>NW_020955862.1:9013-310914 GCF_003031625.1 Empidonax traillii
CCTTTGGAGTAACGAACCGCCTGCAACCACACAACTTCACAAGAGGAGTAAGACATGTATAAACAAACATTGCAATGGCTGTGGTAAAGGCCCAAACAGGGATGTCTACCTTATCACTCTATGATTCAGCAACTATGGGGAATGTCATTTTGCACAAGTATTACAGCAATTCCTTGACCAGCGTAAATAAAAATAACTTCGCAAATTCCTTGCTTGAGGTGTGACTTCTAAATGCGAATTTTAAGCAATTCTTGTCAGTCTTTCACTGAACAGAATTTAGGATCTGACTAAACTAATAGAGGAACAGAGGGCTAGAAGCTCAAAACCACCATCCCAGCAACGATTTGAGACCTTTGGAGATGGGGGGGAAATTTTGCTCAGGAAGTTTTGCCAATCTGTCAATAGAAAGCTAAGGTTCTGAGAACACAGTATGTTTAAGGGAAAAAAAAAGCGGGCGGAGGGGGAGGCAAAGATGCTGTTTTAGGGGGCTTCTTTCTAGTTTCTCTCCTTTCTACACAAGGCCAAAACAGTGTTAGTTCATTAATGAACATTAACACTATCACACAATGCTCTTACAGATATCAGCCACTGCTAATAAGCAACTGTAGTGAGGGGTACAGAGAAATGTTCTGTACAGTTCATACTTTAAGCTTTACTGTGTTAAGTACATTATTTCCTGGGTTCCTACAAAGACCTGCCCTCCTGTCCCATCCCCCCTTGGCAGTTCTCTCTGGCATGATTTCTGAAAAACACAAATATTCCACAGCAGATGAGCAAAGACATCCAGACCCAGTTTTCCCTTACAGAACAATGCAAAACCCAGGCCCAGCGCTTTTACTGACTGTGTGTGATCAGAGCTGAGCACAGTGACTTGGATTCCAGGATTACAGGGACATCTATTTGCCTATCCCAAACCCGGGTGGACGTTACCACAGCCAAGGCTCCTCGCTGCACTAGGAACATCAAACTGGAAGCTGCTGCCTTGAGTCCTATGTAATACCCTTAGACGTTTATGAGACGGGAAGATTCAACGCAACCTTCCTTCCCTGGTGGGTGGAAAACGCGAAGAGGAGGAAAAGCTCCCGCGTTAAAATGCCCCAAATAGGCAACGAAGGGAGACGTTACCGCCGGAACACCCGGCACTCACTGTAACCCATCAGCTCCCCGCCGGGCGCCTCGGCGACGATGAAGTACTCGGGCCAGTGGGCGAGGTACTGCAGGTAGAAGGGGATCCCGTACTGGGCGCTCGGTTAAGGAGCAACTGTGGCTGCCCCGGCTGCGCCGCCCGCGCCCGGCCCCGCGCCCCCGCCCCGGCGGGAAGGATACGGTCTCGGTCAGCGGGTCCAGGTTGCTGCGGGGGAGAGAGAGCGGCACTCAGCGAGGGCTCCCGCCCGGGCCCGGCCGCCCGTCGGGGAGCCCCGAGCACGCCGGGGGAAGGGGAAGGGCGCAGGGGCTCGGGGAGGGACAGGGAGAGCGGGGCCGGGCGGCGCTCACATGTTGTTGAATCGGAAGAGATCGTCGCAGGTGAAGGCGCGGAGCGTCGTCATGGTGGCGATCGCGGCGACGATGCTGCCGCTGCCCCGGAACCTCTGCCGCGCCCCAGCGCCACTTCCGCCACCGAGAGGCGGCCGCGGGAGCGTCCCCGCCCCGCAGAACCGCCCCGCTCACAGCCTGGCCCCGCCACAGCCCCGCTCCCCGCCCCGCCCCCGCCCGGCCCCGCCCCGCAGAACCGCCCCGCTCCCGGCCCGACTCGGGCATGAACTCCCAGAACTATTCCTTCTGGTGCTGTGCTGGCTGACCCCAACAAGGAGACGTGCACCCTTGTGCACTCCATGGCTGAAACAAGTATCGTTTGCCAACTGGCTCCTCTTGTTAAGAGACCTCAACACAAAAGTACTTTTTTCTCCCATGATCCTCGCTGGGATAGACAACAAATATGGTATTACTGATGGGTATGAGTAATATAATTGGCAACATTTAAGGTCTGAAGAGAGGGGAATTATAAATAATAGCTTAAATCAATTAAAAAATCCTCTTAGGTGAAACACCACACTGTGCCTACTACAAATTATTCTGGTGCACTCGTATGTTTACGAAGGTAGATACTTTTTAAAAAGGAAATATAACTGTAAATAAAAATATATTTCTTGTTAATAATTAGATATTGCATTGTTTTATATCACCCACTTAATAGTTATAGGCATAATAACTTATGTATACACATACCCACACACATAGAGAAATATATAAGACCTCTTGGCCAAAGTTGGTTACAAGGGAATGAGAAAAGATAAACTCCTTCAAGCTGGAATACATAGTTAGTCACACAATGAAGTGCTAAAAAAAAAAAAATCAAGGAAGAATGATATTCAACTTTTTATTGATTTCCTGTTACTCACTTTCTAAACAAAAACTGATCAACACTGTCAATACCACAGTAATTTACTGTTACTGTGTTACAAAAATGCTCTGGTTGCCCATTTCTGGAGGGGTAGCAGACCTACACTGCCTATATTACATTAGATTACACACAATGACTCAGCGTTAGAACCCTCCTTGACTTGGGAACAACAGGATTTCTGGATGCATGTTTGACAGTGCAAGTAGAACTTGCCTGTGCAACACAAGTGGACCATCTGTTTCAAAGTGCTTTTTCTTAAGCGAGATCTTTTGTATCAGATGAAAAAACTGTAATAACAGATGTATCACCTATAGAACACTACATATTATATAACTTTTTTAGTCTCTAAAATAACTAAAAATCTATAATTTACTGTCAAAAAGAACTGTGTTCCTCATAGAAGTAAACACTTTTATTCCAAGTATGACTGGGGGAAAAAAACACATAAAGGATATGGTCTTCCACTAGTGAGTTTAATTTAGACTAAGCATTAAAATTTAAAACCATGTGAAAAGAAGTGTTTTCTAATACTATGGGGGAAAAACCAGAATCATCTTGCAATTGTAAAAATTAGAGCAACAGCCTTTGTTACACATTACTGTTCCTCATCAGTTTCTCCAGGCGCAGGACAACTGGCTTCATACTTTTTCTTCAGGCCTTTTAAATATATACGCAAACTGTCAGGGTCCAATCGAGAGTTTCTGGCAGTCTGAACCAATCTCATTGCTAAATGGTACACAGCTCTCTGTTTCATCATCTCAGGAGTGCTCTTCTGCCTGTGCTGTTCTTAAAAATATACATGCATTAAAATATGAAATAAATCATCTTGTATTATTCAAATACTAATATTAGCTATTTTCCAGCCTATTTTAGATCTCCCAATTCTTGGTTTGCATACAAACGTTGCATCCAATAGAGCTTTACCCTCAGGGCTGTCTTCTGCTGTCACCCAGCAGTGACCTTCAGTATGACCTTTTATAACTGGTTCCAGAAATACAAATGTTAGTGAAATCTATTTTCATTAAACTGTAGGCAGTGCTTATCCTGCATCCTTTCAGAAACTGAAAATATATTTGAGTTTTATAAAAACTGTGAATTACAGCATTGTAATTTTCTACTACATACCAAAATTTGTTTTGCGATATGATTCGTGATTTCCTTTGCATCCAAAATTATGGATGATGGTAGGGAGGAAACTTCTGCAGCTTTTAATCCTAAACATATAAAACATGAATCAGGATTTTTGATGTAATTTTTATTCCTACCTTCCACCTTATGTCTTCCAGGATTAACCTAGCCTTTTTTTTTAAAGGGTGAAGATTTAAACTTTATTAAAATAATTTCAGTACATTTTCTCTTAGTGTCCTTTTTTTTGTTGTTGTTAGTAAAAACATGGTTTTGAGAGCTACAAAATAAAATATCTATTTTGTTGTAAATCTACCTCTAAAATACATGAAGTTACTGCTTGTAATACTATAACTGGGTAGAATGAGTCACATTAGGGGTTAAAGGGAAAATAATGGCACTTATTCCTTTACTGACCCATAATCCAATAATGCCTCAACTCATTCCAACAGACATGAATCAAGTAGCTACTGACATTAGTAAAATGTTTTTTTCACTATGAAGTTACTTGTAAAGTCGTCATATTTCCCAAAACTACTCTCTTACTACATAGTTACTTAGAACACACAAGTATTTGGAACACATTATAGATCTGCACATCTCTGTATCTGTCTTTGATACAGAGAGATACAACCTCGGCAGAAACTGTCAGCAGAAAAATAATCTTCCACGCCTCATAAATGAAACAGTGTTCCATAGCAGAATCCATTACCATAGTTCTTTTCCTCTGTGTATCCTTTAGAAAGTGTGTAAGTGTAAGCAATTTTCTCCTTATTCCCAGCACTGCTTCTCACATGTTGCACTTCAAAATGGTAATTTTCCACATTGGGATATAAACCATCCATATGACACAGTTCCAGGAAATGCGTAGCAAACAGTGTAAATGCCTAAATAAGGAAACAAGAAAGAAAATTTATTTTGGAAATGATATCCATGTCTTCCTCCAAAACACTGAAAAATTGTCTTCAAATTATTAAAGCAAATTAAAATCTTTAAGTGGTGAGTTCTACCATTGGCAAGTATATCTTTTCCGACTGGAGATTCTCTCGCTCCTTTCTCAATAGGAGAAAAACATCAGAAGCAAAAACAAATCCATTCTGCTTACAAAATCTGACTAGTGTTAATTTGAATGGTTGCTTAATAGTCTCAAGGAGTGCTTGATCAAAAATACAAGTGACAGAAAATATCTGAGCTTTTCAAACCAAAAAAACCACAAAGTACTCTGAATAAACTCTGGGGAGAAACAAACACCTGCACACTTACTTCAAAAAGCTAACAACAACCTGAGCTGGATCACTAAACTAGTAACAGAGGTGAAATTTTCAATGCATCTAAAACCATATTACCCTTTTCTCAAGCCTTTAACCTCTGTGACCAATTCAGAAACTGAGTACTTTGAAAGGTAACCATCAGGTAAAGAGGTTCACCTTTCACACTGAAGCAAAAAGCTGTACTAAACAAAACTAAAGAGACTGGGTTATTCTCTTTCTTGACAGAAATACAAGCTTGCCAGCAAGTTGGAAAGATATGGTGACACAGCGTACTGGTTTTGGATGGACTAGTGTTAGTTTTCTTCATAGAAACTTGTGCTGTGCTGTGTTTTGGAACAAGGCAGTGCTGGTAACACAGCCACGTTTTAGCTCCTGCTGAGCAGCACTTGCACAGCACTGAGGACTGTTCTGCTCCTCACCTGCCCTGCCAGAGAGCCGGAGCTGGGAGGGGACACAGCCAGGATGGCCCAGCTGACCCCAGGGGTATCTCACAACATCCAACACCACAATAAAAACTGCAAAGGAGGAGGAGAAGGGACGGACATTCAGGGATATTGTAACAGTTGTGTAATGAAGCCCTGCTTTGCTGGAAATGGCTGAGCACCTGCCTGCCGATAGGAAGTACTGCATGAGTTTCTTATTTCACTTGTGCGTGTAGCTTTCCTTTACCTACTGAAATGTCTTTATCTCAGCACACAAGTTTTTGCACTTTTACCCTTCTGATCTCCCCCCATTCCACTCTGGGGGACTGAGTGAGTGGCTGGGTTGTGTTTCGCTGCCTACTGGGGTTAAATCACACCAACCAGTGAACAGAAGTGCAGCTTATGTCAGCATTTTTCCTCTATCATCATAACTCCTTTATTCATCTGTTATGAAAAATCACATTTAGGCAAGAAATCTCTACAAAACTGATGTTAAATTATGAGAAAATACTATATTTACTTTCACGATGACAAAATAATTCTAAGGTTTAAATTTCTTTCAAAACAGAATTACCTTTAAATTCAACAGATATTCACAGGTAGCATAACAAATGCCAATACCTTCTTCAGCACTGGTACCTCTGCCAAGTTCATCAATTATGATCAGTGATTTATCATTAGCATTTTGTATGATGTACGTTATCTAGAAAAATATTCAATGTGTTATCATTCCTATAAAGGCATTTTTTAAAAATAGGAAAATTTTGTGTTATTCAAATGAAATCTTGTCAGATACAGAACTTTTACCTTTTCAAAGCTTTCAAACAGCTGTCAATTCTAATCAAGCAAATACTACAGCACTCTTTCTCTCTTCTATTGAACATACCACTTTCCTTCAAAATTGTATCAGTTTGGGAGAGGGAATTGAGAGGACTTAGGTCCCTACAAATAATCATTTAAGCAAAACCAAAAATGTTAAAACTGCTATCCAACAGTGCACTGACTCTTACTTTCACTGGAATATCTTTTTATTTAAGATATGCCTAGTTTTCTGTGGTTTATTATCAAAGAGATGAAGGCTGGATTTCTGACTACTTTTCAAAGTACACTATTTCAGTAGAAATATACTAGTATGATTTCTATCAGCTTAACAGTAAAAATGGGCCTTGGGCCCTGGATTAGCTATGTTCAATACCTCTTTCATTTCCTTCATGAACGTTGATGCATTTGTTTCTATATCATCATCCATACCTATTCTGGTAAAAATCTGCTCTGCAATTCGAAAAGAACAATACTCTGCTGGGACATAAGAACCTACAAAGCAAGTAAAATGTAAGTTTATCAGTGTGACGTTTACCTGAATATGTCAGTGGGGAAAAAAAACATTAGTTTTACACTTGGTTTTTATGCACAGTAAAAAATACATTTTACCTGATAAAGTTTCATAAGATTATGTTCTATCATGATTTTATAAGAAAAATATTATTATATAGATACAGTAATTAAAGAAGCTTATTAAAAAAACCTTTAAGAAATCATATGCCTAAAGCTTGTGTAAGTCTAAAGGGACAAAAAAGTGAGAATAAACACTAGGATTAATTTGCATTTCTGTAACCTCTGATTTACTAATTACAAGAAATCTTAGTTTCTCAAACCCAAGGTTATATTGCCTTTATCCCACTTTGAGGCCTCTTAGTTTTACCAAACAGAAAAGAACAAGAAATCTGCCAGAAGACTTTACAGTCTCCTTTAGTCATATTAAACTCCTGTTTTTGAGGGGAATTCCTCAAGAACTTGAAATTGCTGGGGACTGAACACACAAACACATGATGGATAACTCTTTTTCTCCACTGCTAAATAGTTTCATTCTAGTAGAGTTAGGATCAGGCTATTAAGGTCTTAGTTCTGTGCTACCAGAATGAGCTTTAAGAAAAAAAGTCATGAGGAATTCCTGAATTTAGGGATGAGTCTCAGTTAGACTTTGCAAATAGTCAGTTTACTTTTATAGTTTTAGTAACAGAAGTGTGCAGTATTTATTACTACTTTTATTTGAAGTAGTTATTTATCTATTAATTATACTTGTCTGGAAACACTTTTCTCTACATAACTGAGGTATGCTCAAGGTCATCTGTTCCTTCTGGATGACCTAACGCAGGTGTGTCTGACCAGCATACTTCAAGGACACTCAGTATCAATCTAGTGTAAGGTGCTGGATTGAGTTAGGGTGCTCTAAAGAATTAAGACCATACAACTGTGCTTCTCTGAAGACAGACTGGGGAGCCTTCCAAATACACAGATGGGGCCCCCTAAGTTTCCAGTGGCAGATGCAAAATCTGCAGTTTCCTCTGTCAGCAACACAAGAGCTGGAAGGAGCAAACAGACTAAAAATTACCTATTCCTATTTTATTTAGATAGAATATTATTCTAGAAGCCAAATCATTCAACTTTATAAAAAATTTAAGCCAAAAAAAATAAAAAAAGCTGCAGAAGATGACTAAGATTGTACACTCTTACTCACCAATCTGTGCCATAATTTGACAGAGTGCAATCTGTTTTAGGTATGTTGATTTTCCACTCATATTTGGTCCTGTAATAATGACAAAATTGTTGCCCTCTGTCAGATATGTGTTGTTAGCCACAGGTTTTTCCATAGCTATCTTTTCAAGAATGGGATGCCATCCCTGCTTGATTGCCAAAGTATCCGTAAATTCTGGACGAACTTAATGAGAAAAAAGATATAAAATATTGTGGAATTAGTATGGAAACCTTTACATTATTGAACTAGTATGTTTTGAAATAAAGTTAATTCTTGCAGAGCCAAAGTCAAACTCTGTGGTTTTGATGTCCCAGTTTTCACTTTCCTGTAGTGAGCAAGACCAACATAAAGCTCTTGGGAAGAACTACCAACCCCTTTCAGGTATACATTCTGATTGCCATGCAAGTCTTCATGATTTATTACTACAAAAAGAAACCCATAACTAAAACTTGATTTCTAAATTAACACTCTATGTTTGTGTTCTCTAGTAAGTAGGGTTGGTAGTAATAAAGAAAAATACAAAGAGCTAAAGTAGTTATTTTTATACTGATGCAAGTGTATAATGTACAGGGGTTGTGGACTTACTCCTACATATATATCTTATATATGCATGGGAACCAAGGTAGTATTTCCTCTAGTTTTATGTTACCATATTACAACGATCCATTTGATGATGAGAGGTTGGACATGAACCCACAACGTGCACTTGCAGCTCGGAAAGTCAACTGTATTCTGGGTTGCATCAAAAGCATCATGGGAAGCAGGTGATGGTGAGGATTCTGCCCTCTGTCCTGTTCAAGTGAGACCCCACCTGCAGTGCTGCCTCTAGCTCTGAGGTCCCCAGCATAGGAAGGACATCAGCTTGTTGGGAGTGATTCGAGAGGAGGGCACCAAGATGATCAGAGGCCTGGAGCACCTCAGCTGTGAGGAAAGGCTGAGAGAACTGGGACTGTTCAGCCTGAAGAAGGCAAGGCTTTGGGGAAGACCTTATGTGGCCTTTTCAGTACTTGAAGGGGACCTACAAGAAAGCTGGAGAGGGACTTTTGACAAGGGTATGCAGTGACAGGAAAAGGGGGGAATGGCTTCAAACTGAAAGATATTGGAAAGAAATTCTTCCCTGTGAGGGTGGTAAGGCACAGTCATGGCTTGCTCAGAAAAGCTGTGGATGCCCTGCCCCTGGAAGTCTTCAAGGCCAGTCTGGATGGGGCCTTGAGCAACCTAACAGGTGGCATCCCTGCTCGTGTCAGGGGATTGGAATGAGATGATCTTTAAGGTCCATTCCAATCCAAATGATTCTATGATTTAATCATTAGGTAAAAAAGTCAGGTGGCAAAGGGACTGAAAGGCTTTGGTCTTATTACTGCTGTAGAAAACGTATGCTCTGATTCACTTGTTGGGAAAAGGTTGTGATACCTCAAGCATATCAGTTAATGTTCATGTACAGATCAGTTCATGTGCTATGGCTGAATTATCAGCACATAAACATTCACAGTTCATACTGTGAAGTAAACAAATCCTGCCTATGGACTGGAGGTTACAGAGCAGCATCAGTAATGATAAGCTAATACATCTCCTGAGATGGCTTCTAGACCTGATTTAGTATCTACACTGTCTTGTACTGTAGGTAAGTATCTCAAGCCAGCAGTTGTAGAGGACAATGTGCTCATTTATATATTGCAGAACTGGACTAGGGATGCAGGATGAACAATATGCAGGTGAGCACTTAATCCTGGAATCCTCAGAAGACTCTACTTCCAAAAATGTCTAAAAGTGTTACAGACATCAAAGGAGAGAAACAAAGGTAGACATATATTTTGTTTTACGGTATATACTTAGTGTTGACCTGCTCATATTATCTTGCTACCTTTAAAAGAGAAAGAAGTGTAAACTCAGAATGTTCACAGACTTAATGCTTTTCAACAAAATATACTTAAATTGGCTATCTTGAGAAGACTGACTGTGAAGCTTATGGCAACTAACTGGCAGAATTTAATTTCAATGAACAGAAAGAAAAAGAACATCAGCACAAAATGGGGACAGATCAGAGACACTCACCTAAAGACTACTGAGACTCACAAAAAAGAAACAGAACCAGACCAACCAGCCCGGTTATTTTTCAACAGAAGGCTCTTTATCTGGCTCATAACAGAATCACGGGAAGAACTTACCATAATCAGAAAGAGTGCAGGCGTGGGCAAACGAAAGCAGCATATCCAGCATAGACACAATGTCAGACAGCTTGTACAGGCAATGAATGTGTTCATAGATCTCATTCAGTAGTTTACACACTATTCTGAAATAAGACACTGATTTAGCTGTTGCAAAGCACATACTGTCACTTCATCCAACTTAGAGAAATAAGGGAGTTATGATGTTCCTACTGCATACATTAGGACCAAAAGTCACTCATAAAATACAATCACAACTGCCACATGGGAACATACCATCCTGCTATCAGACACAAGACACATACCTCAAATACCAACAGCTCATCTGAAAGCTTCACAAAGAGAATGAACTAAAAATATAGCTATGAAATCAGGCATGTTTTATTAACATGTGAAATATGACTCCTAATTCCTATACATCTTCATATTAATAAAACCCCTACACGGCTGCTAGAAAGAATTTCCATTTAATTGACAGGCAACATTATACTTTAGTATGTCTTCTGAATCAGCAGAGCAACGTGACATGCAGCAGGACAAGATACACAAATAGACAGTTCCACTCTAAATACAAGGAACTGATTGCAAGTAATGATTCTGCATTACTAATGCAAAACTGATGCATGCATTGTGCCATTTTGTGTAGATAATTCACCCATAAAATTAATACAATGACCAACCTTATTAATAAATGATTATATATTTGCAATCATGTTTAATACAATACACACTTTATGGTTTTTTTTGTCTCAGCATATACACTTGAACAGTGCTGCTTTGGACTATTTCTGTAAGTAGACATAACAGAAAGACAGATTTAAAAAATCCTGTAATTAGTTGTTAATTGGAGAAAATAAACGTAGTTAGCAAATATTAAATAGTTTTAACAGGTCTTACAAGTAGGTCATGTGATATATTTCTCTAAGGGACTCCTGACATCTTTCGTTCATTTTTATTAAATCCGCTGAAGTGAAGCTATATGTGTTTTTCATTTTAGTGATCTATGGGGAATTGAAACCAACAATAAGAACTTGCCTTACTATCAGAGAGAAAAACAGTTTTTAAAAACACAAATTGGGAACAGTATTAGGGGTAAAAAAGGAGGAAGAACAACAACTGGTTTAATTTTTACCATATAATTTTTTTTTTACCATAAATTTTTATGAAAAGTTAATTTCAGACAACTATTATCAGGAAGATATATATAACTTCGTATTTACACATGACATAACTGCATGTACATTTCTGACTCTAACTGGAACTATTAACTGGAAATAGGGTAGTTACAGAAATATACCAATTAAACCTTCATTTACTTCTAGATATCTTCACTGAAATTATTTTGATTGTTGCAGAATAGTGTGTACTTTATTAATATATATTATATATTTTACATAAAGTATACAGACATATTATGGAAAAACATATCTTGTACAGATACCTTTGTAAATTCTGGGGGAAGCTGGCCATTGGGTAATGTTGAACAATCAGCATTCATCTGGATAAAAAATCCACGAGCAGAGCTGAAACTTGTTTTCATTGGTAGGTTGTACTTTTCTGCAAGTTGTGTTATCATACCTACAAAGAAAGATTTAACAAAAATAACTAAAATTTCTGATGCTATTTTAGGTTTCCACTTATAGACTAAACTAAGATAGTCCTTTAGCTAGAAATCAACATTTTATATTAAAAAAGGGAAATCAATTTCAAAAGACAATTTTTTTCTATTTTGGCTTAAACAGGAAGGTTACTATAACAAAATAACATGTCATGCTAAAATTTCTTTTGTTTTTATTTTCCAACTCTTAATATAGCTAAAAGGTAGTCCACAGAGAAATCAAGACTGCTTAAAATATAAAGAACCAAGAACTCAGATATTTGAAATGAAGAAGCTAAACCAAAGATCTACAGGTTTTATGCAGAATGCTTTAGGTGGAGTAATTCTGTTACATTACTTCAAATTTTTTGTACTTTTACAGGATAAGGGGTAACAGCGCTTTGAATACAGGAATCACAATATAACTGTTTGTGGTGGTTTTAATCTAAGCCTTCCCTGGTTACCAGTTTGTAACCAAGGAAGGGGCAGTGTTCCCAGTATTCCATACAATTTTTACGTAAATCGTGGTATAAATAAGAGGGGAGGAGCAGCCTTCGTTCTTCTTCTCTTCCGCCGGAGTTCGGGAACAGTGGGTCCCTGCATTGGTCTCGCTTATCCAAGGCTGAGGCCTGCAGCATCCACTGACCTGCCACATGGAAGCTTGGAGAGTACTGGCCATGTCTGCCAAGCCTGCTTTCTAAGGGATGTGGTGAGATTTGTTTTACTAGTTATTTTACTAGTTCTCGGGTTTGATTGCACATATCTATTCGGTGTCCCTTTTTGTTTCCTTTTGTCCCTTTTTTCCCCTTTCCCTATCCCTTCGGGGGGTGTTTGGATTCCCGTTTGCTGGGTACATAGCATCTTAACTGTAATATACATAAAATATATTTTTTATATAACTAGCTTAGTTTTCAAGTTCTTCAATTTACATAGTTTTTTTTCCTTTGCCCTGGGGGAAGTAGAAAGAGGGGAAGAGAGGGGCTGCTACTGGAGGGTTGAGCATTTGGCAGGGAGCCAAGTCCGAACCATCACATTGTTCAACTTCATTAAAATACAGTTGAGTTTTTATCTACAAAAGGAGCATCTCAGTAAGTATCTCAAAAGAACTTCAGTTGCTATCAATGACAACCAATTTATGCTAACACTAAATACTTTTTACATCTGCAAAGGTCATAGCACATATGATTACACCACTTCTACATGCCAGTTGCAAGGTACTTTGAACTCAAAAAACCCCAAAATTTTATTTTCTAAATACCTGCTATGTCATCAACAACTTCTGTGTATGTCTTACGAGCTATGTCAAGAAATTCATTGATGTTAGGCTTAACAGCATAGCACTTCTGGGTCCTCATACTCAGACATCCTTTTGTGTATCTTGTATCATCATTAATTACAGTTGTAATCTTTTCAAGTATAATTCCAAATCTGCAATATTAGTTGTATCACAGATAGTTAATACTTCATGATTTTTACTTGCAATATCATTCTCAAATTACAAATAGTATTGCAAATAACAGTATAAGTGAAGCTAATTATCTACTATTAAAACAAAACACTACACTTCATTTCTATTTTCACCTCAGTATGAGGTGTGACTATACCTAAGTCTGACCAAAGATACTATTCACATTTCTGGGAGATATAATCTTCTGGAGATATAAATTATTTCTCAAATATACAGGCAAGAATTGATTTTTGCATTATTATGGGGACTCTAGGAAACCACTACTCATCTTTTCAGAATAATTTCTAATGGAGGTCAGTTCAGGAAGGATATTGAGGTGCTGGAGCAGGTCCAGAGAAGAGAATCCAGGCTGGTGAAGGGACTTGAACACAAGCCCTATGAGGAGAGGCTGAGGGAGCTGGGGTTGTTTAGCCTGGAGAAGAGGAGGCTCAGGGGAGACCTCATCACTCTCTACAACTCCCTGAGAGGAGGTTGTAGCCAGGTGGGGATTGGTCTCTTCTCCCAGGCAGCTGTCAGTAAGACAAGAGAGCATGGTCTTAAGCTCTGCCAGGGGAGGTTGAGGTTGGATATTAGGAAGAAATTCTTTACAGAGAGGGTAATCAGATATTGGAATGGGCTGCCCGGGGAGGTGGTGGATTCTCCATCCCTGGAGGTTTTTAAAATGAGACTGGATGTGGCACTGAGTGCCACAGTCTAGTAACTGCAGCGGTGTTGGATCAAGGGTTGGACTCTGATGATCTAAGAGGTCCTTTTCAACCCGGCTGATTCTATGATTCTATGATCAGCAGTTTCAGTATCGTAGCTAGCTCCTTTGCTTTTTTTCCTGTATTTGTTAGCTGAAAATTGGGATTTCTGACCATTAAAATAAGATTTTGGGCAAAAGAACTGAGATGTACCTGTAACTATAGATAAGCAAAGATGCAACACCTTTAACCTTACAGCCACTTCTGAGATGCGTTTCTAACATACTAGCTCAAGTATGATAATAAATACCTTGCATCTTCAAGAGAATTGTAATAAGCCTTTAGCAGCTGTGTGTTACAGCTTCTTAAAGCATCCTGTTGAAGATTAAAATATGAACATGAACAGTTACTTCTTTTTGTAGACTTTTTAAAGGACTGAAAGTTCTTGGATTCACTGAGGCTTATCAGCAGTTGCTAAGTACTTCACAGAATGTGAGGAGGACTTTCAGTTAAATGTTTGTTATAACATCAATTATTCAGGTAATGGTAGGAATCCTGATCTTCAGATTATCAGCCTCAAATACGTATTTTCAACTGGCTTAAGAATCAACAGACTGTTGGAAGTATTGTGTTCTGCAAAATATATATTTTTTTTTACTTTATCGGTCCCTTCCAACGTAAGAGATATTCTATTCTATATTCTATGAAACGTAACAAACTGCACTTTATAAAAATAAAGACAAAATGGTCTGTACTTTACCAAAAAAAAACCCCCAAAAACGAAGAAGACAAAACTTACTTTCAGAGGCTCCACAAGTTCTAAAGTATGCTTCAGGTAGATTAAATTGGTTATTTTTGATTCAGCAGTTTTAACCTGTTGAAAAATTTTTCAAGTATTTGAGGCATTTGTATGTCTGACTATTTAAAAAAGTACTTAAGAACTACTAGAACTCATATTCTTAACAGGTTTATAAATTTAATGAAAATTCCTAAAATGCTTCATAAGCTCACTTTGACAACTCAGTAAGTGCACAAAAAACCATTTACCTAAATTTTACATTGCCTACTGTGATAGTTTACCCATCAGTAGCTAAGATTTTCATATGTCTGCACTGATAATGATTGACTCACTCTGATTGACTCACTCTGCTAACCCAAGCTGTGAAAACTTCTTTTAATTTTCTGTGTATACATAACTCTGTAAAATCTCTACATACCTTGTAGACTTTTTCAAAGCAAATACATTATGCATTATAATGAAGCACATAGCCTTTTCCATAAATGCTGTCAAACACAACATAATCCAGTTTAGTTGATTTTGGTTAATATATGTACATTGTTAAGCATCTGCCCATGTAATAACAAAAAAAATCTAACAATTATTTGAAAATTTTTCTTATAATAATGACTGTTCTTCAAAATGTTTCATTCACACATTCTACCTTGTTTTGTATGCTCCATTAACAATTATGATGAAGAATTTTGCTGCCAATATTAGGGCACAACATATGCAGTACATACGCACTTTGCAAGAGGATTTTAAGGAAATAACAGATAAGCACATGAACACAGGAGTATGACCCCAAGTGAAATATTTTCTCATTCATATATAATGATCTCTTTGCTCTTGTAATTGAGAGCAGCTCTTGTCTTATCTTACATTCTATATAAAGTTGTTTTCTGTAAAAGATAGAACTAAACAATTCTAAATGCATGAACGGAAGAATGATAATTCCAAATAAATATGGGATCTAAGTCCCATGATGGAATCAGACATTGAAAGGACAGATGTGGTCATGTCTGAAAAGCTGGTATTTCATAACGGAATGTGCCTTCGCCTAATTAGCTCTTACACGAATTTTAACTCAACTGATGTCTTAAAGTGAGTGTTTGTACATGCTGCATTTAAGACCAACGGGAGAAAATTAATGAATATAATCAGTCAAATTCTATATACTGTTACTTCTTTATGATTCATTCAATTGACCAAAACACAAGACTATCCTCTACAGCATCTGAAATCAATTTGTCCACAGTCACTTGGAAATGTAAAGCAAGACAATCAGAGAAGCAGTTGACTGTTTTTTGTGCTGGGAACTTAAATCTTACAGACTTATAGTCTTACAGACTTAAATGCTATGTCAGTGGAGCAGCCCTAGCTTAACTTTTATATTTCCTGCAAATTCATTTAACTAAACGTACCGCTACTTTCTCACTGTCAGAGAATGATCTGTCACACACCTGGAACATCCAAATAGGATGTACACTTATGAAGAATAACGGCGGGGAGTGATGATAAAGTAAACATTTTTGGAAGTATACTTGCATAAATTAAGATGAATGTAATATTGATGCAAACCTGAATTTTTCTAACATTCTGCTGAGAGTATCATCTACTGCTGCAAAGCAAGAAACAACCTCAATCTATGATAACATTATTTCATGTCTTTTTAAGACGCAGCCTTTTTCTAATGTATTATATATATTTATAAATATTACATTTATATATTGCGTGTTATAACCAGATAATTGATTGCCTAAGGTGTAATTCGAAACATACTGTATCCTGCTTTGGAATTTGTACCAAAACTGAAAGTAGCTGTTCTGTATCCAGGAATTTTGAGACAACTGTAAAACAAAAGTAAATGTATCAGAAACTGAACTGAGATAGTAATAAAATCTATTTTGTTTTAATGCACACAATTATTTAGTGGTACTAATGCTAATCTTTTTCTTACATGCAATCTTCATAAATGATTTACAGGGTAAAATCTAGGTTAAAATTAGCTGCTATCTAAATTATTTTGTCTTAACTACATTTACTATACCTAAGCATGTAGTGATCATTATGTAAGTAGACATTTGTCAATTCAGAAATATTCTTTTTCTTAGATTGAATCATATTTCACAGATTAAGATTACATGATACAGCTTCAGGTGGACTAACTCAAACTCTGGCATTATATTTTACATTTTTCTGGATCCCTACATTTTATGAAGCAACAGGAAAAAAAACATGTATATGAGTATTACTTCAGCAGTGTCTTTATTTGTTTAATGTCTACATTATATATTACTTGTATACATCAAACATAGGGCATATCTAGCCATAAAGGTTAAGACAAATTCCAATTCTTTGAAAAAGCTATGGGCTCATTGACCTCTACACCCTTTATCAGAGAAATTCACTTTTCTTCGCAAAATACTTGACAAAAGTTATCACATCTGTGATATTATAGATTACTCCAAAAAAATTATGTCACCTGACAAAGCATTAAAAAAATACTTTCCAAACATATTGAGTCACACTACATTCTTCCCTATAGTAGAAAAAATGTTTAACAAGAAATATAATATCAGGTATCAAAAAATAAACTACTACCTGCTTGAAGACCAAAAAAGAGCTCCTCATCCTGGAGTAATTCCTGAACACAGTCCAGTCTCATGTTAATTGTTTCAGCATCAACTAGAGGTTCCAGGATATTGGATCTAAGTCTCCGACTTCCACCAGGAGTTTTAGTGTAATTTAGGATGCCAAAAAGTGTGTGACCATTCCTTTGAAAATAAAATAGATTTGAAGAATACACCCACCAAAAAAAAGATGGTAAATGTCAAGTGCTTAGCATCTTCCTGTTTGCCACATATATCATATGAACTACAGCAGTTTAGCAAGTCAGGTAACTTAATGTAATTTAATATACTATTAGCCCTCAATTATATAATTTTCCAAAGTGAAGAAATACATTTGTACTTAGTATTTTCCACATGTTTTGTAGTATTATTCCATTGCTGCTCTCCCAACTAAGCTAATTAAAAATTAATGAACCAACCCTACAAAAGGAGACAAATTATAATCAGAGATCAAATACTAATCAGAACATTTTCACTGAAATACATTCCTGAAAATAATTTAAAATACTTAGAAGTCCAAAAGATAAATAATTTTTGATTTTATTTTTTGAAGAACCGATTTACAGTCAATACAGGAGCTAAATAACATGTTTATGATTTAGAAATATTATTTCCATGTTTATGGCTTTTACATGTTACATATCCCAGGCTTTCATAATTAAGGGTGATTGTACCTGTCTAGAATAAGCCACCCATAATATCTACACCTAGTACGCAGCCAAACAGTTTTAGAAAGCTGGAACTTTCGATGCTGTTGGCTGGAAGAAGGTCAGTGAAAACACTGGGGCCATATTAATATATTGATTTAAACCAGAACTTGAATAGGAAGAAATCTGATACAAATTTAAAAAACAAACACCATGTAGATAGATAGATAGATAGATAGACAGACAGATAAAGCAGAAACTCCTGAAATACCATGACATACAAGAACAAAGCAATAGCCAAGAGAATAAAAAGAAAAGGGGAAATTCAAAACCAGTTTTATTAAGGGCATATTTACCATAAGATGCAACTCATGAAAACACTTAAGGGGAACTCTACATTTGAGATAGTATCCACAGTGCCTACCTTTAAGCAACCGAGGACTTATTTCCCTGTACAGTAAATGAAGAGAGACAAGCTCCAGATTTAAGACTGGCACAAAAACTTGATCTAGGTGATTTTAGTGTGTGCCCGTACTATTAACTTTTACCTGTGAATATCTGATACAAAGATATCTAACCAGGCTTCATGGTAAGATCTATGAATGGAAATAGCTGTGTGTGGCTAATTCACACTTGCCACTGGATCAGCAAAAATTATTTGTAGGATTTCCTATGCTAATGTACTTCTCTGTCCAAATATTTTTTTGAAAGCTGATTGGTATGTAAATTCTTCCATACAGAAATAAATTTAATGGTCAGTTCTTTGATACAAATGTAAAGGAAATTTAGTGAAATACAATTTTATAAAAGCATAACTTGCAAAAATATTCTTACCGAGAATCTCTGTTATTGATTATTAGTTCAAGATTTTGTGCTGAAGATGAATCTATCATAGCTGTTTTCTCACTCCCCTGGAAACGCACCTTGAGTGATTTAGGAGCATAAACGGAATTTTGAATAAATTCAACATATTTTAGCAAAGCTGAAGCAGCTGCAAGACAGTAATACCTAGGAAAGAAACAATCTTTAATGAATGTTTAATAGCACTGCTGAAATATCACAAAAGCCAAGCAAAACAGAAATAACATTCACACTTCTGCCTGGCAACTACTGGGATTACTAGCACTGAAAAAGCAGTATATTTCAAACATGCTCTAACACATGTCTAGAGAACATATATTCTTGCAAATCAAATATTCACAAACGTTTGAGCCTCTGTACACTTGACACCCTACACTATATAGCTGGTATTGTGAACATAACATATTTCAGTTATTACATGTGACTTGGAAGACCCTGGTCACCAAGTATCACCACCTAAAATTGTTGATACAAGGAAAACAGTGGCTGAGGCCAGAAAGAAAGGCAATCATAGCTCTTCAAATTTAACTTTAAGGGAAGAATGAAAAGGATAAAGTGGAAAGCTGTGAAAACTCAAAAAACCACCCAACTCTGTAATAGGCTTTCTACCAAAATTTCTAGATATATCAGAAACACCAGATGGCAAAATAGAAGGAGAGGTCTGCCATGATTTTCTAACTGGTGCAACAAGACACAGGCTCATGTAGTGAGAATGTAAAAAGCTGTTAAAAGACTTATCTGGACACAGTAAGTTTTTCCTTATTTAAACATACTTTGACTGAACCTCCATGAAAACGGTGCTAAATTCAGATGCACACAATTGTTCTATGTATTCCAAACCCTTTGTTTCATTGAAGTATTTTCTTTGGACAGTTGTAAAAGTCACATTCTGTGAAGATGGGGATGAAAGAGAATAGTTTTAAAAGTTACATAAGACAGACTTCTCTATTTTTCTAGTGATACGTGTTTCTAAGAAATCTATCAGCTGGTTCTGTCTTCACACAAATATTCACTAGAGCTCACTCACAGAGGCAGGTCAATGTAACTCAAATCAGATGCACCAGTGATTTATGAGCAAAAACGAGGAGAGTTTAGGAAGTAGAAGAGGACTCATGAAGAGGCCACCAGCTCTGTAAGCATGAAGTAATTTAGGCAGTAATTACCACAGTTTTTTAAAGGTTCTGAGGCTTTAAAACTCATAAATTACATATACTAGGGTTATCTCACCGGCTTTTACCCTGCCAGTGCTCTTTTTCCAATTCTATGATACATGAGCCCCATTGATTTATCAGGCTGAAAGAACAAGGGAGAAGCAAAAGAAAATGCTGGATTTTTTTTTAAATTCTGAATCTTTCCTAGGTTCAGTATTACTCAAATTACCCGTGCCACAAATTCAAAACTTTCAGCTTTAATCAGTAATATCCTTATGTCTTTAACTGTCAGGATTAGAAGTATCAATGTGGGAGCTGCATTTTCATTATTCTTTGCCATGGTAAAATTAGACCCAAAAGTCAAAGAAAACACATTTTGTCTGTATTTAACATTTTAAAAGTTGCGCAAAACTCTCAAATCAAAAATCATCTAAAACTGATCACCAAAAACCCTAAAACATGGAATGAAATTTAAGATCTTACCTTGAAATGCTCTGTAATCAAACTGAACAGTTTTGTTGTGTTCCCTGCATCACAAGCAGTGTTTGACATTATTATTTCTAGTGGTGTTAAAATCTTGAGTTTAGTAATAACCTGAACAAAAAATTAAATTAAAAACCATACATAATCGAAAGTATTTTAGACAATAAAGAACCAGCAATAATGAATTACAGAACACTAATATTTTAAAATCAGTTCCAGTCTTGTAAATAAAGATCAAATTTTTTGCTAACTTCTACACTAATGAGTCAAATTCCTTTGTATCTATATATACATAAATTTAAAAAAAAAAAGGCAAATAAAAATTAGAGCTTATCCCCCATTATTTAAACAGAGAATCATGTTTGCCATTGAAGCAAAAGATAAATATCCAAAACTATATTCCATGGTTATAATGGGAGGACGACTTATTTCAATGGATGGCAGCTTTCTGGGTTTGCAGCTGAAAGGTTAATGGTGCTCTGGAAGACTAAGCAATGCAACAGGTCTGAATACTATTACTCTTTTGATTGAGACTCGTTTTAGATTTTGTTCTAACCTCCTCTTGTAACACTGGTATCAGTCTTAATACGGCTAAAAATGTGCATATTTAAACCAGCTTTATGTTAGACAAACACCTTGTAGGAATTTAAAGTAGATTACGTGCCCTTCTTTTTTTTACTGTGTAAGAAAAGACAAACATCATTATGCATTTATATTCACTTATATTAGCATCCACAAATTCTCAAGGGAGAAATATGAAAAAACAGACTATATTTTAAATGCTTAGAAGTTAAGATGTGAAAGAAAGGATAGATGATGTCCCAATGGAAAGGGGAACAAGTATAAAAAGTGCACAAAATTAATCCTCTAAGGGTATTCGGGGTGAGAGAGCTGTCACTGCCCTTTTAAATCTCCTAATGATTGGAAAGGTTTTTTTTCAGAGATATCACAGTTAAAACAAATCGTGAAGAATTTAAAGAATACAAGAAAACTTCACTGAATAAATTTGCAGAACATTCAAAAATAAAAGGGTGCACAAGAAAGAGAAAATACAGTAAGCCGGATACCAATCCCTAGCAAAACATGGATTCTGACAGTGTAAGAAAACAGCTGATCAGCAGATAGACACTGTTAAAGTGTGTTAGTATTGTTAAAGGTGTTATTGTAGTATGCTATCAATTAGTATTGACAGTATCGTTAAACGTGTTAGAGACTGAAGCAAGAAATTAGGTTGTGTTGTGCATTTGGGGAAGAGCAGCTGTACACCAGCATATCTTTTTTTTTTGACTAGAAGCGAATACCTGTGCCAGGTATACGCACAGAATGGAGAACAATAATCTAAATGAAAAATTAGGAACATATTTCTACAAATAAAAATGCCAGCTTTTACAATGGTGTGACAGGAAAACAGTGAACAACCTGGCCACGGCCTGATAGGTTGTTATGGAAGATGGTAACTTACCAAGAAGAGAGTTATGCTATCAGAGTTTAAAGAGAAAATATGAAAGATTTTTGAGAATTAATTGCATTTTATCATTAAATTCAATTCAAAAGTAGAGAGGTGGGGGAAGAGTCTGGGCAGCTAAAATACTTCTCAGTTTGAAAAAGATAAATTTCATGGACAATAACACAGTTCTTAACCCTGAGAGAATAGAACAGGAGACTCTAGACTTCAAACATAGGTACTGCTTGCTAAAAAGAAAGCCTTTTACTCTTAGAAGTAACTGCAATTGTTATGAAATCATTAGTAAAATTAGAAAAAAAATTCCACAAAAATAATCTGACATTTCCTTGCAGAATTCTAGTCTTACTCTTTTGATTAGAAGATTTTTTCCTAGTAACACAAGCAAATCAATTTTTTTTAAACCTCTAAGTGAATTGTTATTTAAGTTGCCATATGATCATCTGAATGGCTACATTTTCTCAAGCAGTCTCATTTTCAAGGCACACATAATTTTGACTTTTAGTACTGTGCATTACAGCAGTATTTCTGTAGCTGCCATGTTCAATATGTAACTGTGTGTGTTAAGAGCAGGATAAGCCTTAACAGCAGTAATGATAAAAAAAATTTACTTTATACAACATCTGTTTCAGTAAACAGATTTGATGGTTGTTTATACCCTGAGTCATAGCTATTTACTCTCTCCCAAGTAAATTTTTATTTCCTTGAATATTGCAAAGATGCTACAAGCCACATTATTTTCTAGCATGTACAACTACAACAAAAACACTACATAAGATGTTTCATTAATGCTCCTGCATAAACCACAGAGACTACTCTCCAAAACAATGTACAATATGCAGTGCTGGTAAGCAGAACACTTGGCTGTAAATTGAGTGAATTTCATTTCAAACTGAGAAGGAATATTTATACAACCAAAGCCAGCCCTGTAATTAACCACACACACACATTTATGCAGTTCTGTTTTCAGAGTTCTTTTGCCTGATGAAAAATATTTTCAAGTTCACTACCATACATTGCCCAGTGCTCTTCAAAGCAAGGCATCTCACTCCTATATAAAGTGTATTTTGCAAAAACATTCTTTAATCTCTAAAACTGAGGCACAGTGAAGAAAACAGCAGCCCTTTCAACACTGCACATTTTCTAGAACTTGTTTCCTTCATTTTTGAGAAATCTCTTCCACAAGCCAGAAATTTAATTTCCCTTTAGTCATAAGCTTTTTTCAAGAAAGTAAGTCACAATAATTAGACTATAAAATACCTTGGCATAAGTTGTATTGTCTGCAAATTGTGATAATATCATCTCAGGATTTTTTAAGTCAATACTGGCCATTCCAACTTCACCTCTGGCAAGGCCTCTTCCTTCTACTACAGCTACAATAACTGATGCAACACTATGAGCAGAGACTGCAGATGAGGATGTAACTGTAAAACAGTTGTATATATTCAGTTACAGTCAATACAGATCAATGCAAGATTGATGAAGGAGCACCACAAACAATGGAGTGAGGATCAACAAATACAGACACAGGCAGGCTTTAGGAACACTCAAGACTGAACTCACAATGATTAGTCAGTCTGTGAAAGAACTCACTTTAAATCCCACGACTTTTGCACAGCACACAGATACACATAACATGGCACAAGGCATTGTTATCCTGGAACACAACTTAGTTCATAAAAAGCACTGCAAAATGCACCCCAATGAGCTCCTGGGTAAGTGTTCTGAAGAACTAGTGTTCTACACCTCTGAAAATGCCAACATAAAATGCATAAAACTTGCATCAAGAAATTTGAGAATTATATTGTATGTGATGTCAAATGCATTACAAGGCTAAAAAGATGTTCCAATTAAAGATTTGCACGAATTTGAGCTCTTCAGTTCAGTGACCGCACAAACTGACATGTCTACACATATAATTAAATTTTGGACAATTTGAAAAAAGTCTGAATTATAACTACATTGATAATTTATACCTGAATGCAAAGCAAGTGACAAGAGGATGCAATACCAAAACATCATCTCAGTATCTAAAGTAGTATTTTCCTGTTGGTGTACTATTCATTGTCAGCATCCTCTATAGTACAAAACACATTGTGTGCTGTGTTTTGAGTGTATTTCAGTAACTTATCACATAAAAAAAATTAAACTGTATTTAACAAAATAACATAAGTAATGTAAGTAGAATTATTTCCTGTAAGAGCTGTTAGTCTTACCAGAATATCCCATAAGAGGGGTATGGCTTCTGCAAACAGATCTACTGGAGGAGAGGGGTGTTTTTCCTATACATGTGCTATTCAGGCCTCGCACAGAAGAAGAGCTTGTGAGATTCAGTGTGTTAGCATTTTCTACACAAGAACTTTTGTCCCCAAAATATGATTCTGAAGGAGGGAGAAAGGAGTGAGTTATGAGAAAAGACACAAGTTTTTATTCAGAAAATAACATACAAATATGCAGCTTACAAAATTTCATTTTTTTTAGTAGAAATATCCCAGTAAAATGTCATTCTATAAAAGCTCTTCAGAGTACAAAATGAAATTAAAAAATCAGACTATTTTGCAAACAAGCTTTTATGATCATTTTCTGCAATGGCATTACTTGCAGCGCCAATAAAAAAATAATAGTTTACGTTTTTGGGGTGAAATAATACAACAGAAGTCACTTTACAATACATAACTTCGTATTCTAATGAATTCTAGATTTACGAAAGAATACTGTAAGTCAGCTTTAGGACGCATTTGCCCATCAGCTTTAAAACCACTGTCCAAAATCACACACATTTATGAAAACCTTTTTTTTTTAAAAGCTGAGCATTACTTTTAAAAACCAGGACAATAAAAGAAAGCAAAGAATCACTTAACCATGATCTCCCTTTGAATCTATGGGGATCAACCCTCAAAAATCATACAATAATCTGGGATATATTTCTTAACAGCAGTTTCATTTACACATGTATTTAAGATCTATCCTTGTTTTTAAGTCCTGCAAAATATCTCTGTCTCAGAACATGAGGTTCTATAAATTATTTAAGTCATTTACTTGCTTTCAATTCTCAAGATGACTGAAAACATCACATCCTTAGTTGAGTTTAGATAATTGCTTTTTAACATAAAAAAGTGAATACAAACAGCTGTTCCACTTAAAACCTACAAAATTCCGGGTATTAAAAGACAGGCAAACCCAAACACCTCTGTTCCCTATATTACACTAAAAACCGATAAGCAAGACAAAATACTTCAGTATTCTTCTCAGATGACCCTTTAACCGCATGAGTCTTTATCATGGTCAGTTGGTACAAAAATATTTGCAGTACTGGGGTTTGTTTGGGTTTTTTGAGGGGCAAAGTGGGGGGTTTTGTTTGTTTGTTTTTTAATCTTAAACTGTGACAGTTGATAAAAATATTGGTTCAGACTGGTTGGGGTTTTTTTTAAGTGGACAAATCAGCATTGCAATGCATACAGATGATTTTTAAAAATAGCATTCAATTAAGATTTTGACATAAGTTCTCCCAGAGATTTGGTAGAAGAGACTTCACTCTCATGTTAGAAGGTACTGAATCTCCCATAAGATGGGGAAAACTGTAATTTTAACACCAGATGTACCAAGGCACACACATATATTCCTTAAAACCAGCACTGAAGTTATGCCCTATTCAAATTAGCATTCTAGTTTGGGGGGTTTGGGTTTTTTTTCAGGATTCCCCAGTAATCATGTACATTACACCAAACCATTTTTTCCTACTTTCCAATTTATGCATAATGGAGATATACATACTTCAGAATGCATTTCAGCAAATGTCAAAATAATTTCCACATATTTTCATAGTTTGTCTCCACTTAAAAAATTTCAACCTTAACTGTTTTTCCCGCCTGCCAAGATACAAACTTTGATTGTGGTACCAAGTCCTACGACCTAGTGATGCACAGATCTTCTGTATGCAGTTGTTGAGGTGTCCTGTCCTCGAGGAGCAGGAGACTGGTGTTAGAAGCAGCTTTATGTGAAGTATGGTAAATAGCTGTGCTGCATCGTAAGATCGCAAGCACTTAAAAATACTTCAAAGGCCAGGAAAAAAAATCCCAAAACAACACAAAACCAAAACCCACCAACAAAAACACCAAAACAACCAACAAACCAAACGCAAAACCAAAGCCCACCAACTGAACATGGTTCAAGTCTCTCCTGTAAAGCAAATACTGTGCAGCAACTGAAACCAGTTTATTGATCCCACCAGAGAACTCAGATACCACTATCCAAAGAAAGTAACAGAGATTTATTTAAAGAAGTGCTAAGAAACGAATTCCATTGTTCTGGCAGGCGAAATGAAAAAAAGGTCTCTCAAGTGGTGAGTTGCTGCTGGGCCCTCTCAATAAGCACGGCCCGTAACAGCTCTTGAGGAACCCGACCCGAGCACAGAAGTCAGGAGGATAAAGAGATCGAGACCCGTGCAGAGACCGCACCGCACCTCCTCTATCGGAAACTGCCGGCTTCGCCCCGCTGCTCCCGGCGGCGCGCCCGGGAGCGGGGCCTTCCCCGCTGGAGCTGCCGGGCCGCGCCCCGCCGCCTGAGGAGCCGCCGGTGCTGCCCGAGCTGCGCGGCGTCTGCAGCAGCCCCAGGGTGTAGCGGGGCGTCCGCTCCGCCCGCCCGCCCGCGATCGGCGTGGAGGAGCCGCGGCTCGGGAAGCACTCCGAGGTGGCCGAGGTGGCCTCACGCCCGCCCGACCTCGCCATGGGCGACCCCTCAGCAGCGGCCCCGCCCCGCGCTCCGAAGGGCGGCACCGCGACCCGCCGGCTCCTGAGGGGCGAGCGGCCGCGTTTGAGAAAGCTGTCAAAGTGCAGTTGTAAATGACACAGCAGTAAACGGAGCTGCTGGCTATGCAACGGGTTTCATTATAAATAGGTAGGGACCTAGAGGAAGGTGCCTGCTATACTCTTTACAGCAGGAGTACTGCATTTAAACGTAATTTGTCCTGCATTAATTCTTCACCATTCAAACTGTTTCAGTGGGAGCTTCACAGATGTTTTCCTCCTGCTCAAGAGTTTTGGTACAAAAAGATCCCCATAATTACCTGTGCAATTGTCTTAAACTCGTCCTGCCAGGCATGTTTCAGAACACTAACACTGCTTTGTATATTAGCATGTAATATATACCACTAAAACTGTTTCAATTAACATTTTGACTAGGCACTATTTTGTCTCTAGCATTTAATACACTTGCATTATAAAACACTCCAAACCAAAGCCAGCCACAACACCTTGAGGACAAATGTAGTTTGATGACTGTTCAGCTTCACAACAGCAACTCCGTCAGTTGCAGCTCCTCAGTTGGCATCTGAAAGATACTGTCCCCCTCCTAACCCCTTCAGAATAGGCATGCAGTCCCTCAGCACTGAGCATTGCCATCAGACAACTTTAAAAATTTCAACATCAGAAAGTCTCACTGCAAAGTATGAAAGATAGCAGGTAACAATTCCAGTTATTGCCACTGTCCCGAAGTTCTACGCTGAACTTTCCATATGCATTCTGACTCCTGCAGCTGGAGTTAGACCTCCTCTTCTCTGACAGAAATCCAAATATATGGCAAGAAAAGCAGAAACAAAAGGAATGTCCATCTTTCATCTTCCTTTCCTTTTACATAGTCACAAATCATAAAGCTGAATTCACCTAACCAAGCTGTCTCAACAAAACCTAAAGGAAGCACATTTGGAATAATGGACTTGACCATGTAGAAGGTAACAGAATGGCTGTTGATTTCCCCCCATGTAAACAGAGATTCTCTTTTAATTAACATATCTTCAGACACACAATTTTATGTACCTGAATTAGTCACTATTCTTTCACAAATTCTCATTCAGAATCTTTCAAAATTTATTGCTGGGAATGTTGGCTACACTACAGTACTTAGGATTAAGATCTTTCCATATAAAGATTTCAATGTAAAAAAATTTTTGAAAGTGCACTTTCCAAAAGTCTTTAATAAAGGACCTGTAACTGAAGACTGAGAACAGTAGATTAATTACCGCAAACTAACAAGATAAACTCAGAAAAAAAATCTTAGCTGTATTTTTAACAAAATAGAGGTAGATGGTAACAATGCACCAAAATGACATAAATCTTAACATAGACACACTAGGCAATTAATTTTTTTCACAGTACATTTAATGAAAAATGTGATTTTGTGCAAGAAAAGTTGTGATGATTCTCTTTTTAGAAATATAATACCTAAAGAACTGATGTAAAGAAGGGAAGAACCTTCTTAAGAAAAGAAGTGGCACTTGCAAAGGTAACCTGCAATGAAAAAAACACTTACTTAAAAATTTTATGTTAACCTTTACAGTTAAGATAAAACCTGATTGGGGTCTCACTCCCTTATACTCAACACTAAGCCTATTGTAACATTTTTCCAAATCTTGAAAAATAAATTAATTCCAGGCTTTGACCAAGGAATTATTCAAGCAACTAGGCAACCAAAAATCTTTTACCTTAGCTAAGAAACCTGCAGAAAGGCTTTAAAAAGTCACTAGAAATATTTGAGCATTTGAATTCACTTTCCGTCTTTGAAATTCACTTGAAGTAAAAGTCTATCAAAAAGTGACTTTGTCGAGTTTAGCTTACTCTCTACCAACACCAACAGGCTGGATGAAACTAACCGTCTGGCTTTTAAAACTGTGTTGAAAAGAACTTTAGGCCTTTGTTAAGCATAATTACAGAGATTATCAAGCACTTCCTCCCCTTCACAATTACCTTTTACTGTATATTGCAATTGGACTACCATTCAGTCTCAGCCAAGGTGTGTGGAATGTAAATTAAGAGGCAATTTTAGGACTCCTGTGAAGACAAAGAGGACTTCATCCTTCAGCGAACAAGTATTTTCCATGGCTAATTTTATTGGTTTTTTTACATCATAATGAAGTGTTGGCAATTATTGTTGTAAAAGCTACAAAAGCAGGATTTCAACCCAGCAACAAATTTAGAATCAACTCTATATTCAAGTACAAGTCACTGTCCTGTACAGACCTTCTCTAGAATGCTTAATGTTAGCAACTTTATATACTCAAGGTATGCTGTATTTCAAATATTAGTGGAATTTTGTCTAAGGACTCATCAATAAATGAAGACATTTACATACTTAGAAGAACCATAATTATGGTTTTGCTGTTATCAATTACTATCAGAAGAAGCAGCTTGTTTCTCAGTACAGAAAACTGATGGCAAGCATGAACAGGTCAAATTAAATACACAAGTGTGAGCCATTAGGTCCGTGGCTTAGGTAGGATTTTGTTGGTTGGCTGGTTTTTTTATATCTTCTTATTAAGTGCTCTGTGTGATCCACCATCAAAAGAGGCCTATGTAAAGACCGGTGGTAGCATGGTTGATAGCACAGTAACACAAAAATTAAGCATTCACACAATCAAGCTTTGATTTGAATATTAAAAAAAAAAAAAAAAAAAAAAAAAAAGGCGCCAAGGTCCATACATTTAAATACAGATTGGAAATGTTTCTACATCTCTTATAATATAACCGAAGAACATGTTACACTTAGATTATGAGAACCTGCCTGTTCTGATACAATTTACAAAGTGATAAAGCCCACAGCAAAGCTATTGCTTTACTTCCATAATGTAAACACGTCTCAAGGAAGAATATGCCGACAGTTTCACAGATGAGATTATAAATTAGTAAAACCAAAGCAACTGGTCATATCAACCTTTTGTCTCTACAAGGCTTAGCTCACAAGCTCAGGTTGTACATTTATTCTTCGAAGGACATCTTCTGGCATACAAAAGACAGGATTGACGGCCTTAATTTGTTCTTCTCCTAATAAAGATAGTCCAGCAATTCCAAATAAGGTGTGAAATGGATCCACCTGGGAGAAAAAAGAAAGTTTGGGTCCATTTCCAAAGTCAGTCACTTTTTCACTTGTACAAAATGAAGCTTTTGCTTGCAAGCAAGAGAACTGCAAATCTCCATGCCTGGGGAAGACAACAAACATTTGTGCTAACATGTGTTGACAGGTGAGACAATTTCACCAGCGTGCATTTACAATACTATGATTTACTCAAGGATGTTGTCAATTATCTGCTGCTAAGGCAATTTTCAACTCTGAGTTAGACAGAAAGCATTCACATGTGTCCATTTGCATGCAATATCACAGGGTGGCAGAAGCAAAGATAATTAATATGTTAAAAGTAAATCTGATCATCTACAAGTACCGCTTCCCTAAATTCCTCATTTGTTCTTCAGGTACATCATAAAGCTCTTTATTCATCTCCAAATACAGCGCTGTGCTATAAAATCTTGAGAGGGAAGCAGCAACCTACTTTGCTAGAAAACCTTCCCAAACTATAAATAAAACAGAACTCCCTCAAACCTCCACTCCCAAAACCTCAAGACACCGTCCCAGAACCTCCAAACTAACAAACAACCTAAACACAAAAGCCCCCAGAAAAGGATGTGTTAGGAGTGAGTGTCTGCAGTAACAAATAAAAACCTATAAGCATCAACATTTCCATGGGAGTTCCCTTTTCAGCAATGGAGGACAGGTAAAAATAATATGAAATTACTGCTAATATAGCATGCAAAAACCTCTCCCAAAGGTGCTCGCATTAGATATAGGGAAAAGGTTCTGCAAAGTTGCTCTTCCAGGAAGACACAAATATTTCGATAACTCAAGTTTAATCTCCAAGCCAGAAAAACATTTAGACTTGAAATGCTGGGCTTTTCTTGGAGAATTCTAAAAAGGAGAAAGGTCCTTCTGCGAGCTCCTTAGAAATACAAAATCCTTCCTAATTTAAGAACACAAAACAACTTTCCAGTGATAGGCTAAAGAGACTTCTCTCCCAACTGGGAATAAAGTATCAGCTTGCAAAGAAAAAGAAAGCAGCTTGTTTTTTAATACATTTGTGGAGAATGCAACAGACATAGGCAGCAGCAATAAAAGCAGCTAAGACTTCCCCAGACTGTTAATAACTAAGCAGCCAAGTGCTCTATAGGAATTGCAATGAGGTCTCATAATACTTTTTACTTTATCTGTCCAGCACCCTTGAAAGATAGGAACCTTATATGCCAGTTTACCTGGACAATCTCAATTACTTCCACTTGAAACCAGAAAGAACAGACCAGCTAAATCATAACTGCTCTCTCAACCAAGCAGAAAATCCATACCACCAGCCTCTTCATACCACTATCACAAAAACTTCTTCCTCCCTCACCTAGACAAATGCCAGTGAAAGAATTTATTCAGTGGCTGGGCTGGCACAAAACAAAAGTTAGCATAAAAGGATTCTTAATAAAAACTTATGACTCATTTAGATCAGGTAAAACCACCATACTTTAGCCTGCATATAATTTCACAAAAAAAAAAAATAATACACCCTTAGAACCCACATGCATCCCAAAAAACCCACCACCAAACACTGCTTTCACATCAATCTTGTGGTTTTGTGAGAAACATGTTGTATGTGTTGTATGTTTATGTTGTATGTGTTATGGGAACCAAACCAGAAATTGTAGGAAATGGCAATTGATTTTAGAGGGGGATAGAAGTGAAATATAGAGTATGTGCTCCCTAAGTAAGCCTTCAAAGGAAATTATAACCTATTCTTCCTTCAAAGTAAATTGCAGCATCTGGAAAACCCCCCTGGATCATGAGTTGAGTTACACACAAACAAGAAACCTTATTTTTCCAGTTGAAATTTTCAATTATGTATATTTAATTTAGAAAAAAATATTATTTACCATATCTCCTGGTCTGTCAGCAAATCCACCAGTCTCCTCATCCTGGCAAGCCAAAATAAAGCAGCGCAGTTTCTCTCCGTCAATCCAATGTATCCTACCAATCATCTTCAAAGATGCTAGCACCCACCACGAATAACACACATCAGGTAACTGGCAAGCAGAGAAGCAGATTAATATTTTATTTTGTTTTAAACATAATCTTCCAAATTTTACTGGTAATTCTGCAAATTACCAGGCATGCTGTCATAATGCTGTTGCAGAGAAATAACACTTAAGAGTATCTCTGGAGTAAAAGGGAATTTTTGGATGCAGTTTCTTTTCAGAGGACTTCCCTTTTCAGGAAGGGAAAGACTCTTTTTCAGACATCTTCCCTTCTTCAAGAAACAAGACCTCAAGAATGTGATTTTTAAGCAGACTACACCTGTGAGGGAGGCTAAAAAAAAACCCCACAGCACCTTTTCCAGGAGCAAATACAAAGAACTTAAATATCAACTAGTTACATTTTGGGGAGGGGGGAGAATTTGACCCAGTTTAACAGGGTAACAGTTCAAGTGGTCAGTAAGACATCACTATGTGTTCTTCCCTACCCTGAGGACTCAAAGTAGCACAGCTAAGGACTGCATGACAAGTGTTATTGACAAAATGAAGAATCAAAATAAAGGCCTGACTTATATGAAGTATTTAGTAAACTTTTCAAAGAAGTCATGACATTTTCCAGAAGTACTTCAGCTTTAGAAAAAGCCATCTCTATTGAAGTTTGAACAAAGAAAAGAAACCACCCAATACCTTTTCTGGTCGCCCGTTGAGACCTCCAGAAGGCAACTGACGTTCACAAAGCCACCAACCCAGCAAGTCAACATTTACTTGATGCAACTGGTCTGTTATAGCCAGAAATCCTGTGCAACAATAGATCTAAAATTACAGACATAAATTTTTTGTGTATGTAAAACCTAAGTACAGTTTAGCAGACTAAATGAAGAAAGATCTCAAAGCAGCAATACTGTTATGTAAATAATGCAAAATAAGCACACAAACATTTCAACTTTTAGTTTTCCATTAGAAAAGTATGTTATTGTTACAGTTGCTTACAATTGCTTTTGTAAAAAAGTACCAATAACACAATGTAATTACACAGCAGTAAGATTTTACTAATATAAGACACTAATACAAGGCTTGGAAAGTGATCCTAGAAGATCTGACAGAGCCAGTACTCAAAGTGATTTCTGCAGGCTGGATGGACACGGCCTTTATCAAAATTTTGCATCCAGCCTATGGTTTGTTCCTGTACTTGCCTCTTACCCTAACGCTTCCAAAGAGCAAACTAAAGAGCAAATGAACAGACTAAATAGCAGAAAAAGGCTAACCCTGATCATTAACTACCTCAGCAATTCCACATACTTTCAGTCATGTCAGGCTTACTTTCAAAGTGCCATGTAATATATCTGCATTGATTCATCCCTTTCAATAATTAATTAAAAATTCATATCTTTTTCCTAGGAAATAACATTTACAGTGCAACAGCATACTGTGGTCACGTTTCACGTGGTCACTAAGAAAGCAGCGAAGCACAAATGACAAGAATCATAGAATTATTAAGGTTGGAAAGTCCAATCTTAGACCTAATACGACCATGACACTGAACGCTCACGATGAAGTGCCACGTCTACTAATTTTTTGAACACTACCAGGGATGGGGACTCTACCACTTCCCTGGGGAGCCTGTTCCAAAGCTTAACTTTGTTAAGAAATTTTTCCTAATATCCAACCTGAATCTCCCACAGCACAACTTCAGGACATTTCCCCTTCTCCTGTCACATGTTGTCTGGGAGAAGAGGCCAACTCCCACCTCGCTACAACCTCCTTTCAGGAGGTTCTCAACAAAATACCTCTCTATTTTCGTACGATGAGGTGAATCCTGGCTATGGCATTTCTCATCATAATTTTGCAAAACAAACAGGTCACTGCAACACCATTTAAATATTTTATTAAAAATTGATTTTGTCCCCCCACACATTCAGGTTAAGTGCAATAAACTCTTCCATGAAAAGAAATAAAAATAGGAAAGGTAGTCTTATGCAAATTTTCTGCTGAAGAAGTTACTGAGGTTGTCTTCCTGGGGAGATTCCTTAATTTGTTCCAATTATACTACTGCATTCTCTTCTCATATAGATTTTACTGAGCATTTTTCAGAATCCAGTGTCACTTGTAAAAGTGCATAACACTAGCAACTCTACTTGATAAGTTTCTCCATTACTGAGTTAGGTTATCTTATCTTAAAACTGACTTTCCTCCAAAAATTAGGCAAGGCTTGATATCTCATTGTCATTTGGGTTCATGAGCTGGTAAATCTCAAACATATTATACAATTGACCTTTACATCTCATTCTGATTTGTGACAGACACAGTGATAAATCTTGTCCACTGTCTCTACTGAAACCCATTTCAAATTCTTTAAAAATCCTCATGCTGACTATTTCAACATCTCTATGTAAAGACTGAAATACAGTCCTAAAAGTTCTTCCCTTACTATCTTTTTTTTCTACCCAGACTATAACCTCTGGAGTCTTGACTCATCTTCTCAGATTTGTTCATTTATTTTAACTAAGGTACTTGAATAAGGCATTTTGGGAAACAAGCAAGGTACATCAATTGCCATCACTGACAGATGTTGTAAAGAAACATTTATAGGCAGTGTGTGATGCTTGCTAATTTAAAACATTTCCATTTAAAGAAAAACTCACCTGTCCTGCATGTGATTCGGAACCTGGTCTACAACCAAATCCTCCATCAAAGTTCATACAGGACAAAACGAATTCTACTGCTTTCCCCACATCAATAGCATCCAGCTTTCCCTGCAAGTCAGAAAATAACTAATGCACTCGATAGTCTACGAAGCTCATTACCTACACAAACTTCAGCAGTACTAAAGAGGAGACTCCATACTTGTGCAAGTGATTGTTTAGGACTTACCAGAAGTGCAAGAGTTGCCACAGCACAGAACGAGAACCTTGTATCTATTTCTCCTATAATGTGGGGGGTAGGAAATGAAGTAAGATTGGTTTTTAAACAAAAATACATTTAAATCACCACTGAAAATATGGAACTAAAAGTTAAAATACTAGGTTCTACACTGAACAACAAAATCAACTAAAATCTTCCCTTATACCATTTCAGTTTCCAGCTCATTAATTATTTCCTCAGTAATTCAGAAAAAAATTAAAAATGCCATGTTTGTTCATAAAGAATTTATACGCAGAAACAAAATCAGTATTAACGGAAGTTCATGAGTACAAACCCAGTTTTTCTCACTCCAATATACTGAAAGATCCTTTCACATCTGGCATGGATAAAGATCATTGCTGTCTGCCACTAAACAGCAAGTATAAAACATTCCTTATGGAAGAGCGTATCCAGTAACTCAAAGTACTGTTATGTTAAAAATGCCCAAAAGTTTTCTTTAAGAACAGGACAATTTATTCCTAATACAAGAATGGAACTGAAGTTTAAAATATTTATGAAAGGAATGAAACACAACTCTGCCCTTTAAAAAACTCTTCTTTTTCATAACTTGGAGAATAAAAGTGTTCACATACAATACATATGCAAAAAGACCATCCAAGGAAACTTAAATTTACAGACTTACACATCAACCTAGTCATTACATTTTAAAGATTTAAAAATTACCCCATTCATCTCCAGCAAATGATCCATCTTCTTTTTGCAAGCTCTGTATATATTCAACAATTTTATTTACATCAACAACATGGAGACTATCATATAAGATAAGAATCTAGGGAAAAAAAAGACATAGTAACAAGAATCTGGGGAAAAAAAAAGACACAGTGACAATCAAAGAGAGGCAAAAACTTTATTTCTTAACAACCCCCCTCCCCTGGATTTATAAAAGACTTAATTTGACTGTGAATACTATCTCATAAGGGTAATTAAAATAAACTTTCTTTCACTTTAGTAGTTAATCACTATACTTAACTTATTTATCTCTGTCTAAAAACTAAGTAATTCTCAAATGAAAATACAGGCAATGCACCCTAAAAAGTAAATCTGAAGAAATTCCTATTAACTGTGATCACAAGAAAACATGACATTGCTTTATACATCCTGGATATGTAGGTAGGGCTAACAGTGTTTGTTACACTGTTACAAAATTGGTAAAAGAATGCAGTAATCATTAAATTATTGTTAAAACTAAAACAATCCTGAATATGACAATTTTTAGGAAGTGATACAGCTAAATCCTAAAGCTGTGTTCATTTGATTTTTTTTTTCTTAGTAAGGTACTGAAGTAATTTTTGCCATTGGTTTTCAACAACAACTGCTTCATAAATCTGCAATCATAAAAATCATTAATCACAACCACTTTTTTTTTAAATTACCTTCCTACACTTACCTGGACAGCACTGAGGGTATACAGAAGATGAGGATCATGACCTATGCTGGCACTTATTCCCCCACACTCATGTTGACATGATTTGATGAATGCCAGAATTTCCTCTTTGTTCATTCGGTGCAGCTGCCCCATGAGATCCATTGCTGTCAGCCCCCAGTAGATACCACTCATTCTCAAATACTCCGACATACAGTATTCCTAAGTAGTGCATTATTTTAGTTCTTGTGCAGACCACCATCAATATAGAGCAATGAAGATAGACTGGTTAACATTTACAAATAGTTTCTAGTAAGCCAACCACCTTCCATCCCTTTACCAACAGACTCTGTGTCAGCCATTGACACACATTCTGTGCATCCTGCACGTGTATATATGCACACAAATAGGCACATGCACACGTACAGATCTACACATCCTACACTCCCTTCCTCCCCTGTATTTTTCTAGTTCCAAGTATCAAGCACTGTGTCAAATTGAGAACATACAAGTAGCTGGGCACCAATTCACTTCAGATCATCGCTTATTATCTTGGCATTCAAACCACCCCTTATTGCCACCCCAACTAGCCTCAAAACACAACAAGTCTAACATTTAATGAAACTTATTTCCAAGTGCCCAAACTCTCACAATCTAAAGTTGCATTAGAAACTTTATATTGAATTCTCTTACATTGATTACTTCACCCACAGCACATAAAGACTATTTTCTACACGCAGTACTTTTTAAGCACAAGAAAAAAACATTCATAAGTAACAGTGCTTAAGAGTTCTTTTGAAAACAGTAAAGGTAACTGCAACTTTTCTTCGCATAAGCAGTTACCGATATTTTTCACCTGCTAGAAGTAGAATCCTATTGTTGTGGGCTACAACCAATCATGTATGACTATAAAACTGATTTTAAAGTGTTTATGAAGTCTAATAAGCATGAAGCAGTGCTGTGGTGGGATGCATTAAGTTGTTCCATCAAAAGTGCAATGTGCAAATGTAGCTCTACTTGTGCATTCTAGTGGATGAAGAAGCAATCGATAGCTTCTCAGGTCTCAGAGTAATTCTAGAGCTAAACTGATATTCTTCAAATTTATACTCAGATAATACATGCCAAAACTCATCACAGACCTGGAGAAACTAACAAAAATATCTTTATTTTATAGTTTGGATTGCAGGGCAAAAAACTATTAGCTTGACAGCATGCATCTCACCCTTAAATGGAAGCCAATAAATAAAGGTTATTATTACTCTTAATAAACCCGCAGCTGTACTGAAACAAACTGATACCTACATAATCATCCTTCTTTGTTCCGTACGAAGCTATATAATCTGCATGTTTCTCTGCAAGTAATGTACTCGGGGCATCGGGTTTTATTATAACATCCTTCTGCGGTGTCCCCTGTAAAAAGCACCAACAACATGATAGTTGCAATCTCAGGTCAGGACGTTTTAGCACCTTGGTATAATTTAGTCAACACCGGTGACTGCGACTCTGGAAACAAACATCCCTCCGGTAATTCTGAGCCCAGGGAAGGTCACTTTTCAGCCTGACTAAATCTTTTCCCGGGACAGGCTGCGAATGAAACCTTGCCATGAAGCGGAGAAAAAACACGAGCTCTCCAGGAACAACCTGAAGCACCGGACGCAGAAGCCCTTCCCAGGCCCGGCGCCGAGCGCTCGGCTCGGGGCTCCTGCCCTTCGCCCTCCGCCCCGCCAGGCCGGGCCCGGCCCGCCCGCTGCCGGCGCCGCTCACGGAGCCGGAGGAGCGAGTGCGACCCGCGCCCTCCCGGGCGACTCCGGCGCCAGCCCCGTTCCCCCCAGGGCGGCTCCGGCGCCAGCCCCGTTCCCCCCCGGAGCCCCGCGGTGCGGCGGGCGAGGCCGGTGCCGCACGCACTACTCCCGTACCCACCATGTTGGCCGCCCGCGCCGGAAGGGGCGGGGCGGGGCGGAGGCTCCGCCCGGCGCAAGCGCAGGGAGCGCCCGGACGGCGCTGCCGAACCTGGAGCGCTGGAGCGCCACAGGCCGGGTATTCTCAAGGTGGTACCGTCCCAGCCGCACAGTATCTGAACCCGCAGCACAGGGCATCTTTTTTAGCATCTCTTATTAGTTTTTCTACAGGATATTCAGTATTAAATCCATTTCCTCCAAAAATCTGTACTGCATCTGCAGCTACCTGGTTTGCAATGTCACCAGCAGGCCCGCTGCTGCTCAGCTGGAAAGGCTGCTCAGCTGCTTGCTGAGCACAGGAGAAGCTGAAGTACAGCTATTAACGTGCTTCAGAAATTGTATCGTGGGTAAGCTGTCCAGTGTATATGATATGACAGGCAAAATGAATACAAAGCAACCGCAGTTCTCTTAAAAAATATTTTATTAGAATGCAGCAGTGACTATCAGAAATAACATTCATCTTATTTCATTGAGAGAAAACCGCATTGTGAGGTTCTCGTTTCTTGCCCATTTGTATAGGAACAACAAATCATCGTGGAATTCAGCATGTTTACAAAATACCAGCTTTGTTAGTCAGCAATGAAGTCAAAGACTGGACAGGGAGAACAGAATCAGTGCTTAATAATGTATAGAATAAAAATACATTGAAGGAAATTTTTTTCTCCCTTTTTAACTCTGTTGAGAAGGACACATCCTTTTCCATGAGAACACAGAACAGCAGTGCCAGGCACACTCTATACATTCCTTTAAGCCTTAAATTTGCCAACATGTTCACGAGCTATGATCATCCTTTGAATTTGAGCAGTTCCCTCATATATCTGAAAAGAAGAATTGCAATAGTGTTAAGTGATGATTTTTTTAAAAGGTTTTAACAGATCTATACCTGTAAATCTCCACAGCACTAATCGAGGGTGGATTAGGATGTGCAGGAAGACAGAAAAAGCAGGGAGAATCCCAGTGTGACAGAACAATTACAGTGGGCTAAGTGAAATATAACTTCAATAGGGCTCTCATGAAACTAAACTGACAGATGATGACATTCCTCTTATTTGAGGAAGAAAATATGTGATTTAGATTTTTAAAAGTAGGATTTGAAACCATGGGTGGAAGGGGTGACTTGTGCTTAAGTGTTGTATTCTCTTTGACCAGCTTTCCAAGGTCATACCATAGGTCCTCTTTGATCCATTTATTCCCACTGCTTGTTGTTAACTAGTCCTCTCTCCCATACAGTTTAGTTTGTGTTTTTGTTCATTCTCGCATTTTCTTCAAGAGACCTCCTGCATCATCCCCCTGTTCTTTTTGTTTGCTGGCAACAAAGTCAAAGATAGACAAAAGAGCACCTATAATGCTGTAAGGCAAAAGGAGGCCATACTGCAATGTAATGCAAGGGCTGAGGCAACAGAGTTTATAGGTTTTAATGTTTCAGCTCCCAGTTCTGCCAGAACTTGGTTTGGTAAATTGCTCAAAATCAGGTAAATTCACGTTCTCATTTACTGATAGGAATAATTTTCCCAAGAACCTTACAGAGCATTTTGAAAATAAGGACACTATAACCGGTGTTCACATTAGTTCTGGTTCAGAAGAGCTGTTCATTCCCAAAGTGAATTCTCTGACTGCTGCTGCTTACCCCATGCTCAGCCAGTTCGTAGTGCAGACTGTGTTTTGTGAATACCAGATGCCTTCTCGAGCCAACTGAAATGAAAGCTCTGCTTTCTCCTATAGCAAATACTCATCAATCCCTAGGAAAGCCTTAATGATCCAAGCCTACAACTGGACCCTTACAATTACAAGCCTATCAGGGACATACATTAAAAGGGACAAACAGGCTTTCTGTGGAATCAGCCTGCCCAAACCGCTTGTAGTGTAGCTGTCAGGGCCTCAGCAGCTATTCCTGCAATCTACTGAACCGCTCCTATTGCACTAAATTACTTGCTGATGAAGATAGCCATGGAACTCAAGTGTAAAGACGTCAAAACTCATAATCTTCATAATCTAAGACTTGTCCAGAACTAAGAGTTTTTACCACAGTCGCCTAGTTTTGTAGCCAGACAAATCTAGAGCAGAGTAAGGATGTGTAAACATGTTACCAGTAAACACAATGAGAGAATTGTGTAATACCGAAAAAGATCAAACATATGAAGAAAAGTTGAAAAATCAAGTTTTTGTGCATGAAACATAAGACAAAAATTATTTATCATCTGGAACTGGGCAGTAATACAGTAAAGGAAAGTGGTATTGATTATACCTTATATACAGTAAAGTAAGGTATAATCAAGAGACATGAACAATAATTGCAAGATAAAAGCCTTTCCTGAATTATTTTGGGGATGAAGTAGAACAGAAATTTTAATTCATATATTAATACCACAATTTTAATATTAAATCTGATTAATCTGATCAATTAAAAACAATTTGCTTGGCCATGCTTTTGGATCACTGTAATGAAAAATCTAAGTAACTGGGATCCTGTAAAATCAATATCACTTTCAAATACAGTTTCAACTCTCACCATCATTCTCTAAAAAAACATGCAACCTGACAGGAAAAAAAGCCCAATCATAAAATTCAATTAATCACTCATTGCCTCACTCAAAGGAGTGCAGTTAGTTATAAGAACCTTAAGATCCCACCATAGCAGCTGTCTTTCCTTAAACAGAGAAAAATAAACTCTTGGCTAGTGGTAATAATAGTTGTAATTTTGAAATCGGCTGTAAGACTACATTAAATCTTAAGAATGACAGCTATTATAGCTAACTAACATTGAGAGTCCAACAATTGCAAAATTCCACCTTAGAGGGGTTAAAGAAAAAACAAACAAACAAAAAATATTTCTCTTATGTGGATTGAGTTTTGGTCCAGTGCAATGACCTTTCTATGTAAGTAATTTCCTGATTTGAATGACTTTTTCTTTAAATTTAGGAATTATTGTTTTCATTCTAAGGGCTTTTTTTTTTTTTTTTAATATGTGTACATCATTATTTGAAGTAAGTAGCCATTAGTTTTTATTATATAAAATCTATGTATTATCACATTCCCTCTTTTACTTACCTGGTAGATTTTAGCATCTCTCATAAGTTTTTCTACAGGATATTCAGTATTAAATCCATTTCCTCCAAAAATTTGTACTGCATCTGTAGCTACTTGGTTTGCAATGTCACCAGCAAATGCCTTTGCAATGGAAGCATAGTAGGTATTCCTGCGACCAGCATCAACTTCCCACGCAGCTCTCTGGTAGGCCATCCTAGCAAGTTCAACTTTCATGGCCATTTCAGCAAGCAAGAAAGACACTGCTTGGTGCTAGGACAGAATAAACCACGTTAATATTGCCCACTTAAAATTCTAGGACATCCAAGAAAGACATCATCTCCTAATACAGTGATTTTTTCAACAAACTCAGTAAGTTGTATGAGAGGAGTTCTACGGAACATGCATCAGGCTCTCAGAATTGTGTGTTGAATTAGATTTTTAAAGATTTTGATTCTGAAATCCATTTAGTCATAGGGATTAAATGCTGAATTATGAAGTTGTTCTTTCCTATTTATGAGATTGGTATTTACCTTGCTGCTTATTCGTATTTCTTTAAAACTCATAACCAGCATGACTGGCAATGTATTCTGTTAGTGTTAATACTATGTGTCTTGTTTCATGTACTTTTTCTTCCCTGAAAATCCCTCTTTATTAGCACTGGAGAACTTGAATATGTCCTAGCTAGTACTTAAGTTCTGAGGTTTTGGGCAGCGGGGTTTTTTTTTTTCTGCTTCTACTACCATCACTGATAAATTAGAAAAAATTCTGGAAGTTACCACATAGCTAAGTTTAGTTACAGGGTGCTGACCTGCATACTTGGAAACTCCAAAATGGCAGAGATATGATATAAAAATTAGGAAATATAAAAATCAAGGAATAACCTTTAAAAATCAGTAGCAGTACATCTGGTGTGAAAACATAAACTTTTATTTTATTCTCTCTCTCTGCCCCAACACTTACTTCAACAATTGGTTTCCCAAAGGTTTTTCTCTCCAAAGCATATCTGGTAGCTTCATCAAGGGCTCTCTTTGCTAATCCAACAGCACCAGCTGCTACCTGAATTGAATACAGCACCAGATAAAAAAATCAGAAATTCCTGCTGTATTTTCTGCTGTATTTTATAACTGAGTTATTTCTGATACTTACAGGTGGTCTGGTCTTATCAAAAGCTCCCATTGCGATTTTAAAGCCAGCTCCCTCAGCTATCAACACATTTTCTTTTGGGACTCTCACATCTTCGAAGACAATCCCTCTCGTATCTGAGCAGCGTTGACCCATGTTCATTTCCTGAAGTGGAAATTTACAGGGGTGTTACTAAATTGGATTATTCAAAAGTACAGTATGTTTTCATTCTTTAGTTTACTCAAAGCATAGAATATGTTTTTTCTTCCCCTAAACACTTAATCTAAAAATTACCATATACACAACAAATACTAGTTTTGTACTTGCAGACCAGCATGCCCTTCATTTGTCTAAGCTGGGAAGTTTACTTTCTCCTTATATGAAATCAGTTCAGTCTCTGTAACCAGTCTTCTTGTCTTTCTCTAGTTCAACTATATCCTTTGAGATGAAAGTCGAAAAAGAAACCAACGTAATATGCAGGCAGTACAGGTATACTACAAATCAATCAATCAATAAATAAACGAGCTTTTCAGGTTTTTAGATTCCTTTTTTAATGTTCATCAAGTTTTACCTACTATTAAAAATAGTATTTATTTTTAAAGAGAGAACTAGTCCTAGTATCTCTAAGGCCTCTTCTTTGACCAGCAGTAGCTAAACTTAAAGCTCACTGCCTGTGTATTTATGGTTGACATTGTCCAACTTGCTTTTTATCCTTTCAATGCATTATACTTCTCATTTATTGGTACTTGCCAATATGAAGTTCTCAAAGAGTCTTTTGCAACTGTTCAAAGTGATCTTGATTTCGACCATTCTGAACAATTTTTATCTGAACTAATAACTTTAAAATTGGGTTTTATGAATAGTTTCTGCATGCTGTGAAAATGAAAAGATGGTTGTAAATGAGCATATGAAAATGTTCAGTTGTGTAACAGGTGGTACATTTGTTTCATTACTGATTTAGAACTGAACAATAATTTCTCGCTTGTCAAATAAGAAGTACAGTCTTCACCTTTCTTCCAATTTGGATCCCAGGGCTATCTGCTTCCACAATGAATCCAGTAAAGGCTTTGCTTGCAGGAGTTTTTGGATCTGGATCGGTGCGTGCTAGCAAAAAATACCTAGTGTAAACCAAAGAAGATGGATGCAGTTTATCCTCACAATTAGCAACCAGATACATTTAGGTAGTATTTTGAACGTTTTTATGCACATTTATACCACATAATAAATTCTGAGTGTAAGTTAACAACTTATTTTCCTTGCCCATTCTAAAAATAAACTGAGAGGGAGCAAGGGAGTAGAAGTCTCAAAGATTCAGGATTTAATAACATTGAATAAAATTACTTCAGATCAACATGCAAAGATTCTCTACCCTTTCCATGTATTCCAAGTCTTTATGATATTACTAGTTTCACAAATAGTATAAAAGAAACCTATTCACAGCATGCACATAAAAATTAATGCTTAGGAAATAAATTCTTGGATGTAAAATGTTATAATCTGATTTAAAATATCTTGATTTTATTCTTCTAAGTGTAAATTGTAAATAAGTATTTCTCTTAAAAATTTAAGAGCTGTAAATCATATTAAATGGTATTCGGTTATGTCAAAAGATATGGTAGATTGTCTTTGATGGATCTGCCTTCAATGAGGAATTAAATGACTAGAAAATTCAGCTTCTGGATAAATGTATAAAGTTTTTTCCACTTGAATTAAGGAAAATTTCAGTGTGATATGAGACATGATGTAAGAGGTTTATATTGTAAAAGCATGCTCCACAAACACAACAATATCTGGAATCTTTGACAGATGAAAAATGTCTTCTTTTCATAAAATAAAAAGTAACACCACAATCTAACAGTGTTTCTAGCTTCACTAGGAGTAGGAGGTGTTTCTAGTAGAATCATATTTAATTTTGATAGCAGCAAGATTCAACAGGCCGTTCTTGAATGTGGAGTTGTCATGTCATCACTCATTTTCCTTTTTAGTATTTGCACAGCACTCAAGACTGCATTTTTATTTGCTATCCTGATAAACTGCTCAGAGATTAAAACACAGTCTGCTGAAATACAATGAACATTCAGATTTATATCAGGTCTTTAAAGAATTTAACTGGGGGCAGAGGGTAAAGCCACTATATAAGAACAAAAAACTATGACACCAGTTAATAGTTAACATACCAGTTTGCTTTCCCCCCATTTGTGATCCACATCTTCTGACCATTAATAACATACTCATCTCCTTTCTTCTCAGCCTTTGTTTTTATACCAGCCACATCAGAGCCTGCTCCAGGCTCTGTTACACAGTAAGCCTGAAAGAAATTAAAATGGGAAATAAAAGTTCTATTTTTAGTCAACCGCAAATTAATGCAGGTTATGTGCATCAAACTATCTGTAAAAGGTTTAAGTGAACTGCATGGTAAAACAAAAAATGTTGCATAAACAAAAACCCCCAATAAAACCCCAAAACAATCCAACACAAAAAAAAAAAAAAACACCAAAACAGCTGCCTGAGCAAGAATTCAAACATATAAGGGTTAATTTTCTTTATAAATCCATAATGATACATAAAATTGTCTTTTAATCAAACAGAAACATTCTGTAACCCGCAAGTTATTACTTCTTCAGGCTTCAAAAATTCTGATATGAAAGCCGAAGATCTTTAAAATCTGAAAGTAAGAGCACTGAGTAACATTTTATGTTTACCAAGTCCTTCATTTTAGGGGGTTTAATTGTACAGATTTACATACATTGTACATGACTCTTTACTTCTTTCTATGTAACAAGTACTGCAGATGTAATATTTAAGACCAGCAAATTCCCAGTTTCATTCCCATCCAAGTTAAGTGTCTTAAATGCCTACACTCCTTCTTGAAATGAAAATAAAAAGTATTAATTTTTGGTAAGTGACTTGGGTTGGGGTTGATTTCCAAGTAATATCTTCTATTTGCTTATTGGATGTATCTCATTAGATATTTGCTGACTTTCAATAAATGTCACTGTTTACAAATCAAGAAGGGCTAAGTTGTGTGTACATGTAAGGGGGAGAAAAAGGGGAAAAATGGGGGAAAAAGAAGAAGTAATATGTTTAGGAACATTTTACAGTGTAGCAGTTATACTCACACACATGAGTGGTGCCTCTGTCATTCTTCCTAAGTATTTTTTCTGCTGATGCTCATTTCCTGCAATGATAACTGGCATTTGCTGAAAAGAAAACATTTAAACCATTACTCCAGGTTTTTCAAGTGCACAGACTGTAGTTTAAGGGATGCAAGAAAATACAGAGCTTACCCCTAGGGAGTTTGCTTCAATGGCAGTTTGAACCCCTGTACATCCATAGGCCAACTCCTCTGTAATAAGGCAAGCTTCAAAACTGCCAAGGCCAAGACCACCTACAGGTGAAACATGTCATTTACTCAAGGGCATTTAAATTATAACATATCAATATTAGTGATTTACACAACATAATTAACAGAAATGTATTCCCCTCGCATACATTTGCTTGTGTACCGTGTTTGATTAGACGTAACATCAGCTTTTTAAATAAAGCTTTGTCAGAAGAGTAACAGGTGATTTGAAAATTATGCATCATGGCTCAAGGGTTATCGTTTGATTCATGCCGGACAAGTTGCACAAAGTGGCAAGAATGTACCACTTTAATTTTTTTACTACTGTACACTTGAGAATTAAGAGTTCCTAAGAAGTAGAGAAAGGGCTCCTGAGCCTACAGCATTTGGGAACAAAAAATTAAAGAAGTGTCCATATTAGTAGACAGGCAACTCAGTAATCTGTTTCTGACAGAAGCCAACACTATGGGAAGTACATACAAATACAGCAACAATTATACTTCCTCAGAAGTATTTTCCTGAGCCTTCAGGGGACTTCCTCAGTCAAAGATACCTCATTGGTATCTTTGTTATGGTAACTCTTGACAGATACTCACTACATTATTTTTTCCAGTGTCCTTTTGAATCTATATAAATTTTACCACCAATATCCTACAGGGGCAGTAAGTTTTGCAGATTAATTACACATTGCATGTAGCACTATCACTTTTCATTTGTTTTGAAACTGATGACATAATTGTATGCCTTTTAGTTATGTTGAGACAGTCAACTATGAATCCCTTTTCACACTCTCCATGACACTGACATTTTATTAATTTCTCCTATAGAATTTACATCTCACAGAGAAGATACAACTTTTATGATACTTGTCATCCTTTTAGAAACCTTTTTCATTTCCCCAATACTCTTTTGAGGTGGAAGGATTTGACTATACAATGAATTAAAAAGGCATGTAAAATTTGGATTCAGGCAGCAGCATAATTGTGCCTTCTGTATTTTTTTTAATTTCCTTAAGGATCCCTTTTGACTTTAAATTTTATAGTTTTGATCACTTCTGAGCATTATGCTCATGTTCACAGAGCTATTTATGATAAAACCCAAAATGTCTTTTTTGAGAGGCAGTAACTAGTGCAGAGGATACATTTTTTTCTTGCTTCTTTCCCTTCACATGTGCATGACTTTTCCTTTCTGGAATGGCATTGCCATTTTAACTGGCACTCTGTTTCATGGTCTTCTCCTGCAGCTCTCTGCACCAGTCTCATCTTTTTTACACTGCGTAACTCTATCACCTTTGTGCTGACCTCCCTTTTTGTGTTTATTTATAGACATCCCAAACAGCACATGACCCAGCAAGGCTGTGCTACCAATCTTTCCAGTATGAAACCTGATGATTTTTAAAACTTATTTTGGAAATTCAAACATTCTCTATCAACCAGGGATCCCTTGTTCTCACACTTATTAGCTACTTCAGAGAACTCCAGTGATTTTTGAGACATTACTTCCTTTAATTAAAACCCTTCTATAGCATATCTTGCTTGTCTGTGTTACTCATATACTTAAGCACTGCCAAAGCTCTGCTGTACTGCACCTAACCTAATCTAAACTGAAAAGCTGTCCTTCTGGGATAAACTTTTAAATTGCTCCAGCCTGTATCAGAAACTAGAACAAAACATGACCTTCTAATTTCTCTGCCTAATCAGCTGACACAGTGCACCAGGGGAACATTAGACAGCTGTAATCACGGTAGAAAAATCTGGTCATAAATTGCTAAACCGTAATCTGTCTAATTTGTCTCCTGATTACATCCACACCTAGTAACACTTGCATGTGTAAATCTGCCTACTGATTAAATTTAGATTATTCAAGTATGCAACTATTTATTTGATACAGAATCCATAATTACTCATATGATAATACTCATTAGATGATATAAATCTCATCTAATGTCATCTTGTTTCATTTTACAGATTAAAAAGAATGTTTACTTACCACAGCTTTCTGGTATGTGTGAATTCATAAGACCAAGTTCCCAAGCCCGTTTTATAAGTGGAACAGGATACTGAAATAGATGTGGAAAAAATCACCTTCTAATTCACCACAATCAAAACTTTAAATTTTAAAGGTTGAGATAAAAGTCTGGTTTTGTCCAGTTTTTCCCTTACACTATGGTAGATTTACCTCTCCAGTTTTGTCATATTGTGCAGCAACAGGAATAATTTCCTCCACAGCAAATTTACGAGCAGTAGCTTGAAACTCCTTCTGTTCATCAGTAAGTTCTATTTTAAAAAAGGAAAAGAAAAAAAAATTGTAAATTCTTTACTGTCTTTAATTTTACCTATTGTCGGACTACGATAAAAGAGAAAACAAGAGCATCCTTCCAGGACAACCCAAATCACCACTTTTTGGGGCTGTCCAGGAAGCAAAAAAACTCAGTTTCCTCTTCTTCCTGGGAGAAAACCTTCATTGTTCTCTCATCAACACCTACAATGCACTTGGTTGCATCTGATGAAGTTATCCACAAAACTGATTATCCACAAATTGAAAATTAAGTAAAGATGACTGTGTAACATAAAATGTATTACCAAAAGAAACAAGAAGAACGCCGTGTTAATTAAAGGCAGAAAGAGGCAGAGGTCATCCAAAGATCTCCTGACTCTTCAGTTTCAAACATCTAGCTCTGACCTAATAAATTTGCTTTAGGTACATAATATGCCAAGATGACAATGAATTTTCTTTTTTACATTTCTTTATAACCAAGTTCAACTATGACTACATTTAGGTACCTCAACATTGTAAACAGCAATATGAAATAATTATTCAAAGCTAAGACACTTTGGCAATAAAAAAAAGACAGATGTGAGTTTAAAAAAATAAAAGAAAATCTTATAAACACTACACACATACCTGCCTTGCCTGAGCTGAGGACAAATGTAATTTTTCAAACTTTTTATTAATAGAAATCTATTTAGGACAAACACAATTTTAAATTCAAGGTGCAATATAGGATATTATTTCTTTTTAACTCTGCAATTTGTCGGTAATTGCTATATTACTTACCAAAGCTAAAGCCAGCTCCGGGTTTGCCTATTTGTAAGTTTTGAGCAGGTTTACTAGAATGTGACCTCCATCCATGCCCTGCAATGGTTTGAAGCATTTGCTAAAGAAGAAAAGAACATAAGGTGTAAGATTTTTACAGCTCAAGTCTCCTAAAGCTACTTGTTTGATAATTTACTACAGTGATGAAAGAATTATTGGCTACCTTGTGACTCAGAGGCTTTTAACAGCACCGAGGGTGGGTGAGCTGCCCTATACATTTTGAACTATTGTGTATTTGATTAGTTATAAATAAATAAGCATGATTAAAATTTATGTTCACAGAGACACAGCAATACATATTTCTTTCATTTATACACACACTCATCAAACTTGATTTTCTGGTCCTGTACTGAATATCCTATCTACCCATTAGCAAAAAACACCCTACCTATTAACCAATATATCAGAATATTTTGATAATGTCCCAGACTCATCTCTGCTTTCTTTTAATAAGCTGGTACCATGGACATGTGGTCATCATTGTTACTATACTCCAAATGGGAGAGAACACAGCAGACTATCTGACATTTATTTTCCTTCCTAATACTTAATCACAATTTTATTCTTTTTCATTGTAAATATTTTCTTTGCTTTTAAAATTTTAGTACCCACCAATATCATTGTTACAGCTACTTTCAGAATGTCTTAATACTGCACAAAAACATGTCCGAATTTAATTTTAAAAGGCTGGTTTACTCTCTTCAAGAGTTATAAATCTCTGAAACTTTTAGAAATTAGTGAAAAATATGTAATGGGATAAATTTTTAGGAAGACCCAAATCAATACTGCGAAACCAAATTAGCCTAAACACTAAGAAAAGGCTTGATTTTCTTATGTGAAAATGTAGAAAAATTTTTAAGTGTGATCAGATCAGTCACTTATTTCATAACATTTTAAAAAAATGCATTAATGGTAGTAATGCAAAAGAACATCACAGAAATTTTACTGGCAACTCTAGAAGACAAGGACTGCAGGTTACTCTGGAAAACCTCCGCAATTCCCTGAAATATGGATAGGAGGGATATGTACCTGGAAGTTGCAAGACTGATCAAGTGACAAAGTATCAAGGTTTCCTACATGTAAGAATTTGTATGATTATCTGTCTACTTAGTCAACCTTCCTATTGCTTGACTCTGAGAAACTGTTAGATTCAGTGACAAACTACTACTAGTGATGCTTAGATGCAATTCCTACTGCATTTTCTTGCACTTTTGCATAAACTCTCAGAATCACAAATATGATTGTCAGTGCGGTGAGACTGGAATAATGTGCTATCAGGAAAACGGTATGACAAGACTATGCATGGAAGTGATGCAATGTTTATTACCTTAATGCCAAAAGAAGTATGGAACCTGTTTAACAAGATGCACATCACAGAAAATGACAGAACAATGACAAGCTAGGGCTCACCAACCTTGATCCTCCCTCATATCTCATGGTAAAAATGAAAAGAGTTATCAGGAGCAGTTTGTTGCTGGGGTAACGTGTCAGGTAATATGTGAGTTTTGAATACTTTTTATTTTCTACTTTTAAACTGTGAGATTATTGCTAGTTCAGTATAGGAGAAAGTTTGTACTTTAGAAAACCAACTATTATACATTGCACATATTTAAAAAAAATAACATAGGCAGTACAGCTAAGTATGCTAAAGGATAAAATAGCCAGAACTATAACCCCTGGTGTTCTGAAGCCGTCACCGCCGGTCCGTGGGAGGTGCCAGACATTTCCAAAGCCTGGGCACGGCGCGGCCTTTGGCCCATGAGGAGCCCCAGGGCTGTGCAGCAACTCCGCTCAGAACAGCCGATGGCAACACCCACTGGGACCGTGAGGATTACGGCCATAAACTCTCCGATAATACTGCGGGGCGGGAAAAGCAACACAGCAGAGGGGTTGCAGCCCCGCCGGTTCTGCCCTTGGGGGCTGCCCCTGTGCCCGCAGCTGTCCCGGCGGCGGAACCCGGGCTGGCCCCGCCGCTTCCGCCCTTCGCCCTCCCTCGGTCCGCGCCCTTCGCTGCCGCACGGGCCCCCCGCCCGCCGGCACCGGCAGCGCCTCGGTCCGGCCCGGTCCGGTCCGGTCCTCTCTTCTCTCTGGACCTCGTGTCCTGCGAGCGCTCGCCCGGGCCGGCCACTCACCCGGGTCGCCCTCAGCGCGGCCATCTCGGCGGGGTTTCGGCGCTCCTGCGGGGCGGGACTCGGGCGGCCGGGGCGGTGCCGCTGGGGCCGCCCGCTGAGCCGGGGGAGGCCGGGCCCGGGCCGGACCGCCCCGCTGCCGCGGCGGAGAGCTCCGTCCTGCGGCCGGCCCGGCTCGGGGGCGAGGATGTGACGAGCGGCCCACTCGCACCAACGCGGGCAGGGTCTGTGTTTCATTTTCTGAGGCCGAAAAGAAGGCGGCCCCAGGCTCGGCCGCTTTGCTGTCTGTGTGCAGAGTCTCCTGGGCTGGCTCCAGGCATCTACATCATCCACCTGTTAGCAGAAGAGCGCCTGTGAGCTGTTGTACTGTGATTTGCGCCTCGGGGAATCATAAACTCATGTTTTGGAAGTGTATTAGGAATAGGGTGACTGGGCCTGGTGCGCGGGAGTTGTTACGAACTGTGTTGATAGTTACATAAAATGTGCTTATAAGTGCTCTCAGTTATGGTTGTATGTTAAAGTCATGATTTTATAAGTTACCTGCAGTGTGTAAAATACACTGTTTTGAATATTTTTGTTTCAGTGTTGTACAGTAGTGTTATTTAGGGTTTTATTAAAATAAACCTTTCAGGACAAATAGCTGCCTTGAGAGTTCTATGAATGACTTTTCTTAGTGTGAAATTTTAACAGAATTAACAAAACATAAAGTACTTCCCCGGAAGCTGGTTTTTGGATACCATTTTATTTTGCATAATAATACAGAGTAAGGTGTCTCAAATATTTTTGCACATTATCACCTTGTTATGTTTGGTTCTTAATTCCTTGTTTTGTTTCTGACAGTTGAGAGGACTGATTTTGTACTTAATAATGAAGAAACACTTTGATAGGAAACCAGCCATGTAAGAGTTATTTTGGGGCATATTTAATAACTGACTAAAAACAAGCTGATTGTACTGTTTTATAGGCTTCCTACTGTCATGACTGCAGGTGTTTCCCAAATGGAGGCGTGTGAACAGCTCTAACTTAGTGCACAGGCTGCTACTTTTTCACTCTAAGTGGATTTTTTTCCCTGTACTTTATGCTTATGCCTTTTACTCAACTACCCATAATTTATAACTCTATGTTACTTAAATATTTTTGAAGATTCTTTAAGACTTTTATATGTTCTTCCTGTTTAACATGCACCATACCTTTGCAATATATAGCTATAGGGCTTTTAAATATCAGCATTCAAAGTCTGTATTTTGTGTTCCATTTTATGAAAGATTCTGTTCCATAGGCCATGTTTCTGAATATAGTGTGGGAATTTAATTGCTGAGCAGTCCATTTGCTGTTTATACATTATTTATTTATGTCTATTGTGTATATGTAATATCTCTGTATTCCTCAGCTTATTTATCATCATAACACCATGTTGTGATGATACGTAAAGAAATATATTAATCTCATTTGAAGCTTTTAAAACTTTAATTTTTGATATGCAGCATGGATTCTACTGTGCGTATTCTGAGATGTCACACACCCCAAAATTCTAAAGATGGGTAGATGGGCTGAGAATCTGTACAAAAAGCTGATGTCATAGGTAATATGTTCTCTCGGAGGTAGCAAACAACCCCAGCTGACTGATAAGGATGTTATACACTAAGCATATTTACTTGCTGCAGGAAGTGATTCAAATACTACAGTGCTCAGAAATTAGATATTATTTCTGTATGCCTTTGAGATTAGGATCCATAGCCCTTTAAAAGGTAAATAAGCTCTATTTTGCAGTGAGCTGAAGAGACAGCTTGGAATGGAGTTGAGGACATCCCTAAGGCAGGGAGACCAAATAAAGCAGTACACTGAGGGAATGCTGACATTAGGAAGTAATGCAGTACTGTTGGGTTTATACAGTGAAACGGTTGTATAGACCTGATAAACATTTTGAAGGGTTTTTACTTCAGGCTTGACAGAGTGCCCCCTAGTAAGTGGTTGGAACATGTTGGATGCACTCCTCCTAGATCATGTCTTCCAGTAATTTTAATCCAAAAAAATCAGTGCATGTGCTTTGAAATCTCTCTGTGAATCTGGTGAGGCACTCTAAGTGGGGACAATTGGGAAACTCACCTCAAAACTACACTCTTGACCTGACCTGAACTGCTCATGTAGACAAAGTCTGGGAATGTTGTTGTCTGAAACTGTCAAATTGAGGAAATTGAGTCAGGAATACGTGGTGGTAAGATTTGCTGTTCTCCAGGTTTAGTTTACACTGAAGCATTTTTGCATATGAAGTTTGCTACTTGCCTCTGAAGACGGATGTGTGTACTTTCTGGAAGCAAGCTTATGTATTAAAAAGCCACTAAACTATCTGTGATCTCTTGCAGTGTTATAGAGGTTAAAGAATAGACATTCCAGAAAAAGGAAGGAAAGAGTGTATGGAGCCAAGACAAAGGTATTCAAGGACATCTCTGCTAAATTACAGGAGCAACTGGGGTAAGGTACAAGAACCAACTGCTCATTAAGGTCACTGTTTAACACAGCTTGTGCTTATGAAGCTACACCCTTGCTCACCTTCCTCCACTCCTTCTCACTGTTTTTGGGTAGTTTTGCCTCTCTTCATATCTCCTTGGGTAAATGAATGAGAACTTTTTTGGCAATGTGTTGTCAACATAATTTTTACCAAGCCAGTCCGGAGAGGAAACTTCAAAGCCCAGGTGGTCCAGGTCTACTAAGTTTTTAGGAAGAGAGGGGTATGAAAGATGGCAAGGTTCTCTGTCAAAGCCTAAACCAGTTGAACTGTGATGTTCAAAATTATTTACATAAGGAGTGACAATAGATAAAAGTTTCTGTAAGGTGTATTTTTGGCATTTCTCTCAGCAGCAAGAAATACAGCATCTGTCTTTTTTATTTTCTCAAACCCTTACTACTGTGTCACATTTCTTATTTAGTATTCCTCTGATCACTTTTACTACAGAAAAATTGTGAACATGAATATGCAAAGATGATGTGCTGTCTTTTAAAGTGGTCTCCTTATGTAGCCTTCTATGTCTTTGAATAACTGTCTTGTAGCTTTTAGCACTATTCTAACCCTCTGTATTCTTTTTAGCAAGTTTTGCATTTTATTTTAGTGTATTTTTAAGTTATTCCTTGGTTCTGGTAGTCAGAACCAAGTCAAAAGTTACTACTTCTCCTGGAGAATTCTACATTAACTTCTTAATGTTATATATTATTTTAATATTTTAAAAATTATAAAAATAAGAATTTTATATTCTATAAACTCTAATGAAAATAAATAAATAAATAAAAAACTTAACTAGAGTGCATGTGAGTATTTTTTTTGTTGCCAGAACTTGGAAGTGCTGTGTAAGCAAAACCTTATCTCTGGTTTTGCTATCTCTCTCTATCTCTCTGTCTCAATCTATCTTCTGTTAAATATAACACATGCTCTATGATATATAAAGAGCATATATGTTAAATATTACATATGTTAAATACAATATATAATAAATAGGTACTATATTATATAATCTACATAATGTATACACAATAATATAGACACAATATAGTCATTGTATATGCTGTGTATTACATATAATGTTTATTTTGTATGTCTAGTGTGTGATACCTGTGATATCTGATACATTTATTTTTAGAACAGGCTATACTATTACCTATTTTTTTTTACTGTTGAGATTCCAATGTTTATTCTTGAACATAAGCTATATATAGATACATCCCTCTGCACAAGGGGGACAGAAGAACACTGAGCTGTAGAAGAATACTGAGACTTCCCTGAGAATGCTACATCAGCTCTGAGTAGCAACTCTGGTCATGCCCTGCTGCCTATAGGTTGCTATGTCTTATCTGAATGAGCCAGAAGGCATTAACACACCTCCTTCCTTCTTACAAAGCTGTCCTATGCTGCTTTTCTCACGTTTGACTCAGTCTTAGACACAAGAAGCTCTTTCTTCCATAGGTGAGATTGTCTGAATTGTTCTCCTCATCATCATCACTGAGATGAAATCAGGATTTCTTCTTAGATAGCAAAGAGTGTCATCCATTTTCCACATGGGGTGGAAACACGCATCTTGGGTAGCTAGGCTAAGTATGTGGCTTAAGAGGATAGGGGGAGTAGGTTAAGAAAAAACTCTCATTAAATTTGCAAACCACCAGCAGTGCACAGAATCGTAATCTCTGCCCATGTAATATTCTGATGAAGTGCGATGACTGGAAGAAGCAAGTACTAATTTTAAAATATAAAAAAATATTGTATTTCAAAGTATAAATTCTCACAATTTAACGGGGGAGGGAGTAATACCTCCTCTCAGTACTTCCTCTACCAGCAGATAAAACTGCATATGTGAAATTCAGTAATTATTAGAGCAATTGGCCTGGACTGAGACCTCTGGGAGGATGGATAAACTGCTACATATTCCTGATTTAGTTTCCCTGAAACTAGCCAAGGCAGCAAGCACTGCAAGACCTGATGATGTACTGACTGTGTAGGAAGCACATACCCTCACTAACACATATATGATTGGTTTACATTTCAATACAAGCATAACTGCAACCTCCACAGTCTATGTCCATTAATTTACTCATAAATAAAAGAATCATGTGTTTTTGAGGGTCTTAAGCCAGCTTTTGAAAGGGTACCTTTATTTGCAAGCCTTGGAAAGTAACTTGTTCTCAAACTGCTCATGTCTGAAAATGTAAATGATGGCCTTGAGGTGCACCTCTGTCATTTCAGAATGTTTTCTAATACAAAATGTTCCGTGTGTTTTACTTAGTGACAACAGACTAATGGCAACGTGACATCTGAATACAGTGTCCCTTGCTGTAGTAATGATTTGTACTGTCAAAACTGTGAAAGAAACTCAGCGATCAGAGTAATTGCTCCTACGTGGCTATTGCCCCACTCAGATAAAACAAAGGGAGGTGGATGACAATTGAAGGAAAGTTTATGATCAGAAATCTGTATTTGTCAGGACTGAAACTGTTTTCTGACTGAGTTATGAAAATGCCCCCACCTCGAAACAACACGTTTCTCCCCGTCGGGAGACAGACGCGCGGCTGTCGGTGGTCACACTCGAGCGCTTCGCCCTCCCCAGGCCCCGGGGGCCCGTGCAACTGGTCGCCCGGGCACGAGGCCGCTGCCCGCCCGGCGCTCAGCACGGGCGGCACGGACAGCTCCGCCAAGGGAGGCGCTTCCCGGCGGGGCCCGGGAGGGCGGCGAGCGGCCCCAGGGCCGGCCGGCCGCTTCCCAGCAGCGGCAACACCTCCGGGCTCTGCGCAGGGCAGGGGCACAGGCGGGCAGCGCACCCGGCTGCGGACAGCGGCGGTTGGGGCGGGAGGATGGACACCGGCCCGCCAGGTACGGCCCCGTGGGATGCCGAAGTTGCCGCCGTGCCCGGCGAAGTTGTCGAGGCGCGGCCCGTCCCGGCGCCCCTCGCCCGCCCCCCTCCCCGCGGCCCGGGCACCGGCACCGCCCCCGCGGGTCGGCGCAGGCGTCGCGGCGGGGCCGGCGGGACGGGAGGGTGGGTGCGGGCGGTGCTGCGGGCGGCCGCGGCGGAGCGGGGCGGAGCGGAGCCGAGTGGAGCGGGAGGCTGCCCGGCCGCCGCCGCCTCTCATGCCTTCACGGCAACAAAGAACGCGCTGAGCGGCGGGCGGAGGCGCCGGGCCCCTGGCTGTACCCCGGCAGTGCCGGCGCGGAGGGCACCGGGAGACGATGGCGAGGAAGGGCGAAGCCTCCGCTCATCTCTACGGTGAGCGCGGGGCACGGCGGGGCGAGCGCCGGTGCTGGGGCGGGGGCGGCCGGCGCCTGTGCCGTCCGCCGGCCTGTTTACAGCGCGGATCCGCCTGGCGGGCAGCGGCGGCCAGAGCCGGCCGGAGTTTGCTTCCCTCGGCGAATGCGGGGGGCGCAGGGTCCCCCGTGCCGGAGGGAGCCCCTGGGACGCCGGAGCACCTCACCCGGCCCGGAGCAGGCAGGACGGTTGGTTTGGGGAGGGAGCCGGTGGGTGTAGGGATGGGGGCGGGCAGGGCTGAAGCTTCTGCCGCCGCCCCCGCCGCGGGAGCAGGTGCGTTGTGGCCGCTTTGTCCGCGTACTGGGGCGGAGCGGAGCCGGGGCCGGGCGGCAGGTGCGCGGTCTGGGCCGGGCCGCGGGGCGATGCGCGGGGCCGGGGGCCGTGGGGTGCGCGGGGCGATGTGCGGGGCCGGGGGCCGCCGGGCCGGAGGCGGAGCCCGTGGGGCTGTGGTACCTGCGGGCTGCTGGTGTTTGGGGTGCGGGCAGCGGCACCTCCCGAGGGCAGCGCCCTGGCTGGTCCTGCCAGCCGACGCCCGGGAAGGTCACCGGGGGCAGAACTTTGTCTGGGTGTCGAGCTCTGCTTTAACTGTTCCTTGGAAGGTGATGTATTTGCGACAGGGAACACGGCGTTTGCAAAGCCACTTAGCCTGTTTGAAGGTGTTGCTACAAAATCGATTTCCTCTTCCAGTGTGCGCGAGATTTCCATGGCAAAACAAACGTGCAGAATGAACAAACCCCCTTAAAACGAGGCTGCAGCTCCGGGAGCCCCGAAGGCCTCCTGCAATGGGCCGAGTTACACAAATGGCTAAACACGGCTTGGTAAAGCAGCCTTTACCTCACTACCACAGGCGTGCTGTGTGAAAATCCTGTTTTCTAATTCATTGCCATGGTCTGAACCTTAATCTGACTAAAGGAAAATCCATGGCTTGTGTTCCTTCAAAAAAAGAAAATGGGGAAAAAAAGTCTTTAGGGGGGGAAAACAAACGACAGAGAAAGTGTTTCAAATGTGAAATTAAATTGATGAGTCTGAAATCATTTAACTTATGAGAGAACCTATTTCTACTCCTATGGAATTCAAATGGTTTTGCAGGCTACTGCAGAGACAGAGTAGGCCTAGGACCATAGATATTCAGCACTGATGTAGAAAAAGGTGTGAAAGTATTATTCTGAAAGAAGAGCAGGCACACAGTATTCAGGAAGGGGAAAATACCTTTTGAATAGAGTTCAGTAAGAGCTATGTATGCTTCCTTAGTTGTCATTTGTAAGCAAGAGCACTCTGTTAAGAAAGTCATAACAGGAGATACCAAGTGTTGTTATTATAAAATAGTTTTTAAACTTCATTTTCAAAGCATGTTCCAAGGGTAAGAAAGGGTGATTCTTTTTATTCAACTTCAGGGAGGAGAGTGATGTTTTGAAGAATTATTCTGACTTGAATTTTTGCTATTTGAGCTGTTTCATGAGTGTGTTTACTTCTTTTTATCTCATTTGCACATGTGGATTTTGTTAGTGGTAGTGTGTATCGTGTTACTACACTTGCAGAAGTCTTGAGCAATTGCTCTAGTCTTGCATTGGGAAGCAAAGTTCTTTCCCCTCTTAGATCATATAAGGATTTACGAAACAGAAAGTGCAGCATATATAATACGATTTTCCTTTCAAATTAGATTGCTGTAATAGTCATTCTCTTGACTTTGTTGTCTTTGCCAGTAACAGTTTATTTATTAGCCTGCAGGTATATTTTTCAGAGCTATAGATATCCTAAACTACTCTTCTGGAATCTCAAAGATTCCTCAGGGCTTCAGCATTTATAAATGGCAAAGGCAAATTCTTATGAAAGTTTTGGTCTTTTAACTTGTGTCATCAGTCTGATTCTTTACAATAGATGGGTCAAATTGTTGACAGGTGGGATCTTTATTTTTCAACCAAAGTAGTACTTTTCTTTCATGTGACCACAGTATTAAGTGCTGTCATGTGACTGTTGAAATCTATGATAAAATTATTTTTTACATCATTGCAGAATCAGCCTCTTAGCAGTGATTGTACAATAAGCAGTTCAGTTGTTACCTTACAAATGCAGAAGGCCAGATGGATGATGACATCTTTTAAAAAAAAAGCTTTTATCACTGTTTTAAGAAACAATGATAAGTATATGAAGTGCCCGATTTTATTACTCCCAACTCAAATGCATCTAGCTTTTTTATATCTGCATGTTTAGTCACTCTTCAGGAAGAACTACTTATCTATGATTTCTTTTGCCAGTAATGGGTGCAATCAAAACTTGAGTCTATAATTGGCATTCCTAGTTACTGCTATGAAGTGATCATGTCAAGTTTCTCCTAAGAAGGATTCTACCTGTTAATCCCCAACCCAAGTCGGGGAAGTTCTTCTGTTTCCCTTGGGAGAGCTTTTGAGGAACCGTGAAACTTTCTATCAAGGTGGTATTTCTTGTCATTTGGCCTGCATTTGCCTTTTTTTAATTTTCTCCAGTTGCACATATGTACCATGCAGGAAGGACATCCTGAATCTAAGGAAAATGTGCTGTTTACCCACAGCAGTGTCATATGATCTGGAAGCCTGTGACACTACTGCAGATAAAGCCTCCTTATCTCCTGCTGGTAAATCCTTGTGTGTCATGGTATGTAGTTCATTTTGCCTTCTGAGGTTCAGGTTTCATACCAGTGGGGTATGTTCATATCAAAAATGAAACTCAATTTATCACTTTAATAATATTTTAATATACTCAGAAATGTTGGAAGTAGGTGAAACTCACAGTCACATTCAGGTGGCTTAAACCTTTCTTCCTCTGACATAAATTTGGCCCACTTTATTTAGGCTTTGCAGAGCATGTTTTAGGTAGGATAAATCATTTACTCCTTAAGCACATCTGCTGAACCTAGGTATAGTGCTTCAGCCATGCCAGATTTTGCTAACGTCCTAGTTTTACATAAAACAATTCACTGTAGAATTAATGTAGGGGCCTGGGGACAAAAACAGAGAGAGAATTTTAAAAGCAGCACTTTGTAGTATGTTCCCTGTTGGTTTTTATTGCAGGTAGGTCTCTTTGAGTGAAAACTTCCTCTCTTAGCATGCTACTTCATCTTTTGCCTGATTCTGTGATAATGTCCTCCACAACATCCTTGTCCCAAGAGTTACAGTCAATGGTTCAGTGTCCCAGTGGAAACCAGTAATGAGTGGTGTTTGTACTGAAACCACTGCTACCTAGTATCAACAAAATAGAGAGATCAAGTGTACCCTTAGCAAGTTTGCAGATGACACCAAGGTGAGTGGTGCAGTCAGTACTCTAAAAGGAAGGGATGCCATACAGGGGGGCCATGACAGGTTTGAGGACCTTCAAGCTTCTTGAAGACAAGCAAGGCCAAGTGCAAGGTCCTATACCTGGGTCAGAGCAATCCCCACTACCAGCACGAGGTAGGGGCTGAATGGTTTGAGAACTGCCCTGCAGAGAAGGACATGGGGTTACTGATGGATGAAAGATTGGACATGACCTGGCAACGTGCATTCAAGCACAGAAAACCAGTTGTGTCCTGGTCATCAAAAGAGTTGTGACAGCAGGTTGAGGGAGTTAATTCTGCCCCTTCACTCCACTCTGGTGAGACCCCACTTGAAGGTACTTCATCTATTTCCAGCATTCCCAACACAAGAAAGACATGAATCTGTTGAAGCAGGTCCAGCAGGGGGCCATGAAGATGATTAGATGACTGGAGCACCCCTCCTATGAGGAAGGACTGAAAGAGTTGGGATTGTTCAGCATGGAGAAGAGAAGGCTCCGTGGAGACGTTACTGCAGCTTTTCAATATATAAGGGGGGTTTATAAGAAAGGTGGAGATTTATTAATTTTTTTTAACCGAGGCTTCTATTGACAAGACAAGGGCAATGTTTTTTAAGTGAAAGAGGGTTTAATTTGGACATAAGGAAGAATTTTTTTACCATGAGGGTGATTAGATGCTGGCACAGGTTGCCCAGAGAAGCTGTGGCTGCTCCATCCCTTGAAGTGTTCAAGGCCAGGTTGGATGGGGCTTGGAGAAACCTGGGATAGTGGAAGTTGTGCTTGCCCATGGCAGGGGGTTGGAATGAGGTGAGCTTTAAGGCCCCTTCCAACCCAAGCCATTCTGTGATTCTGTGAAAGTACGAAAAGTATCATATGCCAGAAATGGTTTGGTTTGGTATGTAAGTGAATAGGCAATAAAACTGGTAGGATTCAGTCAATACTATTTTTGCTCACATGGTGGCCTAGTGCTCATTTGTATTTCTTGAGCCAAAGTAATTACTCCAGTTTCCAGTCCAATAAAGATTATCTAGAGTATCTGAAAGCATTCAGGCTCTAATTTGTTATCCTTTAGCACTTGAGTGTTGTACATCTTCTGGCTTATTGACTTAAGCCAAGCCATTCTTGGGAATAAGGTGTTGTTCAGCTGTGAACAAGGACGATGCAAACAGAACATCTGTAGATAAGGAGATTAATGTAACTGTTACACATAGTTATACACTATCAAGTTGATTATTTATTGCTGAATGGTATAACTGTCATTGAACATTACCTAGAAAGAAATTGTTTAATAGCCAGGCTTCTTGGTGGCTAATTAAACTTGGTTATATGTTTTAACAAGCTAGGTACTATAGTTGGGGGGGAGTTCTACTGCTATCCCATGTCTGTACAGTATATTATTATCCAGTCTTGCATCTCCGCTTCTCAAAGTCTCTCTTATCATACCAGACCCATATTTCTCTACATTATGTCCTTATGTTAGAGTCACAAGTATCTCATTCTGCACAGGCTAATTAGTTGTTACTGTTATCTGATAAGCAAAAATAAATTAGCCATAATCACCTGGTCAGAAGAAAAATTGCTGTTATGGTTGAATCAAAACACATACAAACTTGGACGTAATTTAGTAGATTCAGTAATTCACTCTGCATTCACTCCTGAAATGTAAAAGCACATTGCATTCACAGATGCTTAACTGTATTTACTGTTTGTGTTTCCTATTGCTAGCGCCTGGCTCAGAGGCAGTCAGATTTACAAAATCTGCTGATGTGATTCCCTAGCATCTGGATATTGTGTCAGAGAGACAGTGACTCATTAATGTCTATTAACCTAATAAAATAATACAGGGGCATCCTACAGGATGGTGTAAATTACACTGACTTAGGACTGTTAAAGCGCATAAACATAAGAGCTTTCCTGTGAGGTTAGGAACGAGGTGTGTTTTGTGAAATACAACACTTATTTGTTTAATACAGTGAAGATAAACACACACCCAGATTTGTTAACAGTCTTGTTTTGTTACACTGAAGGCTAAGGAAAATGCAATGGCTGTGCATTTTACAACATATATGTGAACTTAGACATTTAGATTTCCATATATAGTCTTTTCCTGCTGAACTTGTACTAGTTTCTTTGGGACTCTGAAGAAGGTGTTTTAGTCAGTTTGAGGAAGCAGTGAAGAAGTACCCAGGAAATCATGGACAAAGGCTAACAGAATAGCCTTTCAAAGTTCTTTCCAATTGTATTTTCTGTGAGCGTTTCCTTGGGAGGTGGTGTGATACAGAGAACTCAAAGTCCCTGAAGGTGGTGGGAAAGTGGTGACAGGTCTAATAAATAATTACTGGGAAAAAATAAGTTTATTGTAAACATTTTTTTTATTTTTGCTAGGAAAGGAAATAAATGCCTGGCAGCCATTAGAGTTAGATGGATGTCTTAGATATATAATTTTTCCTTAACAACTAAGACTGAGACATAAGCAACAGTGACTGAGTATAATTTTTGACAAAAGACCCGTGCATCTTAAACTTTATCTCAGTGTTTCTGCTTTTTTGTCTTTTCAAATTGATCAGTCTAAATTTGTTGGTACCAAGCTTTTATGATCCTGGCATTCTAGTCGTTGGAATTCACTTCTCTCCAGGGATAGATACAAATACCTTTATACAGTTTACTCTGAGTAACAGAGCTGCAATCCATATGAAACATAAAGGGTGGGGCTTTCTTCTTATCACAGTAATCTGCTGTGGCACTTGGAAGCCGTTGGACTGCTGGTAAGAACCCATAAATAAAAGTAACCAGGAGGAAATCTCTCTGACTTGTGGGATAACCCCCTGGAGCCTACTACTGATGTAGAAATTCAGTACTGTCCATGTTCCCATACAAATTATGAGGAACTTTTCACAGGGAGGGATGGAATACATCTGACTGTTCCTTTCAACTGAGGAATACTTACAGGTTTCCAGGCTCATTCCATATAAGGGAAGTCATCCTTTCCCTCCTAGATAGTGCTGAAGAAAGCTGCAGCAAGTGACTGTACTCCTTGAGGGTGCTCTGTTGAGCAGTCACGTTGAAGTCAAAGCTCTTCTGTTTTACTGAAACCTGAAACAATGCCAGTGAGTGACCTCTGACAGCTGTCAAGACAAGGAAATTTTGCCTAAAGGGATCGTCTCCCTAAGGAGGATCACTGACTAATGTTCCCAAAAGATAGTTTGCTAAGTAACTTCTCTGGCAGGAAGTCCTATAGTTGCACCTGTTTTTAGCCAGTAGATAATCTGTTAAATATATGATTTAGTTTATGCTTCATTTGTGCCTTAGGCACATGTTTCACCCAGAAAGAGGAGGTCTTACATGGGTGGGCCAGGATACCACCTAATTATCTCTTCTGCACAACTGATTATCTATAGAAGAAAGTGAGTATCTATTGCATGCAGAGCATCTAGACTTGTACCAGCTGATGTGCCATGAAATCTGGTAGTAGAATAGTGTCTATTCTACACCTAGTCAGTGTACTTTGAAATAAATGAATATTCTGAATAATACCTCTGGTACTTATTATATAAGATTATTTGTACTGGATGTTAGAGTAAAATTATCTGGGTTTTTTTCATCACTTGTATTTTTCTACAAGAATTAGAATTTCTTGGATGTGATCAGGTTGCTAAAAACTAGCTAAGCGTAGCAAAATATAGTATTTATTTTTAGATCCCCCCTCTCCCCAGCAGAATAATAAATAGTTTCTATACTGTTGCTTTGCTTTCTCTGACAAAAGGCAATGAGCTGTATCTATGAATACCCCTTTTTGTTGGTTTCACTACAATGCAATATCTGTGCTAGCATCTAGGCAACTGCTGTAAACAGGGAAATGATGTGCCTGTGACCAGTACTCTTGAACTCTTGTAGTATTTACTCACATTAGTAATTTAAAGGTTTGAGTAGGATTTGTGAGATAAGAAATTGCTCTTATGCATATGGGTTTAGGTAAATATGTATATAATATGTACAAATATATTTCCTTGTTAGCTTTTTTTTGGCATCTGTCCAGGTCCCTGCTACATCTAGAAAAAGTATCACTAGCAGAAGTATTATAACTAAGAATACATAATTTCATCTGCAAAGCAAGTAACATTATGTGTGCATACATTGTATTTCTGTTTATGTGGTTCATGCAGAGCAGATCTTTGCTAATTTATGCTGATGGGCTCTCCACAAATGACTGAGTATTGTGGCAAGAGCCATTGTCACACCAGTCCACAAGCTTGAGGCCAGCAACTCTTGTGGGTCTGCAGCCTGAGGGAAAACATCCATCTCAGCAGCTGTCTGAAAGCTTATTTTGGAATTGTAGAGAAAATAATAAAAAGAGCTCAGCTACTGGAAGCTGCTGACTTTTTCTTCTGATCCCTTCATAATGAAAGATTTTCCTTTCAACCGAGGAAATCAAAAATCTGTAGGTAGTGAATGAGTGGTTTGGGATACTGTCAAGCAGAATAGGGAGAGAAAACAATGAAAGTTTCTTAACAAAGTGAAACTAACCCCAAATTGAGTGAATCTGTAAATGGGGATAGTAAACGAGCAAACACAAGCCTGTTAGAATTCTGAGCCAACAGCTCTCAATGAAGTTGTATAGCACACCTGGAAGTGTGGCAAAAGGAAATAAACCCCCCCAGCTGCCAGGAGCTCTTTTCCCTGTTATGTGTAACTACTGTAACCGGTGCCTGAAAAAGATATATGAGAAAACCTGTGAATGTTGTTTATTTATGCTCTGTTTTACTCAAAGGACTAAGAAAAATATAATAATAATAATAAAGGACAGCACAACAAAGATGCAATCTGGGGAAGTGTTTCTTTTCTCCTTGCAGAGTGACTTCTGGAGGATGTGGATGTTCCACTATTATGGGGTTTTTTCACCTGTTTTTTGACTTGTTTTAGGCTGCTGGGTCAGTTCAGTTAGTGGGATCAGTTAGTGATAATATTACACTCAATGTGGGAATGAAAAATCATGAGATTTGACTAGTCTGAATGGGCTTGCACTAAACTGTTTTCTCTAACCATTTCCTGTCATATTTAAGGGCAAAGTGTCATAGTTATATGTCTGTATCAAAGCTTTCTCTTTACCATCTTTAAAAGGCACCCTGCAGTGAATTTGCTTTAAGGTATTGAACTTGCCTGTATTGAATCTACCTGTAAGATAATAAGTCAAAGTTGTCCAAATAAACAAGGGCAATTGAATGGCAGTGGTCTTTCGTACAGATTGCTATGTATTTTAAAGATTCTCTGGTTTACAGGTGAAATTCTGCTCCTAGCCTGCATAATAAGTGAAACTGGAAGAGGAAATGAGTTCTGTACTCGCTGTGCAAGCCCAAGAGCCTTTTTGGAGTGCCATTGGAAGAGTAGGACTGTAGTCTATGTAGCTGTGCTTTTTTGGCCCTTTCAAACACGTTTGCACTGTGCTGTCCTGTCAGTTCATCCTCTCATGCAGACCTGATGAGCACTGCAGACCCTTAGGATAGCTGGGCACTATCTCAAAACATATTTTCCTGATGTTATTTCACTTGAGTTTTGATATCAGTCATGATTAGTGTAATAAAGGGCAAAGCTGTGTGTGTCACTGCTCTCCCTTGCTTTGTCACTGCAGGATACTGTCTTGTATATGACTTCCTCTTACAGCTGTAGTTGGTTTGCTTTTCACTTGTGTCCTCACCTTTCCTTTTTCAAAGATGGTTGAAAGCTAAATATTTGGTTAGAAGATTAAATTTCATCCTTACGTTTTTGTGGGCTATTTGATTGTTTACATTTGATGACAACTACATATAACATTGTCTTTCTCTGCTGCTTTAGCTGCTCTACAAAAGCTACAGCAAATTACATTGTGGTTACTCACGGTTTCCTCCTGACCAGTTGACACAATCCCTCAACCAAATGCTGCTGATGTTACTAGTGTAGATGCTACTAAATAACTGTGAGATTCCTGCAAGGATAAAGAAAGCTTATGCAAGTTATTAGTATAGATGTCAAGTCCTTGTACTATAGCTGTTGTCATTGCAGGCATCTATTTTGACATCTGTGACTGCTGCATCTGCAGCATCTGCTTTGTCTTTCATTATTGTCTGTCTCTCTGTTCTATCGATCTGTCTTTTTGTCACAAAATAAGTTTTGGTTGGAAGTACAATTTTAGTTTATTACTCCTTCATTGTTTTCATCTTTTTTAGAGGAATTTTATGAATTTTCCTCCCCATCCTCACTGTATTGGTTTCAGCACTACAGATCTGACCTACAGCAAAATAAACACGAGTGAAGGGCAAGGAATTTGACACTTTCTTCTGTGTTGCACTTGCATTGTCTTTCACCATCAGATTTTTTTTTTTTTTTTTTAAGGTAATTGCAGATTGCCAAAATATAATTGTATTTAGAACACAAGATTTCTATCAGGGTGAATTTGTACTTTACTTCCAGCTGTGAATTCTCTGTAATGCATGATGGTCCCCTGTAGGAAAGGTACTATTTTCTTTTGGCAATGCCTTCGTAGTGATAAACGTTGATCAAGAAGTCGTTGGAGGTGATTTTGTTCATTTGTTCTGCAGCTTTCATAGAACTAGGTAGAAAGCACTTTGCAGCAGATTTTCTATACAGCTGAAAGTTGTTTGCAAATCTGCAAATCTTCACTGACCTAACATGCTGAATCTGTAATAAAGAAACATTTTGGCTAAGAGAAAATCTTCCTCTGGAAGTACTGAAGAAGAGGACTGTTGTCATGGAGTATCACATTAGAAAAAGATGAAGAAATATTTATGTGGTAAAGGAAGTGTCTTGTTTTCATCAGTTAGGTTTTAAGGACTTGTGTGTTGCTCAAGATGGGAAACCCTAGAATGTTTGAGAAGTTGTTCACGCTTCAGGACCGTTTTCCAGTAGCACTCAAAGCAATTTTAAGTGTAATTGTATGGATACTACTCTGACAAAGTGTCTGAGTATCCCAGAAATGATAGGTCTTAACACCTAATGAACAAGCTCTGTTTGACTTGATGTATTTATTCCTGGTGATGCACTGTGCCAAACAACTGAAATGCTTCTAACACTGGCTGTTACCAGTAGGATGGAATGTGCAGTGTGGGACAGATTTTTGCTTGAATTCTCTAGTGAGTGGGAAGTATTTAAAGGGGGGTTGGAATCTAGTGCCATCTTTTTTTTTTTTAATTTAAGTCTGAGTGATAGTTTTTTATATGTGTTGTGAAAATACATAATTGCTTCAGTGTTCCAGCACAAGTTGGATAACAATTAAATTAGGGTGTAGCAGAGTAGATATCCAAATCACAGACAGGAAAATGGGGCCCGTGTCTTGACACAAAATAATCAGCAAAACAGCTGCAAGTGTTTTGCAAGACTCTAAAGATCACTGGCAAACTGATTTAATTTTCATATTTCCAGATTTCTGAGGGCAGTAGTCTACCTTCAAGCAGTTTTTGACTTTTTTTTTCTAGTCTATAGTGAAGCAGGAAGAGAGACTGAGGATAGTTACTGGTATGTCTGAAGAAGCCTGGGATTGAAAGGCATTGACTTCCATCCTTAAAATAGAATAGTAACTTGTAACTGCAGTGTTCTGGCACGTGACCTTAGAAAGTCAGTCTTCTGTGCTGTAGTACTCCCAACTTGTCTAATTTAATCTATATTAGTCCTTCCAGTTTTTATAGAAGCTTTGATTAGGTTTAGTGTTTGAGATCTCTCACAGAAAGTGCTCTAACAGGAAAACCATTTATTACCCTCCACTTCGTGTGTTAATAATAAGAAAATACATGGTTGTGGTTCAGGTAATTTTTTTTTCCCTTCAGACAAGTTCCTTAGTGCATTTCCTGACGCATTCAGGATATATATGTACTACCATCTTAAACTGCATTTTGTCAGTACATGCTCTTTATCTATATGGTTCTGTCTTTGTAAGCATTCAGGAGTCCTTTCATTAGTGTATTATCCAGAAATTAAAATCAAGCAATAACATAATGTAACTATCAAATTCTCATTTATACACAGTTTACTAGGGTTATAGGTTGACTTACTTGGATTCAGTTGGTGGGAATATACTGTTCAGTTAGAAAATGTTTAGGTGCATTAAAAGAAATTATTACTGATGGTTAAGATTCAAGAAATAATTCTTTGTAAGTCATAATATTAATTGTATCTTGAAAACATTTTTGGCTTTGAACTTCCTTCAGTTCACACTGTTCTTAATTACAAAATTACTGTGCTTTAGATTAAAAATTTTGATTCAGAAATTGATTTTGTGAATAGTTTATTCCATTTTTCAGCTGTCAAGGTAACTGAAGTCCAAGTTTGATTTGGGTGCAGTCTCACAGTATCCTGAGTATCATCTAGACCTTTTGCAGTCCCTTTCAGACCCACTGTGTGCAGTTCTTCTCTCTCTCTTCTGTGGGAACTTCTGCTCAGATTGCTGAAAACTCTCGTGATGACAAAATAGAATTTAGTTTTTGGCCAGCTTGGCTTTCCGAGTTGGCTTCCTCTCCAGCACAAGGGCAGATCACATAGTGGCAAATATGGAAAGGCACTGGCAACTCTGACATAATCATCCCATAAAACTGATGCACTGATCTCCTAACTTGCTTACGTGGCTGTTATACTTCAGCTCTGATGGTGTTATTCATGCTTTCTTGCTCCTCTGTTCACATGTCCTAGCAGACCTTTGTAGGGCCTTGCAGTGAAAGCAAGCCAAATGTTTTTGCTTGGAGATAGTTTTCGGTCATGTCAAACCTGGACTGTTACTTACCCTAAACCTGCAAAACTGCTACTGTTGGCAGGAGGGCAAAGACAGGAGAGGATGGACAGGGGATAGAACCAACCTCTTAAGTTTCAGCCTGTTCTTAAGCTGACCAGACAGCTGCTTTAGTTAATTTTGAATTAATCTTGAAAGAGAAGAGATCATAGAAGTTTCGAATATGCTGAGTTGGAAGGGACATATGCGGATCCAACTCCTGGCTCTGCACAGGGCACCCCAACAATGCCACATGTCCCTGAGAGTGTTGTCCAAATGCTTCTTGAGCTCTGACAGCCTTGGTGCTGGGACCACTGCCCTGGGGAGCCTGTTCAGTGCCCAACCACCCTCGGGGGGAAGAACCTTTACCTAATATTCAATCTAACCCCCCAGCACAGCTTCGTGCTGTGACCAGCGATAGGACCTGAGTGAACAAAGATCTATACTGCCCCTCATTAGGGAGGTGGAGACCCCAATGAGGTCTGGCCTCAGTTTCCTTTTCTCTAGGCAGAACATAGATAAGAATGGAAAGATGGACAGATGAAAATATATACTGAGAAGTACAAGAAATTGGAAACTATCAATTGCATATGTATCAAAAACATTTTAACCAGCTCAACTCTTACTCTTGTGAGGAAAAAACAAGTGACAGCTTTTAAATTTGTTTGTTAAAAGTTAAAAAGATATTTTTGTGATTGTACAATTTAGCTTATCAATAGTCTTCAAACAGGTGATTTAATTCAAGTTAGGTTTTGCCTTGCATGTGTCTGTTGTGATTTATTATTTTAATACTTCTGGAGCAAATGCCTTTTTTTTTCCAACAAAGATTTGTGGTAAGACTTGCAGCTCCCGTTGACTCTATTAACCCCTCATTTCAGATATAAAATGCAACATGATAGTGATTGTGCTGTTACCCCTCATTTCCATGGATACACACTTTGAATGCAGGTATAAGTAATGAACAGCGGCCTCAAGTAATCTGTCCCCTGAAAGAACTAAGAACGTTGCAGGGTACATGTGTTGTACTGGCGCTTCTAACACGTTTAAACTGAGGTAATTTCTCTGAACTGTGAGGTCAGCCTAATATGTGTTGAACACTAATAAGTGTTCGTTAACCTGGGAGTTTGGTGAGGCATCAGAGATGTTATCTAAACCTGGAGGGACAGCTGTAAATGTTTGCAACCATTGTAAATTGTTAAGTTGGTTCCCTAGGGCAGATAGGATAGGATCAGTCTGACCCTCAGATTCTGTTTGTCTTGCTTCTGTCTGTTGCTGCTCAGGGTCTGACAGTTTAGAGGAACAGCTTTCTGTGTGCCCCTCTAGTGATGAAAGACTGGTCTTAGCAGTACTTCTAACAGTCCTAAATTAGGACAATGTACTTGGCCAATTAATGAATATTTTCTGATGGTCAAAACTATTCACACGCATCTCGCTTGCTAATAAAATTAGGTAAATTGAGTGTTAAATCTTATTCAGACGCTGAATGTCTTGCTGTTATCACTAATGCATAAGTAAATATTCCTGTAGGGAAATGTAGTTGGAAAGGCATAGAACAATGGGAAGCAAGAAACTGTCCTGAGAAGGAGAAATAAAAGAAAACAACTTGGCTGAGCATTGGATACTTCATAGCTGACTGACTGTAGAACTATGGTATGTCTGCAGTCCTGTCATGGTTCAGAATTTATGAGACTTAATTATGAAGGTGTTCTGGTTTTTTTTTGTTTTTTTTTTTTTTTCCTGGCTGAGAGCTGTTTAGTATAAACTCAGTATTCTGAGACTGGAAACTAAGCCTTTCCTAGCAGGCAAGAGTACCTGTCAACCAGTCCAGTTCTCCTCTTGGCTTACTGACTGTGATTGCACAACTTTTCCATTGCTGTCTGTGTGGTCTGCTTATAATAGGATCCCTCAAGTCTACTTCTTTATTTTAGGCCCCTAATTCAGTTTATAGATCTCTTTTCACCTTAAGTCAGCCTACTGGTTACTACAGTAGAGAAAACCTTTCAGAAAATAGTAAGAGGCCAGTCAAGAAGCTTATGATGCTTATCTTTGGCGTGTGTTTCTCTAGCATAAGGTCTGCTACTTAAAACATGAGAGAAATTCAAGATTTTCTGCTATTTTCAGTGCAAATGTTTGCAGCTTTTCTTGGAATTGCTGTAGTAATTGCTACACAAATTTAAGTTGCTCTTTAAGAACTCCATCTGTCTTAAAAAAACCCCCACAAACCAAACCAGAAGATAGAATTTAGAAGCAGCAGAGAGAGTTGAATTTGTGAACCATAATTTCAGACTAGTTCAAGTCTCATTCACATTACAGGAAAGACTAACATGGACCCTTTCCTCTGGAACCCATAGAGATACCTGTCTTTTTAAGTGAGCAAGATAAAAAAGATTTGCCAGATTTAGAATCTCAACTTTCAAATTCACAATGCTGAATTGTACTCAGGAAAGGAATGTATAAAAAAATGAATACTTCTATAACATAACAGTCCTTTTTTTTATTTTTTTTTTTGACACATCCTTTGATTAATCTCTCAGCCAATACAGGATTGGCAGAATAGCTCGCTCTTTTCAAATTAGTTTGTGGTTACCTTACATAATTTACAATATTATTTGAATGTTGATTTCACTCTTTGCAGTTATTTTTTGTGATAGGCAGCCAAACAGATTGTCTCTTGACTGACCAAATGTTTTGGGAGACATGAAGAGCTGCTTTTGTTTTAATGGGCTATGGTACAGTGTAAATGGCACCAATTCAGAGAAGACTAGGCTAACACTACTGCTTACTGAGATACGTAATTACTGCTGTGCATTCTAAGATATAGTAGGCAAATTTAGAATGCTGTAGTCCCTTTATTTGATTGGTCTTCCTGTACCTCTTAACAGAACAGTCATTTCTGCTCAACTAGAAAGGAAGCATGTAGTCTACTACCTAAATCTAGGTGCCAAAAGTGTTATTATGCAGTAATACTTGGACACATGCCACCCTGGAGTGTTAAAATCTTGCATTTCAGAGTCACAGTGAAGAAAATACTTCCAATTACAATTTGAAATCTATGTATATGTATGCTTACAGACACTCAGAGAAACAAATAGTAGGTAAAATACAATATGATACAATTGCAAAATTGCCAGTTAATAGTGGGGGGGTTTAGCTTCTCCAGAGATTTGGAATATTTAGCAAGTGCTGATAATAAATTAATGTATTTCACATTTATACATGATATAGTACAGATACAGTGTCTTTCTCCTTACTTTGCTTCTTTTTATAAAGATGAGTAGATTAACAGAATGTAAGGAAAAAGTAGGGTATAAGCATGCACTGTGAAATTTTCCCTTTGCACACTGGCACTTCAGTTTTGCAGTACTTCTTTGTTTGTATCAAAACCAGAGACTCATCAGAATGAATACTATGGTGGTGTGGTTCTCTGTAGAAAGCAAATTCAAACTGCAGACCATAAAATTTATGATGATGTGCAATTCCCTCAAGGTCTCATGAGGTTAGGTTAGTGTACTACGGTAATGCATGCTGTAGGCTCAGCCCTAATTTAAGCACAGTATCTATAGGCCATAAAAAGAGTGCTGGGACCTGCCCTGGCTGCAAGTACATGCGTCGCGAGGGCATTCTCTGAGTGTACGATTGGGAAAGGCAGAGCAGAATTCTTCATGGCACCAGTAACAAGTTACTTGCTGCAGAAACCTTATTGCTGTAAACTTCCGTGTAACTGAGTACAGTAACAGCACCTTCATGGCTAAATGTTGGGCTTATGTGCTTTCAGCCCCCTCTTTGGTATCTATATATTAGCAACTGACTTCACATGTGGCAGAGAAAAGTGTAAGTAACCTGGGTATTAATGTGTGCCCCTTTTAAATAGAGTTTTAATGGGGAAATGTAACAACAGCAGCAGCAACAGTAACAATGTATTATTTATTGTTTATTACTAGTGTAATATTTCTTGTCTGTACTTTTCAGTGCCAGATACCCCTTACAGAAAAAAGCATTGGAGTTGATTTAGCAACAAAACTGTAATGCTAAAGGTTCAATTTTCAGGATTTATTTTGCTTCCAATTCCTAGGATTTCAGTTTTCACAGGATATTACAACCTTGTTACATATAAGAGCAGAAGCTCTAGTTTCCACTTATAATCTATGTGATTATTAATATTTACCAAGTATAAGATACCAGTTTATAGGAATAAATTGAAGATTTAACTAGAGACTAACTTTTAGGCATCTGGGCCTAATATCAAGAATTTTAAGCTGAGAGTACCAGAGCTTCCAGTCAGCAAGTTCTTATTTACATTATGATTTCACTGTTTATTGTTGTTCTTAAAATGTTAAGGTACATCTGCAGTGCCTAAAATTGAGCCTGGGACTATACAATACTCCTTTTTTTTGTGACTTTTTGTAAGGAGGTGAGGCTTGGTTTACTTCTAATATTGGGAAGGAATTTTCTGATCTTTCATCAGAGTAAACCAAATTCTTTTTTATATGGCTTCCATCTTCTTGTAGTTTTTCACAACTCTCCTAAAAACTCTCTCAGTGTTGCCAAGATTAATATTTCTTCTGACAATCTCCCCAAGTCCTCCAGATCGTATTTTGTCTCCTCCTTTGGTCTGGTTTTGATTTGTCTTTGAGATGTTTCTTCTACACAAATTACTTGTCAGTCTGCTAAACATTCACGTGTTAAACGTTCACATCCGCAGTGGACTGTGATTTCTCCTTCCTTCCTCCCGCTCCCTCCAGCAGCTGGAGTATGCTTTTGGTATCAATTATGTATAAAGTGTGAGTTGTATTCTGTAGTTGCTACAAAGTCTGTAAGCATTGCAGAAGTGTTCCTACAGGGAACCTTTTGTCTTCACTAATTCCACATACCTTATAGCTGATACACATCTAATAGTTCATCTATATGGGTTTTACTCCTATAAACAGTCTAGACTGAGCATTCAGGACTGTTATTTATGCCAATGTGTCCGTGATTTTACATCCAGGATTATACTCCTCAGTTGTTGTCTTCTAAATTGATACACCAACAGTAATAGAAAACAAGTTCTGAATTACATCACAAACTGGAAAATCTGCAAACCAGTTAAAATAAACCTAGTTTTATACATGGAATGTAGCATGTATTTTGCTGTTTAAATGGAGGGGGAATCTGAGCCAGTTCTGTGCTTTAGACAGTAACTTGACACCTGCTTCTGCAGGAACAGATTTTTTCATAGAAAGACTTTTTCTTATAATGCACATGCTCTGTATAGTATCACTGCAAGTTAGTCTGTGTACAGGTTTGAGATTCACTGTGTATCAGTTTTTACAGATACGTAGCTAATGTGAAGTCCTCTTACATCCAAAATTATTCAGTTTTCAGATCACCATTCAAATTGTTTTTTTTTTTGTCATAGCACCTAATAATGAGATATATGAAGACATTATTTTCTGTAACAAAAATCTGTTTTCTGTAACACCATCTCATTATTGTGTATGTTGGAAATGCTGACAAGTTCCTTTGAGGAATAAAAACCTGTAACTAATGTTGGATTATTTATTTACTAACAGTCTTATTACCTAGGAATAGGACCTGGCTCAAAGAATGCAGATCAACTTGGAATAACATGTTGTGCTTTTAGAAGTCTATAGAAACAAAAAACATCAGTAATCACAGTCCCCTTCTTTTGTCTAAGAACACATTCAGCTTTGTATAAAGTCAAGTTTTTGATTGCAGAGGACTTTTTTAATGACAACAAAATAGAGAATATAGTGGAAGTCTATTTTTATTAACAAGTGGTAAAAACTTGGAATGAAGGGTCACTTCTGACCATTTTTAAGCAACTGTAAGGGATTGATTTGCTCAAATAAATTCTTAAATTACATCTGCCCATGTTAACGTTTTGTGAATATATTTGCTGTTCCAGATACACAGAGCCATTGTTAACACTGCTAAGACTGCAGAACACATTCTACAGTAAGTGACAAAAGTCTCAGAAATGAAGGCAAAATAAATGAAAATGTCTCTGCCTAATAAAATAATGGATCTAGTTAACATAGCCTAACAAACTCTACTTGTAACTGCATATCCAGTTGTTTAAAAACAACCATGAAGAGCTGATGCTTTGTTCATTATACCATACAGTGTGCTATACAGAGACTGTACAGAGCAGCAGGCATTCATAATAATGCATCTATACACTGTTATATAGACATAAATTTTGACCTCTATTAAGGCAGCAATAGTCACAACTCACCAAATCCCCATCTGAATAGTTTTCTTTATATAATTCTTTTCTCCCCTAAATAATGTCTCTACAAGGTGTGTAGCTATACAGAGAACAGTCAGTGAATTAGCAAATGCCTGTTGATATGGCTTCTTAATCTTATCTGTGAGTTACTCATTTTGTGGACAAACATATATGCCTAATCATTCTAAAACATAACCAGTTATTTTTGTATTCAAATGTCATACCACATACCAGTGACCGAGTGCAAAATTCAGTCATGCATGTGGGCAGTTAGACTTTCACTGAAACTGTGGGTGCATGGTTCAAACAGTGCCCTTTGTAAAGGGAAAATAAAACATTTTCTAGCTTTGGAAATGCTTTAAACTATCAACATAATTGGGATTTGTTTAATTGTCTAGCTTATGTACTGTAATTTGCCAGATGCTGTTCTGCATATATGATCTATCGGCATTTCAGCAATGTTTGGGTAAAACAACCTTTCAGGTTGTTGTGGAGGGTATTCTTCTAAGAGAAAAATGTCTTAATAATGCCTGAATTTCTGTTATGTCGTTCTTCGGGAAAAATTAATTAGTCACTCTGTGTAACCATCCTGCTGCCAGATCTCTGTTTGCCCTGGGAGCTGGGCCGGGTCTGGCAGGGCAGGGCCGGTTCCTCGGCGCCCAGCGAGGCCGGGCCGGTGCCGCGGGCAGGGCAGGGCAGGGCAGGGCAGGGCAAGGCCCGCTGGGCCGGGCCGGGCCGGGCCGGGCCAGGTCGGTGGCCTCGGGCAGGGTTGTTGGCCAGGCGGGCTCAGCCGGAGCTGCGGCTCGGGCGGCGCTCCCGGAGGGGATGTCCCTGGCCGGGCCGGCCCGCGGTGCTGCCCCGCAGCCTCCCCAGCGCCGGCTGCCCGAGCCGTGCTCAGCCTCGGCCGGGGCAGAAAACGTGTTGCTCTGCTTTCAGTTCCTCAGTCTCTGGAAGCAGAAGAATAGTTTTCTTTCAGATACGAAATTCAAGGAGGATGGCGATGACACCCACGGAAAACGTGTTGCAACAGCTCGTCATGCAGTAATGACATCCAAAGACTTGTTGAAGAAACTGATTAATGTTACTAATTCCCCAAGCTATGCAGGGAGGTTTTCTAGGTGGTTTTCTGTTTTCTCTTGTAATCGACCATCATAGCTGGGTTCAGTTTCCACACCAGATTCTCACAGACTGGAGGGCTAAGAGTTTCCAAAAGCTGTGCATTCAATTAGTAGAGACACTTTTTCCAGAGACTTTGTGCTACTTGGTACTTTAGGGATGTGTCTCCTTTCTCCCCAGAATAAAGGACAGTGCTAGTGATAGATAGTGATTCAATAGAGTATTTTTATATTCTATTGAAAAGCAAAGGTTGAGAGACAGTAGTTTGTTGAGTGAATCGGGACGCCTGGCTTGCAGTTTTCAAATTTTTTTCAAATTCCTTACTGTTATTCTAAAAAGTAGAACTTTATGAGTATACTTGTTTTAGGGAATACCCTCATGTAATTTCTCCAGTTTTGAACTGACCCACACTACAGAGTTTTTATTCAAATACTTCTACTTCGATAGAACAGGAAACATAATTTGTAATGCCACTTCCAGTACTCCATTTGATCTAAAAGAAATTTTGACTTTGCTATGTAGGTTTTAAGTGGAAGGTTCTATATAGGCTATAATAGTTGTTCTCTAGTGGATGCTTGTTAGTGTAAAATTAATAGGAAATAAAAGACAACTTAAAATTACTATTTGATCTTATTTCTTAACAGACAATTGTGAAAATCTGTGAAATGTATACATTTTGAAGTAATTAATCATATAGGACCAAGTTTCCATCTTACAGTAAATTGTAGTAATTATCAAAGGTCAGAGTCCACTGGATTTAAATATTTTGTGAAATATGAACCTTGTGCTAAAGATTTAGTGGAATAAATTTTGTTAGTCCCAAAAATGTGTTGTAGAAGGATATTAATAGTCTAATTTCCCCTTAACAATAAGTTGTAACTTCTTCTAGAGCTGAAGGTTGTCTTATTTTACACCTTTCCTTTTATTTCAGTGTCAGACTAATTTAATTTTGTAGTAATAGTGATGGGGGTTTTGTTGTTGCTGTCTGAAAAACCAGGAGATTATTTTCAAATTCGTATGTTCACCTGCAGGAATACAGTTCCTCTTGAAAGTGGGGTCTTGGCTGTAAAAATGAACTCAGCAGTTGCTGGATGTGCTCAGCAGACACGTTACCAGAGGGCTGCTGAAGGGGCAGGGTTGTACACGTGTACTACACCAGGAACAGGGTGGTGCCCACCAGGCACAGAGTCTGAGACATGAAGAGCCATAAGGGGAGACAACACTGAGGTAATTGTCTTTAAAATTTGGACAGCTGTTATGTTGTCTTCAAGACACAAGCTGCATTTTTAAATATTAAAACGAGATGGAGGAGGGGAAAGAAAGGATAGAACCTTATAGGCTTGCCTTCTGAGAACTGGGTAAGTAATAGTGACTGAAAAATTTTGGAATTGTGTAACATCATGAGACACATGATAGCAAAGTACATTTTATGTTGGACATTTGACCAACAATGTTACATTAGGATTTTTGATGTCTAGCTTTCATAGAGAATATTAGCTCAATAAACAAACGTACCTAACCAAAATCAGGCAGCTGTTGGCCATTCTTAGTTTAAATCAGCAGCCATTAGAAAAGGCCTGGTATACAGAGGAGGACAGATCTTCAAAATTATGCATTGCTGTTAAGGCTCTAATAAGTGCAGTTTCAACGTGATTTTGTGAATTAGACACTGGTTTATTCATAAGGTTGGGGGTTGGACTGTTCTCTTGCTTTCAAAGTAATTGAATGCTTTTGTACAAATAAAATAGTGGCAGATAGATGATGTACACAAAGTCCAAAATAATCCAGCTTTTGTTTCCTCCACCTGGTATTTTGGTATCTGAGAAATGTGTATAATTGCACTTCTTTCACCATAGAAACAGTGCAGTGATTTAATTTTTAATGGTAGATGCTGAAGATAATACTCTCCTTCTGAGGTTATGAAAGTGTTATTTTAATGATTTATAGAAAAGGTCTTGGTGTGATATCTGCATGCAGCGTTTTACAGCGTAAGAATAAACAATAAGTTGCAATGATATGGTATAAAGCATTTGGGGTTACAGAGTGCTAGGAGAAAAAATTGTTGGATAGCATCTGTGATTCTAGATCAGCTGCAGTAAAGCAGCCGAGAAACACAAACCTCTGACATTCTCTGATCCTGGGTAGGAAGCACTTCCTTTTTCAAAACATTTCCTTTTTCCAGTTAAAGCATCATCAAAGACGTCATTTTAGATACTATTTTTCTAAGGCATGAGAGCGTGTTTCAAAACCAAGAACCCTTTCTAGCTGGATTAATATGTAAAAATGTTGGGAAAAAGAGATATTCAACAAAACGGTTACATCAAACATAACTATATGATAACAGCTTGCTTTGATCACCCAGTCTTCTGGGCCCAACCTCACTTTGAAAACAATGTCTCATAGAATAGTTGAGTTTGCAGAGAAGTGCTCTTACCATACCCTTTGTACCATTCCAGAGGCTTCTTGGTAGCCCTTGGAAATTTCATGAAACTTACATTAGTCCAGGAACAAGAATAAGAAAAGGAAGCTGGGAAACAAAAGAACAGACAGAATTCCATCTCTGAAGAAGAAGTTGGGGGAACAGCTAATAGGGGCATTGAAATGGAAGCCTTAATGAATGTGTTTGTGACCCAAACTGCCAGCAACCTATTGTTTGTTGTTTAGAGAACTGTAAAACCTCCGCTAGCTATCAGTGTTCTTGATCCTGTGGCAGAATTTCAGTTCAGTGGTAATTCAGTTGTAGTACCTTAACTGTGTACGTTTTCAGTCCCCTTTCTGTGGGTAGTTTGCCCAAGAGCTTGAGTTGCCACTAATATCAGAAGAATGTTAGGTGTGGACCTTTGATATTTGATCATATCATGCTGGTCAAACAGATTCTGATGTTTTGTCTAATATTAAGTGAACATGGACAACATGTTGATTGTGCAGTCACCACTAGGAAAAAAGAATTGCACAATTTTTGGACGAACCTATAGTCAGCTGGGTGTGTGATGTGCTGTCATTCACTTTGTCTTGTGACTGTGACATGGAGGACATCATTTTTCTTCAGATATATGACTAATTAGGAAAATGCAATGATACTAATTTTGAAGTTTTTAATTTTTAGAATCTGATTTAGTGCTTGTATTTTTAGCACATTGGAAAATGGTCAGCCTTCTTCACTGAACTGTCACTGACCTCAAGATTCCCCAACAATTCTCTTTACATAGTGTACATGGCCTGGACTGCTTGGGAAGCAAAGGAGTCTGGATGATGGGTAAAACTGATGCAGAACTACATAGTACTTGGGTCTTCTTGAAACTGTCTTAAACCCTTGCCATTCGCTGTTTTGTGTTTTTTCCCCCTCTTCCTTTAATCTGTCCTTCAGTAAGACTGGTAGCAGTGGTGTGTGGGTTGTGAGCAGTGCTGAATGCCCTCAGCTCCACTGAAGGGCAGTGGCAGTCACTTTTGAAACTTAGATTGAATGTGTTTGGAAACTCATCTGCATGTAGAAATCTGTGTATTTGCAGTTATGTAAAGAAATAGACACGAGATGACTTGTTTGTCTCATCTGCCACCTCCTCTTTCCTCTTCACTGTTCCGTTTTTTGCAGGTCATGAGCCAGTACCAGTAGTACAATGGCAGTACTGGATTCAGTTGTCAGTCGGGTTTCAACACTGCCTAGTTCAGGGGGGTGCCCCACATGACCAATGTCTCCCTCTTTGACCTCTTCAACATTATGAGTGGTGGCAGACCAGAGACAAATAACCTGAGCAGAAGGGTCAAACAGTGATCACAATGTAATTCCAAAACACACATTGCATAGGCTTTTGCCTTTCCAGAAAAAAAGGGGAATATTGTAAAGAGCTGATGGAGAACTACTGGAGGGAAAGAATGTGTGGACATGGAAATGAGTTGGAAGACTTGTATGGGAGTGATTAGAGAATGTAGATCACAGAACATTTCAATGTGACATACATAGTCTAGCCTGTGTTTTAATACAGGATCAAGCCATTAAAGCTCTAGTACAATTATTTAATGCGGTGATATTGCTGACTCACATTTCAGTGTGTGGAATCTATTAAATGAGACTTTTATGCTCAACTTCTAAGAGTTAAACAAATTTAGTTGTTCTTAAAAAAAATAAAAATCTGCATAAATGGCTAATAGGAAAAAAAAAAAAAAAAACCACCAAAAAAAACCCCACAACCAAAAGGCAGAAAAGTTTGTTTTGTGACTTAAAATTTCAATTCCATATGAATTGTATTCATCCTCTCACTAGCTTTTCTGACTGAAGGACCAACAAACAGAAAGACTCATACTGTCACGATAAAAGATATTTCAAAGGCAGCTATCATTTAGTATGATTTATTACAAGAGAAATCATAGGTGTGCTTTTTTTATAATTGCAGTGTATGTGAACATAACAAGTTACACCTGAATTTTTCAAAGAAGAAAAAAAAAAACATATGACTCTAAACCAGATACAAGGCTTGGTGGAAGAGTTGTTTTTATATTAATATAAACCTTTTGACTTAATAGACTGCTTCAACACATTTGTGTCTTGCAGTAATAATGTATTATTTTATATTACTAAGATCAGAAGGCTGCATAGGGAATGTTACAACGTTGCTTAAGTTTGCCTAAGAAAAACTTCAAGTAAAATTAAATTGACTACTGCTAAACAGCAGTACATTTCAGACATTTATTTGGGTTCTTTGCAAAATTAAAACTTGCAAAGATTAGGTATTTATATGTTTTCAAGCAGTTTCTGCTTCTGAAAGGGGTAGATGAGTTGTGCAACACCCCACTTGTGTTGGGTTTATTTTTCTAATCCTACGCAGAACAGACAGGCAGAGGCATCAAAATCTTCATGTGATTTTTTTAGAGAAACGTAACTGCGATGAACCTCATTCAATCCTAATAGACCCTGAGCATTTTTAGTAGCCTGCTTTGTTTTCTTGTGCACTGGTGTGTTTGAACATTAAATTAGCAGCTTGTGTATGGTGCCCTAGAGGTGACATTACTGCTGCTGAGGTCTGTTAGAGGAATATTTTTAATTACTTGAACTTACGGATGTGCTCCAGTAGAGGGGAGCAGTGCATACAACTGCAGCTCCAATGCCTTGCTAATAAAAATTCTGTTGTCTTGAAAAGCCGCACCTTTTCTAGTCACAGGCACGTGTCATTGTTGACCAAACACCAAGGAAGAAACTTGAAGAAACTAATAGTTCTCATACTGGAATTAGCATTTTATTAGAGTTGGGTAGTATATGGTGACCAAATGCATATTAGTTAGTGAGAATCTCATTTTAGCACCGTTTGTTCACTGCCTTCTGGTTTTGTACTTTATGTATTGAGATTTACCAAAGCAGCCTTTGACAGAGGTGAAAACTGGAGTAGGACCACAGTAAATCAGTCACTTGGCTTCTCTGCATATCTTTTTTTTTTTTACTTTATTTTTTTTTAATGTATTTGCCTAAGGGTGACGGGAAATCTTGGGAGGTAGTTAAGTATGAGAGTTCAGTCAGTGGTTAATATTTTGCAGGAGATCAATCTACATCTCATCATATTACTTTTACATTCATTTACTGATACAGATTATACTAAATAGCTCCTTCAGTAAGCTTTAGAACATTGCTGCTAAGTTCTGTAATAACATAATGGGCTGTGACACACTTATCACAGGCATCATTGGTGAACTGTAATATGAAATTATTCTTCTGTGTCCATGTGTACTATACAGTGATAGGGCTGACTTAAAAATTTTATTTTTGTTGTTCCAGCATGTAGTTCAGCCTTGTCTTGTAAATTATTGTAGGAATGCATATACAAGTGTACATGTTTCTCATTACAGAACTCTACAATTGGTGTTTTAATCATATTCCACAGAGAATGGAAATTTCATTCTGGTCACAATCACCACACGGAGATTCTGTTCCTGTGTGGCTTGAAAGGAGAGGTTGCCTCAGGCTTTTGGACTGACATGCTGTCTATAAAGCCTTGTATTTCATTTCACTATATAGGCATTACAGTATCTAAAGTAACAATGCTGAGACTTTCTAGTGCTGACTCTTCTGTTCTGCACTTTTGTGCTATGAAGAAGTACAAAAAGTACGTTTTATTAAGAAAATAATGCTACAAAAATATAACCAACAGTGTGAATACCTTATTCTCAGCAAATCATCAGGATTTTTTTTTTGTTATACTGGCTTCCATATGTTTATTTTACAAATGGTGTTCAGGTGCAGATGTTTCCCTTTTTGCTTATATGTTAAGTTAATAGTGTAGGGTAACACAAGCTGATAAGTCATTCCTCTCTGTTCAGACTGGCTATCAGACTGGCTTCAGGAGGTGGGAAAGGCACTAAGTGATAACTTTCTATTCACAGAAAGACCTGCCTACTTTGTGAATTTCTGTTGTGATTGGAGAAGTCCGTGACAATCAGCTTTATTTTTAAATCTATTTAAATAGTATTTTTTGTGAATCTGTGCTTGCTGGGGAAATTGTGCTAGCAACACAGGAGTCCACGGTCAATATCTCACACTTGCTCAAGTGATCCAGGTACAGTGCCATGGACAGAGATGAAGAAAACTACTATGGAAAACATGGTAATTTACTTGCTTTCTTATGACCATTCAAAGCGCCTGATCTAAATCTCCCGTATTTCAACTGTGTTATTTCAGTTGACTTTAATGGGCTTAGACCCAGACTCAAAATGGTTTTCTACAACTTCTTCAATTATTAGCAATATTCAAATTTTTTCTGGCATGACATATGCTAGTTTATTTAAATTGCACATCAAAGGTAAATTTTACATGTATATACAGTAAATTTTTATTTTAGGTGAGTAATTTAGACTTGCTTTTTCAAATTACTACAGCGATGAAATGTAAAGATTAACTTCAGATACTGTTTGGAGTCGGAGTTGTTAAATGAAATATCTTGTGAGCTATTTCTCGTAATGACATACTTCAACACACAGAAGTTTCCTATTATAAAGCAGCCTGTGAAATAGATCTGCCTCAGCTGCAAAGAATGAATACAATCCCAGTTTTTAATCTTAGCAAAAAAAGTGTCAATCATCCCTAACCACTGCTTTCTTCCTTATGCCTACCAAACTCCTAAAGCTTGGAATTTGCTTTCTAAATACACTTGGGCTTTTCTAGAAAGGGCAGTGATTTGCTTTTACCAGGACCTGTATGGATACTAGGAGCATAAATAATTTCCACATCAACCCAAAGAATTTTCTGAATTTTTTAAAAATAGTAGTAAATAAGTAGGGAATTTGATATTTAATTTAAAAACATGAGATGAAACAAACAGCATTTTTCTTCTGTTGTTCTGTGAAAATAATTACAGTTGTGATCAGCTGTGTCATGTTTTGGTAATTAATGTTCCAGGGATGCTATCTACTACTTCTGACAATGAATTTTTGTATATTTCTAATTTATAATGTTGTTACCTTTTCCTCCCATATCCTGTGATGGATTTATACCAAGAACTCAGTGACAAAGAAAGCAGTTTGAGCTGTGTTACACCGCACCATGCCACTGTGAGCATAGAGACTGCTGGTGTGAGAAGCAGTTCTTGGAAGAAGTTTGCAGTGCTGCAATAATTTTACAAGCTGTTTGTGGCTGTTACTATCTCCCAGCATCCCTCTTCTTGCTTGTTGGAGGTGAAAGTCTCCATTTTAATCAGACTGCCCTTTCTGGAGTGCTTTGTTTTTATCCTCCTACCTATTAGATCCATTTGATTGTCTCTATGCTGAGGCATGGTACATTTTCCTGTTCTCTTCCCAAGAGGTATTTGTCTAATTTATTCTTAAAAGCATAGGATGATGAAAATTCCAGTGTATATTTCAGTGTATAATTGTGTCCTGAAAGATTCCATAATGCCTAATCTAAGCCATCTTTGCTGTAAATGAAGTTAGCTTCTCTGTCTCATAGAGGAAGCTGAGAGCAATTGCTCACTGTCAATTTTGTATGGTGTTTGGAGACTGTTATTTTGTGCTCCTTCACTTAATCACAGACATCGAAGTTGGCACTTACTGCTTTTCTGAAAACCTCTTAGTTTCTTCTCTTTAAGCAGTCCCTCTACTCTCTCCAGTTTGTTTGTGCCTTCTGACATTCTAGGTCCATGAGCTAGAAATAGTTGTTCATCTGAGGCCTCACGTGTCCCCAGGCACAAGGAACAGTGACTTCATGAGTCATGCTCACACTTCTTGAAGAAATGGTGCTTTTTTGCAGACATAGCCTGACTGACTCATTCTCTGTTTGTAGTATGCTGTAATCCTTTAGTATTCTTCTCAACACTGTTTTTCAAAGCAATTATTCTGTATGGATTTCTGAATGGAGTTTGTCTTTATAACTCTTGTTAGTTTAAAAAAATTACTGTGAATTTTTTCTTACTTGTTGTTTATGAAAATCTACTTGATTCTGTCTCCAGAAGTATTTTAACACTTGTCACCTGCATAGTTTCAAAGTGTTCATTCTACTTCTTTGTTCAAATTTTTGAGGAAAACATTGAATAGCTTTGGAGGATCCAGTAGTGGGATTGAGCTAACTACTGATATTTGAGAGTGAGAACTTGGAGTCTTAATGGATGACTCAGTGAAAATGTTTGCCCTGAGAAGCAAATAGACTGTAAGAATGAATTGTTAGAAATGGACTGAGGTCAGATAGAAAGAGTCATTATAGGATTGTATAAATCACAGCCAATATTGGTGGTGAATATCCTGTGCAGTTCTGGCCCTTCCTGTTTTAGTGATCTATAGTAGCACTGTAAAAGGTACAGAAAGGAAGTATAAGTGTGACCAAAACTATGAAATGGCTTGTGTTCAAGAAACATTTGAACGGACTGGGACATTTGAAGATAGACAAGTAAAGAAGAATATAATAACTTGTAAAATTATTAGTAGCATGCCATGGTGCCACGTTATACAGTACAGTTATAGTATGACTGATTGCAAGCTTAAAACAGACAAAAGGAGGTAGTACTTCAATGCTTCATTAACCTGTAGTACTCTGTGATATAGGGCATTGCAGATTGTTAAAGTATATGAAGGTTAAATAGAGATTTATGAAACGAATGAGAAAGAAATTCACTGACAGCTATTAAATACAAAGTCACTACCTTTAGTTAAGAAAAGTGAAGCTGCAAATCTCTGTAATCTTGAGTTTTAGGGAAATACCGCAATGTCTCCTTGGATATGGCCCCTTGTAGGATACAGAATATGGGTTCAGTGGATAATTTTTTTTTTTTTTGGTGATCTGGTGTGACTGTTCTTATGTGCTAAACTTGGGTGTCCTGTATGAGCAGTGAACAGAGGCTCACTCCACCTGTCCATCAGGAGTGATGTTACAGACTCTGATTTGTTCTGGAGATAAATCACTTGTAGAAACGTTTGTTTTGTAGAAATTCCTGTTCAAAAAGGTTTTTCAATATATGGGTGTTGGCCCAGCACTATGTACTGTGTATGGCACACTTGCTTCCTGGACCATTTTGGTACCTGTGTCACAGCATTACTTCTTCCACTCCCCAGTGTTACTGTCATACATCACTTCTCTAAAGTTTTAGTTTTCTCTGTCTCTTCTGTGTTAAAATATATTTGCTGTAGGAGTTTGTTAAGGTGGACCTGAACACCTCAGATGAAGGGCAAATAGAATTATTATTTGCTGTGTTTATTGTACTGGTCTGTGTGGATTTTGATAAGGTTTTTCTGATACAAACCAAGAACAAAGTCTGGCATTTAGTTAATAAGTAAATTCTGCCTTTGAGAAGCTGCTGAATTCTTCTCTTAGAAAATAGGTATTTTTCTATGGGTGAGGCTGGTGACACCCTTTAATACCAGGTATATTCAGAAGAGGAGATCCTTAAAAAGGCAATGAAAAAGCACTCCGAAACAGTAATTTGTGTTGCAGCATTGACATTTGAATGAAGTAATTTTTCCTTGCATGAAGTTTGGTTCAGTAAACCTCTGTAATTACTGAACCTAGAAAAAAAACCCCTGATTAAATAGGAGCATATGGAAGATGTTTTTCAAAGGACCCTCTCTGAACAAATTTTTTTTTTTTAAATAAAGGCATGATTTTATACTGTTTTATTTTAAATGCAGGTGAACCAAGGAAATTTGACCCGAAGTTCAGAGGACCTATTCATAACAGGTAAATATTGTAGCTCATTTTGTTACAATCTTTTGGTTTGCAGTGAAGAGTGGATAAAAAATTTTGTTTACAAAACTTCTGAATTTGATTCTGCAGGTCTTCTAAATCTGGGAGACCGTCTTTACTCCCCTTGAGAATGCACGATTACTGGGGAATATTAAACTGTGTGCTCTAAAGTTCTTTCAGTTCTGTGTGCCTTGCATTGACTAGTACCTGCTTTCCTACCATGTGTTGGTATAAGTAGGACCATTTCAGGTGCTGTTATGTTTTAGGGTGCCACAACCATGTGATGCAGACCATCTTGTTTCCAGACAGCACAGGACTAGACTCTGTTACACTCTATTCTTCCCTTTGCAGCTGGTTTTCCTGCTCCCATAGTCACCTCACCAGGTGACAGTTCTCTCCAGAGAATGGCCTGGTTGTGTGCCATGACATTTGTACTGTGGCTGGCCAGCAGGAAAATCCCTGGCAGGAAATCAGTGGTGATTGAGCAGTGACAGCAGTGAAGTGCTGTCAGTGATGTGTCACTGTGCTGTCACTGTGCTGTCACTGCTGCCACTCAGCCCTGAAACCCTTACTTGAGTGACCAGTTTTTGTGTGCATGAGGAGTGTCTCAAGTGAGTGAGACTACCTAGGGTTCTGTGGACTGCAGAGTTGGAACTTGGAATACTTGGTAGTATTTTTTGAGCAGTCTGTTACTGTGCCTTTCACGTGCACGAGGAGTGCTGAAACTGGTGATGGTATGGCAGGGAACTTCCCTTGTTTGTACTGTTACTGTGTATTGTAGTCAGTAAAAACTGGGTTTGCACTGTGGTTGCTGTTACATCTGTGTAGTTGTTTCTGTACAGTGACAGCTTCTGCAGTTCCAGAGATATTTATGTACTGTTCTAATTGTACATTCCACAGTGTCTGCTTAAAAACCCAACCAATGCAACACTATACCACCACATGTTCAGTGCATTTTATAACACTTTGGTGAGATAGCATTGTTGGAAACAATATAGAAAAGATCAGTTCCCTAAGTGTTAAGAGTGTGGAATCATTGTGCAGCAGACCATAAGAAAGTGATAGGTACATTGATGCTTACTGAACATACATGCAATGAGGTGCACTTGTGTTTAGATTCAATATCCCATTTCTGCAAGATACGCAAATGACTTGCCTGACCTCTAAAGGTGATCAGTGCAGCACTGTGCAGTACACTATAGACATGGCCTTGAAGTAGTTTAAGATCACTATTGATTTTTCTTAAATACAATGAATGGAGTTTTCTTAATTAATTTTTTCCAATTACTAAGATTAAATGATTAGGAAATCACACTCGAGCAAATAAAGACTATCTTGTTCCTATGAACAAAATGCCTTCTAAGAAGATACTTCAAAGGAATTCAAAAGGAGGAAAATGGGAATCATCTCTGAATTTGTTTCTGATTTTGGGGCTTCCCACTTGCCTGTAGGAGAAGAGATTCTAGGAACTTACAGCATGCACTCTTTTCAAGACAAATGAGGGCAAGTAATCAATGTGTGAATGGGGACATGACTGTTTGTACACCTTGCCATAACTGGCATAACTCTGTGTACAGTGTGGGTGGGGAAACACCTGTCTTTGCTTTTTGATGATAAAATAATTTGTCTTGTGCTAGTCAGACATTAATGTTTAAGTGCATGAGATGTCAGTGAATAAATGGCTTTTATGCATTAATACTCTACAGATGATTTTATCTTTGCATTCATATATTTGCTAGGATGCCGTTAGACATGCACAAGGTATTCTTTGCATGCACTGCCACATGTAACACAGCAAGAGAAACCAAGAAGCCAGTTTGTTTCTGAGAGATGGTGGAAAGCAAAAAAAAAAGGCTGGATAATTTCTGATTAGGTTTCAGTAATAAGCATGGGCTTTCAAATCTCCTGTTAAGGAAGAGGCATTTCCCATCATACCAGTTCCTGCAACTTTGGAAACTCCTATAGTCTTCACCCTATAAACATGTGTCTTTACAAATTTATTTTAATTTAGTCATTTAAGAAGCTTTACCTTTTTTCTTCTCCTGTGGAGCCTTGTATTTATGAGTTACTAGTATGATCTCACTGGCAGTGAGCTACATGAGCTAACAGTGATGTTAAATGGAGCCAGGGCTTCACCCATAATATCTAGTAAAATAAGCAGTTATTTTGTATAAACAACAATAAGTCTTTATGAACTGTTTCAAAATTTTCTGAAGCCACACAAAAAAAATGTATGTACTTTTTTTTTCCTTAATAGTTATATAAGCATAGTATTTGGCAGCAGTGAGTTTTTCTAGGTATTGCACAGAAATTTGTGTGTTACAAAGAAGATAAAATCCTGCATTCTGGTAAAGCATTTCTGGGTACTTGTAGCCCTGCAAAACTTTAAAAGGAACCTTTTAACACAAATGGGTATAACCTTTAATTGCATTTAGGTATCAGAAAATGAGACCTGTGAGAATTGAACTGGAAGACGTTTTTAAGAATATAGGAGTTGTAATTAAAGTATTTATGCCATATTTCTCCGGAGACTCTTGAATTAAATATTGTACCCTTAAAAATGGCTCCAGTGGGATGAAAGCCAAACTTGAGCAGTGTTAGAACAGTTTCTGAATGGAGGATGGGAAAAGGATTTCTTTTAGCATCACTCCTTGTACTTTGAGCAGTTGTTCTTTCTTTTGTTACTCTCATATTGGCCTTGAGTCCTGTACCCCTTTGGCCTCACTAAAAGTTTATTTCAGTGAGATGATAAAGCTGTGACTCTCTAGAGAGCTGTACAGGATTTTTCATTCCTATCCACACTTGAAATGCATTTCAAGTTCTTCAACTGTTTAAAAAATCTGCCCTTTTATCTCCTTTATGTTAAAACATAGTGATTTTTTGGAAGAGGAAACATAGATTAGAAAACAGCAAGAATAGAAGATGCTACAACTGGTGTGTTTTGAGGCAGATGTCCTGTAGTAGGATAAACCAGGATAACCAATCTCATGGGTTCAGTGTTGTAAAGTATTATTTGTTTTAACAATACTTGAATCTGTTCTTACTGCTGTCTACCATGAGAAAGGCATGTGCATTTATTTGCTGGTCTTGCTGCAAAAACAGGACCTCACACCTCAAATGTGACTTAGTGAGTACGACTTCTGCTAAGTGCTGGTGTGGACAGCTTATTCAGATGTTAAAGTACCCTGTGACATCAGTGTTTTCAAAGGATCTTATTAAATGCCTAATTTTAGAAAGTGTTTGTTTTTGCCCCTAGGCACTGTACAGATGTTATTTGCTGTGTGATCTTCATAGTTGTCATTCTGGGTTACATCGCATTAGGAGTTGTGGGTAAGTAAACACAGGTATCATAGTGCTTTTCTTTACAGGGGGGAAGCAGCTTTGTGAATGTTAGAATTTTTAACTGAAATGTCCTTTTGCTTATATTTATGTAAAGCTTTCCGATCAATAAGTAATGTCTTTCACAGAAGCAAATAATGAATTAACATTGCAATTCACAGAATCCCAGAATGGGTCAGGCTGGAAGGGATCACAGTGTCTCACCTGGTCCCACCTCCCTGCTCCAGCAGGGTCAACCCAGAGCGCATGGCACAGGATTGTGTCCAGAAGGTTCTGGAATATCTCCAGTGAGGAGGCTCCACTCCACTCTGGGCAATCCGTCCCAGTGCTCAGTCACTGCACAGCAAAGAAGTTCTTCCTCATGTCCAGGTGGAACTTCCTGGGCATCAGTTCCTGCCTGTTCCTCTTGTGCCTGTTCCTCTTGTGCTTGGCACCCCCAAGCACAGCCTGGTCCATCCTCTGACTCATCCCTGCAGACACTGACAGACATGGATAAGATCCCCTCTCACTGTCTCTTCTCGAGGCTGAACAGCCCCAGCTCCTTCAGCCTTTCCTCGTAAGGGAGATGCTCCAGTCCCTTCATCATCTCCGCAGCCTCCTCTGGATCCCCTCCAGGAGCTCCATGTTCCCCCTGTCCTGAGGAGCCAAGGACTGGACACAGCACTCCAGATGTGCCTCACGGGGCTGAGCAGTGGGGCAGGATCCCCTCCCTGACCTGGCAATGCTCTTGCTGGTGCACTCCTGGATCCCACTGGCCTTTTTGGCCCCCAGGACACACTGCTGGCTCAGGGACAGTTCGTTGTCCACCAGAACCCCTGGGTCCTTCTTTGAAGAGCTGCTTTCCAGCAGGTAATTAGGCTGAAGTTCAAAGCCATGTGTGTTCTGATAAAAAAACTCAAAATTGAATGTGTTCAAAAAAATACCATGGCTTGATAAAGTAAGTGTAGTGGAAAATTTCATTTGTCATTAATCAGACAGTAAAAGCTAGAAGTAAACAGTTTGGATTGAGAGCAGCCCTGAGGAGAAGGACTTGGGAGTTCTGGTTGATGAGAGGTTGGACATGAGCCAGCAATGTGCCTTTGCAGTCCAGAAAGCCAACCATATCCTGGACTATGTCAAAAGAAGTGTGGCCAGCAGGTGAGGGAGGGATTGTGCCCCTCTGTTCTGCTCAGGTGAGACCTCACCAGCAGTGCTGCCACCTCTGGGGCCCCCAACATCAGAAGGATGTGGACCTGCTGAAGTGAGTCCAGAGAAGACTATGGATATGCTCCAAGGACTGGAGGACTTTTGCTCTGGAGACAGGCTTGGAGAGCTGGGGGTGTTCAGCCTGGCAAGGGAAGGCTCCAGGGGAACTTTAGGAGTTCCTTCCAGTGCCTGAAGGGGCTCCAAGAGAGCTGGAGAAGGTCTTTGAACAAGGACATGGAGTGACAGGACAAGGGGGCATAGCTTCTAAACTGACAGGGAAGGGTTAGGTGTGATAGTGGTTAGGTGTGATTCTTCCCTGTGAGTGTGGGGCAGTGGCACAGGTTGCCCAGAGAAGCTGTGGCTGCCCCATCCCTGGAGGTGTTCAAAGCCAAGTTGGACAGGGCTTGGAGCAACTTGGTGTAGTGGAAGGTTCCCTTCAGTGCCATCATCATTGTGAACACTCAGGTTTGTCTACACAGTTAGCTCCTATTCTTTCCTCTTGTAATTACCATTATTTTATAAGTCCATTACATCATTACATATGTTGGATACCACCCAGATATATATTCCCTGAAGGTAAGAAGTGAAGTGGCTTTCTTTCTTACTGATTCATCCATATCTTGGTTCAGTTTAGTGTGCTTTACATTTTTGTTTTTCGTTAGGAAATAAACTAATCAGTACTCTTCAGTGGTGATCAACAAAGAGTAAAATGGTACTTTAGGAGTGATACATTTTCATGCTATCTAGTTTTAACTGTTAACTGTGTACTCTTGACTCAAATGTTAAGAGATATGTGTATGTTTTGCAGCTTGGGTGCACGGTGACCCCAGGAAAGTGATTTATCCAACTGACAGCTATGGGCAGTTCTGTGGTCAGAAAGAAACCCTCAATGAGTGAGTACTAAATCCGTTCACGTACCTTTATTACTTGTGCACTGTGAATAAGATGTGAGGTTTCAAATCCCTCTGTCAAAGAGACAATGACACTCTTACTGTATTTGTTCCAAATAAAGTTCAGAAATATATTAGTTGCCCAGTGCAAATCCAGACCCAAATTTTTACTGTCATACAGCTTTTTGTATCATTCTGAGAATATTTTTGGTAAAGCATCAATATAACTTAGAGATTGCATTAGCAGCTCCATACAAAGTGACTAGCTGGCACAACTTCTGCCAAAGTTTGAGTTTTTCTCAACACGCACCAAATAACAGAAAAGACTGTAATGAAAAGGCTTTTTTTTGGTGCTTATCCAGTGCCAGTAGAGAGAAGACAGAGTGGTCTGGGAGACTGACAGCTGTACCCACAACCTCCTTGGGTAAATAGAAACCCCTTTGGCTCTATTTACTCATGTCTGTGTTCCAGTCTTCCTAAATTTTAAGTAGTAAGAGTTAAATTAATTAGTTGATATCAACAGAGTACTTCTATATGAAAACAACCACTCAGGGAAGAAAGATGTCGCATCAACGTTTTCTCTGAAAATCTAAATGGTTTATGAAATAGAATTTTTAACAATTTGCTTTTTCCTTCACTTCTCCTTTTTAAAAAGCACACATTAGGCACTCTTTATGCCCTTGTCACTGGATAGATATAGATATTTATATATGTATCTGGATGCTATACTAGGATTTGATAACAACTCTTTGCTGCTTCTTTCTTTCCCCATTTAGTTTTCTGTGGAAAAAAATGAGGAAGCCACTGTCCAAAGGGCAATTCAGAAGGAGGGGAGAGCAGTAGTATATATTCTCTCAGGTTTTTTTCACAGAGGAAACAGACTAGGTAGTGTAAGATGTTTTCCACCCTCTGAATTAGATTCTTTACAGCAATTGTTGGAGAGTCCAACTTCCTGAAGACGAAAAACAAGGAGAAAAAGTTGTAGTGTTGTGTGTGTTCCCCTTACTGCACCCCTTCTCTGTTCCCTCGTCCACCCCCAATTTGTCCTTGTCCCCTCTGTGGTCTGTAGAAAGCAGCAAGCAAATGGCTTTGGGAGTCTCAGACACACGGCTTCCATACACTGTGTGAAGTGGTGCCAGGTGCTTCTCTCTGATTCTTATTATTCTCTCCCATTCCCTCTTTCTCTTTGTTACTTAAGTGTTCCCTTTCGTTATTTCTTACTATGTGATTTCTGGTTTGTGTTAACAAATGTCCCTCCATATATATGATTGCTGGAGAATAATAAAGCTACTGAGACCGCATTTTGGCAGTAATTTCATACATTGAGGAGTTTCTTATAAAAATATAAGCCAGAAGACACACAATACAACCTACTGGAAAAGCAAGAGTGTTTATGGCAATAGGCCAGGACACCCTTCTGAAGGAGGACCTCTGGTCCCCAAAAGTGGAGGTGTGGGATGTGCTTGTCAGGCTTTCATCAATACTGTTGTTTTTCAGATTCCCTAAAACTAAGCAGCATAAAAGACTGACTCAGAACTATGGTTTTCCAAAGTCCCTGTGGGGCAGCCACAGCTTCTCTGGGCAACCTGTGCCAGTGCCTGACCACCCTCAAAGGGAAGAATTCTTTCCCAATATCTCATCTAAGCCTTCCCTCCTTCAGTTTGAAGCCATTCCCCCCTCCCCTGTCACTCCAGGCTCTTGCAAACAGTCTCTTTCCATCTTTCAGGTCACCCCTGAGCCTTCCCTCTTCTCTAGGCTGAGAAATCCCCATTCTCTTAGCCTTTCCTCTTAAGAGAAGTGCTTCATCCCTCTGATCAACTTCATAGGCCATAGCAGGACAGATGCACCATTATTTCTTACAGGGACTCTGCATAGTCCTGGCGTGACTAGCTGGCTTTGAAAAAGGCAGGACTACTGCCATATCATCTTCACTAGAGCTATCTCATAATTTTCTGACATAGCAAAGGTTAACAGCATATTTTGCTGTCTTCAAAAGCCAGGTCTTTAAATCAAGAAATCTTGGGGTCCTCAGTTTTCACCAAATCCAAACAGAAGTGACAGCTACTGCAAGGTCCCAAGTTCTAGTAGCTGTCAAGTGTTTGGGTTCTGGGCTGCAAACCCCTCAGACTGACCCCTATTTATATCAGGGGGGTTTATCAGTGTTATTAGTAGGTGATATTATGATTCTGTTTTCTGGCCAACTGCTTTTGGTTTCCATCCATAAAAACCTTCTGATTGGTTTTGGTGCCACCTTCTGATCAACAAAAATTAGGCAGCTTTTACAGTGTAGCATTTTCTGATGGTGAATTTGCATGCAATATGTTCATAGGATGTTCAGTGGAAGCACAGAGACCACGGTGCTTTTGCCAGGGTTACTTTAGAAGCCTCAACCTTTCAAGGTGGGACTACAGACACATGAATTCTTTCAGCTTAAAAGTTGGCTGTGGAAAAAACTTCTCAAAATTAGAATTCTTTAGAACAAATACTTCTGTTTTCAGAGATGTCTTGATGTGGAACTGTCAGGGTTTGCGTGGGATTTTTTTTTTGCCTTGTGTTTTCAATATGGCCATTCACAGTTCTAGAATTTAAATATCAATGCTATAAATTTTGAAATTGTAGGATGTATAAGCAGTGATATTTATTACATTAATTATATTATATCCACTTCCCTAGGAACAAGACCATTTTGTTTTACTTCAACATTCTGAAATGTGCCAGCCCCGTAGTGTTAATAAACCTACAGTGCCCTACGACACAGGTGAGTGAAATGTAGAGATAAAATATTTTTCCTGCATCTTAGTCATGGTGCTTAAGAACTAGGCATACATTTGTTTGGATTTAAAAAGTGCTCTTCATGTCCTTCAAAATATAACATGATTTTTTTATAGATGACTTGTAGCACACAGTCTCTGTAGCCTGTGATGGTCAGAAAACTTAAGTAGAAATGTACAAGATTGTGTATTTTCGATAAGAGTTGACCAAAAAAGTCTGTTGAGTTGAATACAGCAATTTGTGATTTATGAATTCGTCACAGGCAGCTATCCAATAGTATTCAGTGTATGCAGAAAGTATCGATTGATACCTATGGTTTTCAAAGCTAGACAATGTGCATACTGCCAGTGATGGGAGTATCTGGGTGTGGTTCAAGCCTGTCACAGTTTGACAAGTGAAGATTTTAGAAGCTTTTTCTTGCCATGTGCCAGCCCTTTGTGCTCCAGCTCCTCATGAAGCTGTGAAATAAACCTAGTAATTGAACTTGTAGGGTTAAAATTATCCTCCTGATCGTTTTTACAAGACCACTTTACTGACCTGGTTTATCGAATAATTGCACAACCAGTTATGTCAGTTTATCTTAAGAGGCAACAACTTACAGCATAGGGTAAGTAGAGGAATTAGGTGCAGGACTGCTCTGATCCAGCTTTGCTGCCAAAGTAAAGTGCAGTTAATCTACAGACAGATCACGATCTCATTCCTCTTGGCAGCATTCAGTGAAGTCTAGTGTTAACTTGGATGAGGTTTGTCACACAGTAACCAGTTTACTCATTACAAATGTTAATTGTCTACTTATTGGACTACGCTTTTAAAATGTTTCCCATTCCTGCTTGTCCTTTGATCCCTATGCTTGATAGATATTTCTGACTTACCAGTTAATGTGACTATATGGACGGTTTGACACAGCTGAAGACGTGGAAATCTCCAGCAAGGAATAGCAAGAACCCTCTTTAACAGTGGCCAGTTGCTGTCACAACAAAGCCTTTTTCTATCAGCAGCAGATTTTGCTTCAGGAACCTGTCCACATGCAGACACCAACACTGTAGTGTTTACCTCTCTTATTGGAATGATTCAGTCTGTTCAGTAATACTGAGGCCATTGTGTGGGATTTGACTAGTCCTGTGGTCAAGGTGGCAATGGCCATGAATCAAGTAAGGTGAAATACTTGTTTCAAGAGAGTTTGTTGGAGTGGAGTAGTTATTTTTTTCATTTTCAAACATGCAGCATTTCCAAAACTAAAAATGCTTTTGAATGCTGTTTGTTACTCAGATGGTTAAATTCCAGTCTTTGGGGAAAATGTTGAAGAAATGTTTATTTGATAATTTCTCTTTCAAACTGCAGACAGGGTCCTTCATTCCTGTCCTATCCATATCAACTAGCAGGAGTAAAAACCCCAAGAACTGCCATGGGGTAAGAGCTTCAGTTTTTGAGCAAGCCTGTGGATTTGCAAACTGTTGTTACAGTCCACTGGATACACAGGCAGCGCGTTTCATTGCCTGTTTCAAAGATAGCAGGCAGGATATAGTAAAGTGTGTGCTAGTTAGTCACCCGTTGTCCCAGCGAGGACAAAACTCTTGTTTGTTTCTTGGCCTGTGGGTAGTCCATAGGATAGTAGTACTCATCTAGAAAGATCCTCTTACTGCACCTGGCCTGTTCTAAGGATTAGTACACGATCTTTTCCCAGAGTTCCTTTAGGTGAATCATATATGGTGGAATGCCCTGGACATGAAAAACAGTTTTGTGCAGGATACCTCTTTGGTAATTGGATAGCAGAGCTTTGCAAAGGGTTTGGATAACTTTGGAAACAAACTACCTTCTAGAAAAGATGGACTTTACATCGCACTATTAACACTGAGGAGTCAGAACATGTGTCCACTTATGTGATTCCAGTGACCAGCAGAGCCTTCAAAGTCTGTGTATTGGGGCAGCCACTTCTCCATGCCCTAAATCTAAATCACAGCTTCTTAGTGGATATATTCATTAAATCCCAGTCATCACTTGATTTCTCACATAAATCCAGCTTATAATGGCTGTACCTTATAATGGCTGTACCTGAAGTGTGAACTTCATTCCTGACGTATGCATCCCCTTACTTTGTAACTAGTGGAGATCCAGCCATGGTCAGCAGTTAAAAGTCACTTGTGAGTGATTTACGCCTATCTTGTCTTGAAAAAATTTGTAGAGATGTATTTGACCGAAGAGACTAAATAGAAGGGTAGAACAATATTGCCTGAGACTTTTAGTTTTAGTGAGACTTTTTTAAAATAAAGTTTTCCTTATACATGTAATAGAAAGAAATTGCACGTATCCTCTGAAATAGCTGCCACAGCACCTCACTCATATACACTGCTGCTGATAGAAGTAGAGGAGGACCTGACAGGTTTTATCTTGTTCTTCAAAAAAATTAATAATGCTCTTTTCAACAGACTGAAAACTCTGCTTATCTACCAGAGTGTGTAAAACCTAAGAAGGTACAGAGAGGGGCTTGATATGCCCGATTTGAGGAGAGACTTTGAAAGTATGTTCTATGAAAGAAGTATTCATCTAGGGAATCAAAAAGACAACATATGTCGCTTTCTAAATCCTGCACTAAATAATACTGAAGGCAGTGGCCTTCTTCTTGCTTTTCCATTGCTCTGACTTTCCTCATCCTTCCCTACTGTCAGTGTATCTTTACTCATTTTTTTTTCTTTTCTTGCAGCTTTGTGTTTCAAAGTGCCCAGACAGGTTTGCAACATACATTGATGTTCAGGCTTCCTACAGATATAGACCAGATCAGTGGAATTACTTCAAGCAGTTCTGCAAACCTGGCTTTAACAATCCTCGCAAGGTGTGTATCTATCAGTAGGTGATGGAATATATTTTTTCTTCAAGCAAAGTGTAATGTGCATGATTTTACTGAGCTGCATCAATGACTTGAATTATCTGATGTCACCATATAAACACATGTCCCATCTATGTGATTTGACAGTTTTTTTAAAGCAGGGTCAAGGTCTTGTGTGCACACTAAATTCCCCACTCTTTAAAGGGTTGCTGTTTGTTTAAAAGAATATCTGCAGCCACCCATGTAGTTGCAGTACTGTGGTAAGTACCTAGGTACTCCACAGCAGTAGAATAGAGTGTCTCAAACAATTCTTAAGGCTTGGAAGTCATCTACAGCTACTTAGAAATTTAGCTAGGAAAATAAATCTATTCTTCATGTTATTGATTTTGCACTCAAATTTACTGTGTTATTTCTCCAGTCTTTAAAACACCTTGCAATTCAGCTATATTACTTGTGCTAAATTCTTACTTTTCTTTAAGAGGAAAGGTAAAGGAGAGGCAAGGAACAGTTCTGGCTTAGATGCTGATCCAAAGTGAACAAGTCTTTTCTTTTTTTTTGTCACTAGAAAAGAAAAGAAGAATAGTCTTTTCCCAGATCACAATGACAGATTCTCACTTAGATCACGAATGTATCTTGCAGCTCCAGCAGCCAAGATTGAGGAGGAGGCTGCAAAGCCCAGTCTGGGACGTTTTGTCAGACTGGATGAGAAACGAAAACCATGTAGTTATACTGCTTTGTATTCAGCATTCCTGTTTTTCCCCTTTTTAGTCTGTTGCTCAAGTCCTACGTGATGAAGATTGTCCTTCGATGATCATTCCAAGCAGGCCTTGTGAGTGGTTCTACTTCTTACACACGTCGTAGCAGATTGTGAGCATTCACATTAAAGCACAACTCCAGTTTGAAAAGTGTTTTTCACAGTGGCAAGGTCACTATGAACTGTCTGTTATCTGACAGTCACATCCATTCAGTTCTAAAGAGTTTGAAAATATAAGTATTTATTAATACTTCTAACTGTCATCTGGAAGCATTCAGCATGTGATCAGGTCAAGCTGAGCTCCTTCTTGCTCTTGAATCATCACTGATAACAAAAGTTTTACAGCTCAAATTGTGCATTCCAAAATACATGAGGAAGCAACTCCATTGGCATCAAGAAAATGTTACGAATATGGGAAGGCTCATATGGGCAGCTGTTGAAGTTCACATGATACTTTAGCCCAGTTAGAGTGCAACTCTCTTTTTAGCTGCAGTGCTGGTTATGCAGGGCATACAGAGAAATTAAGGGGTCAAAAATGTTTTTGTCACTATGGTCAGCAGGCATTTCTGAGTAGATAACCACAGATCTCCCAGCTCATCTCAGCTGCAGAAGTGTAATACTGACCCAGAAGCTTATGGAAATAAGAAATTGCTGTTTATTTTTGCCATACTTTAAAATGGTCATCATGTAAGCCGGGGACAGTTATCAAAAAGAGAAAATATGGATTCAATTTTAAAAAAATGCTAAGAATTTGTGATAAAACTGATGTACTGACCCAAAAGACAGAAAATAATATGCAAAGAAAGCATTACCTTCTTTTAGACTATAGCAAGGGGCAAGGATTACAGAGGGAGGAAAAGAGACATGTTACTTAATTATTTAGTCAGAATAATTGCTGGGGTAGATATACCAGACTGAATATTGAACCCTGGCATCAATATTTATTGGAATCTAATGAGGAAAGCACCGAATGGTTATATAAAGTACAGCTGTGTAGGAGGACTGACCTTTGGAATAAAACCCAGGACTTTTTGCAGCAAAAAACAGGGCAGCATAAATGAGTGTGCAAACATCTCTCCTTTTCTCTCTTTTTTATAATCTCCTCCTCCCTCTGTCTAACCAATAGTTTCTGTCTTTTTTCCATTGCTTCCTCTCCAAGAATATCTAGTGATAGTGGCTGGTACTGGAACTCATCTGGCATATGAGGAACTGACACTTGCTGTTATGTATTGTTTTGGGTGCTAGTACCATTCGTGACCAGTCAAGTTGAGTCTGTCCCTGGGGGCTGGTCTGATTATTACCATGAAATGGCATATTTGAGAAGCTGCAGTTTTTGTAAGCTGCCCAGATACTGACAGAGAGTAAGTTCCACATTTATTACAAATTCTTAAACTTTTACATATACTACTGTTGTTGTTTGGTAGGACCTAGAATCTCCAGTTGAAATCTATGATCCCACCCTGCCTGAACTTGGACAAAAAGCCCCAGAACATAAAAATCTTAATCTTGAATTTAATGGTTCTTCCAAGATATGTCAAATCAGCATATTGTTAGATAATCAGTTGACTGCAAATCTGAAATTATTTAAATATGCTACAAAAGAAAAATGATACAAGTGGAGCTTGACGTGAAATGTGATATGCATACTTTGTTTTGATACTTTGAACAGTTCTTAAGAGATGCTTCCCAGACTTCTCCACAAAGAATGGTGTGTTGACCGTGGCAAATCAGACTACATTCAAAGATGGAAGAGGGAAAACAAGAAATGTAACTGATCTCAGGGAAGCTGCAAAGTAGGTTTTACTCTTCTTCAGTGTTCATTTGTTGGATTCTGAGATTGTGCAATAATTTAGGAATTAAAAAATAATCAGAATCTCTTGTAGCCAATGGCTAAGGGGTACCCAAGCAAGACTTGGTAGTAAGTGGTCTCTTTGTGCCTGAGCACTTCCAGAGTTCAATTAAGGAAATCCAGCACTGTGGTGTGCAGAATGGAGCAAAAGGTTTTAGTCTAATTGTCTCACTGGTTTTCATTTGGTTAAATCATTCTTCTTGTTGTTTTTCCTAACAAAAATTAGTTTTGCTAGGAAAGTTCAATGGGGTTCAAGACGCAAACCTTCTGCTGCAGGATTCAGGCTAGCCAGTGGTGGCCTTGGCTATCCTCTTCTGTGGTGGCCTTCCGACTACCATGGGCTATCCTTTGGGCATCTCACCTCATCACGGTGCTCCTGCTTTTGGGAAAAAACAATTCTGAGAAAAAAAAGTAATACAGGCAGGCACTTTGCAGGGTAGGAAAACAGTTCCATAAAGTCAGCCTTTTACTTCACTGAGCTGCTTTCTGGTTCTATGCTATTAGCAGTCCTAGAGTCACACCTGTTTGGCCATTGTTACATTGCAGATATGAATAGTATACACTCTGGCGATAAAGCCTTCTTAATAATTTTTTTCCCACAAATTGTAGAGACACTCTTATGCAGTTTTTTTCTTTGCTGTAACTATGATGGCTTGATGACAGAACTGGAACTGAAAAATCGTAATATACTTTTATCACTAGCAAAGATATTCCAAATTCTTCCACTGAGCCTATTTGTTGTTTAAATAAATCTGCTTTTCTACCTGAAGCAACCTTTTCTTTGATTTCTTTTCTCAGTGGCATCAATAATGTCCTGGATGCAAGATCAGTTGGAGTGAAAATTTTTGAAGACTATGCCATTTCTTGGTATTGGATTTTAATGTAAGATTTTTATGAGTATTTTTAATTTTTCCAAACTCACTTTGGAGCATGCAGGAAATAAAAAAAAAAATACATCATTTATGTGTTTGGTACCAATCCTACTTTAAAACTCAAGGAGCAACAGTAATTTCCTTTCATCACAGAATAATAATAAAATTGTTATGGTTCTGTGCATGAGATAAGGATAGTACAGCATACATACCTAGAGCGTCAGTTGATCTGGAGTAGCTTTTTAATGTCCTACCAGACAGAAAATCAAAAGGTGCTGTGTTCTCTTGCAGGACCCATCTGCATGGCAATTCCAAAACTCAAAGATCTGAATTAAGTGACTTTCAAACTAGTTGCAGTTGCTAAGTGTCGTTAATGTATATATATATACATACGTATATATGAAACCCACATATTTTCTAAATTCGTATTAGCAATATATAGTTAAATAAGTCCATAACTCCAATGCAGCAGGCAAAGCAACATCAAGAACAAAAAGTATTGAACAGTATTAACTTCATCTTGCACTTAATACTCACTAATCACCAATTAATTAAAACAAATTTTAAACAAAAGAAGCAGCTGCTTTGCTGAAGCAAATACATAAGTATTTGTGCATTCTTAACCCATTAATATTGATTTTGATGGACCAAAGTGTTGATCAGTTTAAACAGGAACGGAAGCCATTGCCAGGTGAGAGCCTGTAACATGCATATGTTAAGCATCGGTCAAGCCTGAATACAAATCCATGACAATAAATACATACTTTAGATAATAATATGGAGAATTACTTCAGAAACATCAGTTAAACTTTTAAAGGTCTTCAGTCACTGGTGGAAGGACAGCTTTCTCATAGTCTGGTACCATGCTCACAGTCATTAGTGGCAGGAGACTCAGAGATATTCACCAAGCTTGGTTCTCTACCCCTTATTGAAAGCAGGCTTATGGTATGGATTCTCTCAAAGGAGATGTTACTGAACACATAGGCCAGAGAGAGAAGGGACAGCTTTTTTTAACAGAAATTCTAAATACTGAAGCAAGTTTTCCATGTTTCAAATATGACATTTTTTGTAGGGAATTGTCACCACTTTTAAAGTAGTTGGATAGGAGTTACTTCACCCTTTTCACCAAATGACAGCATATATCAAACCATTTCTGGAAAAATATGTTCAAGTGTCAGAGCTTGGGCAATGACAATGAAGGCTTGAAAGTGAAGGGAGGTTGGATTAAAAGTTAAATGTGGAGTTGCTGTCCTCTTTTTAGCATACCCCCAAAGGACTGCTACTTTCAAGCCTCAGTTTAAGGAAATCAGTCTGTTGAAGACAGTTGTTATTGTGTACTCAGTTTTGGTGTTACTAGGACTAATGTATGTAAGAGGACTTTAGATAAAGGTAATTTACTGCTTTGAAGAAAGAGTCATAAGCTCCAAAACATCAACTTTTCTTAAGGAATACATTCTGAATTTCAGAAAGGCAATCACAAAGGGCAAATACATGAAGCTAGGAAGACTTTAAAGGGCTAGGGCTTAAGATGAGCTTACAAAGGTTTGACTAAACGATCTGGTGTTATTTTTTTATCTTGTCCTTCTCCTTGTCTGCCTTAGTTTGCCCAAAACCTCTGGTTTTGATTCTTTATGATCAAACTGCCCTATTTTTTAGCTGTAGTTGGCTGAATAAACTGGGAATATTCAGAAGAAAAGTTACTGAACACAGCAAGAAGAGGTTTTCAATTTTTTTTTGAGTCTGTACTAATAAAAATTCTGATGTAACACGTACTGAGAATCATGAGATGTTCTGCAAAGCATCTGATCTGCATGTTTGATTGATGGGATGATTATTTATGTTGCTTTATTCACAATGATTTAGAAAGCCTCACTGAGCAAAAAGGCCTTTTGCCATAATTTTTTCCTTTTGGATTTGCTTTCTGGGAGTGAAATGAAAACAAATACTTCCTTACCCCAGACTTGATGGAGAAGACGCTGTAGATGTCTTTCTTAGGGGGTCCATAGATGGCTCTTAACAATTCTTTTTATGCATCATAGTGCCCTAATCATTTCCTCTTCTGATGAGTAGAAAGAGTCACTGGTTTTTCCTCCTAAATTTAATTTTTTTTTTTAAGGAAGCTCCTAGAATGTTATTTACTAATGGTTTTTTTTTTGCAAGCAGGGATTTTCAAAGGAGGACATAAATCAGCAACTTCCCCTTACATAGGTATTCCTCCAATTTAACTTTACTGTAGATTAGATTGTGGCCTGAAAAAGACAGGGGGTTGTTCAGCTTGTATAAGTGACAAAAAGGGCATTTGTGTTAGTCCCATTCAGCCAGTCTGAGAACCTAGTGCCTGCAAACATGTCAGGCTCTGCCCTGTGAGATCGTCATATATAAGCTGTTTGTTTGTAATAGCAGATAATAGCCATGAGAATGTATTTCACAACAAAGATCTTGAAATACATTTTTACAAATTATTCTCTTGTGTGAGATGAAGTGACCCTCATTTGGAGTAACAGGCATACAAGAAGGTGAACAGATTCTCACGCTCATTTTCCCTCTGTTTGTTTCTTCTCTTTCTAGTGGCCTGTTCATTGCAATGATGCTGAGTCTGCTCTTCCTTGTGTTATTGAGGTTCACGGCTGGGGTTCTCTTCTGGATTTTCATCTTTGGTGTGATCGGAATTATAGGTTATGGTAGGTGCAATCTTCTAGCCTCTAAGGCTGTCTTTCCTTATTGCTCAAGTTTGGGCAAGGAAAATCAGTAGTTACATCAATTAAATGGTGCAGTTGGGTGAATTAATGCACACTTTGAGACAAAGTGAAGTGAAAAGGACTTAAATGGCAGCAAAATGTAGGAAGAATCCAGCTGTGCTGATATGTAGCACCAGATGTAGTAAAATGTCTTGTCTACACACACTGTCATCACTTGTACCGATATTATAAGTGACTAGGCTCATAGTGATGCATTTTTGTGTTTTGCTTACCTGATAGGCTGAAGACAAAACACTTGGCTTGTAAAAGATTTTTGTTAAAATTTGTCTTTGCATTCTTTAGAAACACTCATGTTGTATTGATTGTTTTTTAAAAGGCATCTGGCATTGTTACTGGGAATATGACCATCTTAAAGGAATCCCTGGATCTGACCTCACTGTTTATGATATTGGATTCCAGACTGACTTCAAAGTGTACCTGCAACTGAGGCAAACATGGTTAGCATTTAGTAAGTGGCCTTTGAATTTGGTATCTGTTAATGTATATCAGGAGAATCAATCAGTGTCTTGCTGCAGTTTCCGCCCTGTTAAATCTCCTCCTACATGTTGCTTAGAGAAGAAAACAATTCCATTTCTTTGTATTGTGTAAAAATGTGCTTTTTAAAATTTTTTTTAGTATATTTGTAAGGGAAGATAATGCAATCACAATAGTGATACGAATGAAAAATCCTTGTATTATTAACGTTCTACTTCCTGTGTGTTCAGTCTTCATTATGGGGAAGTAGAAGGCAATAATGAAGTTATATCTGGTGAAGTTGCATAAGGATGGGCATTTTTCGTGCCCAGTTTGTTTTTTCTCCCTCTTTGAGGGCTCCAGAATTGTGATTTATAACTAATGAGTTGGACTTTATGATCCTGATGGGTCCCTTCCAACTCAGCATATTCTGTGATTCTAAGATACCAAGATGCATGAAAAAGTTGTCTCTTCATCTCTTTTTTTTATTATTATCTCAGTGCTAGAAATGAGCAGCGTTATCGTATGAACATGCAGAATCCTTGTTTATGAAAAGTAGAATTTGTAAAGAATGAATTGTATCTAAAGCTAGATACTGCAGTTACATTAAAGTAAAATTTTATCTTTGAGAATTTGTTCCATTTTTCTTTTAAAAATACAAATGCTAATATCAGGGTCCTACAAGTTCTGACTAGCTCTCTGCATATGGAACTTCCTTACAGTGGAACTTACAACTGTGCAAAGTGGGATTGAAGTTTGACAGATGCAGTTGGAGAAAGAGAACTGCTGAAGTAGAGAATTTTATGGACTTCATGAAGAGCAGTGTAAAATACAAGGAAAAAAATTACAGAAGCAACATGTTGGTTTGGTTCTTGATAAATCTAAGTTTTTTGTTTGTTTGCTTACAGTGATAATACTTTGTGGTGTTGAAGTCATAATCATACTGATGCTGATCTTCCTAAGAAATCGGATCCGGATTGCTATTGCACTGCTGAAGGAAGGTAGTAGGTATGTTTGTCTGATTTTAATATATTTTGATTCTGTTAAATGATCTGTAGGAGACACTCATCTCAAGCTCCATCTTGTACTACCAAGGGCAGAAATTTAGGGGTTAAAATACAACACTGGATTTGTTGAACAGAACAGGTAATATAATTTTTCTGCACATAGGCTATGATCTCATAGGCCTTGGAAATAGAGCTGTGTTGTTAGAGCACAGAGTTAGCTCTGAGTTTTTCTGTAAGCACACTTCCTTGTGGTTTTCTACCATCTCAATTGACGTTGTTGTTCCCAGGAATCAGGATTAGGGATTTTTGTGATAGGATTAAGAAATACTAAAGTTCAGCATTCAGCCAGGTACCTGTTTCCTGTCTTATGCTGCTGTGCAATTAGAGTATAGCAATTACTTTTGGCAGCACTAAATTAAACTCTTTATTTCCTCTTCATTAAAATCCTTAAGCCTTGATGTTAAAGGAAGACCTCTATGGTGTCAGCAGTGAAAGGCCATTATTATTCTTGCCTGCCAGTAGCCAAAGGTGAGTGCCACTCATCTATGGCACGTGCAAGGAAAGTCATGTAGTCACAGGAAGCTAAGTGTGTCCTGGCATTGCAAAAACAAGTTGACTGTCTCTGCCTGAAAATAGCTAGCACTTAAGGCAGGAAAGGAGCTGGGAACAGTTGTCAGATACAAAGTAGAACAAGGTAATTTCAGGTTTGTAGGAGCTGAAGGGAGAGCACAGGATGAGCAGAGTGGGATAAGGACATAAAAGGTAATGTCTGCAGCAGTCAGCAAGGAAATGTCATGGAAATTGGTCAGTGGCCTGTAAAGAGATGGATATGTGAAGCAGCCATGAAGAAGGAGAAAGGAGAAGACAGGCTGGAACATGGCAAATTGATAAAGTTCACTGTAGTACTGTTGATAAAAGTGTAGTGGTAGAAATGACAAAGTCAAGATCTGAAGATATTTGAATAAAGTTCCTGCAGTATTCTGAGATCCCAATGCTAGATTTTGTTACAACTGTCAACTAGGATCTCAAAGTAAAATTACTAGAAGACTGATAAAAAGCTTGTTTCTAGAACTGTTATAGCTTATTGATATGTTTTGTTTCTTTCATAGGGCTATTGGCTATATAATGTCTACACTGTTCTACCCCATCATCACCTTCATACTCATTGCAATTTGTATTTCCTACTGGGCTGTTACAGCTGTGTATCCTTCTGTATACCTCTCTGGAGCAAGTCTTCCGGTCTGCAAGACTAGATAATTCTCTATTTCATGTTAATCAAGGCAGTGTTAAGAGGGTTGTTTGGTCACTTAGCACGTCATGTGCTGATTTGTCTTCCTTGCCACACAATTGCATGTGATTTACAAATTAGACAGTGCATTTAATCTAATTAAAAAGAACTGGACTAAAATTTATGCCAAGGCAGGGGGATCATACAAGGCATTGTTTACTGCTAAAAGTTGTTCATCCTTACGCTCTGTATCTACTTCCACCAAAATACAAACTCTGTCAAAGAACCACTACATAGTCTGCCTTGTCAAAGATAGATATGCAGGAGAGATAAAGATAACTTTCAAGGTTATACCCTCTGCCCATTCTGGTCAGGGGTTATTACAGCTCTGGAGTGGAGTTTGCCTTAGTTCTCTAAGGAAAAAGAGTATTCAGTCTTGTCTGTCAACCCTTAGATACATCTTTGCATAGCCAGAGAAGTTTTTGTGTTACCTGCACAAGTTTTTTAGAGCTCTATACCCACTGCAGAACCCTAAGTTGCTCAAAACCTACAGTTCTGTGATTCCTCCTTAAAATATTTCATTCAGTTTTCTTGCCACATCAGGAGAACCTGTGTATAAAGTCATGGCTAATCAAACACTGTGCAAGTATGCAAACCTGACTTGTGACCCAGAGGTAAGTGTAACAAATATTTACCTATACTGAGAGCTATACTAGTTGCATTTCTTAATCACTGTTAAAGGCAGTGCTAGTAGAAGATGTGCATATTTCAAGTAATGATTCCTCATATTAAATCTGAAAATATTGCCTAGTGTTCAGATAATGCTTTTTTGTTCAAAGAATTTTACAGACATAAACTAGTTTTTCTGCTAAATTGTCCTGTAAATATTAACCATTCTAATTTACAGGGTGAGAAAGGAAGACACAGAAATACAAGTTAATTGGTATTCTTGAATTCATGAGGAGTCTGTTTTGTGGTGCTCCAAAGGCAGGGGTAGTGTTTGAAAGCTGTGCCTCAAACTTGCCCAAGGACTAGCTGTGATTTGAAGCAGAAGCTTAGCTTCCTTTGGCACAGTAATTACCTTTAGGAAACTCCAGAAATGTTTGTCTTTTTTAATCTAAATTTTGCCTTCAGTCAAAAGTTTTTACTTGACTCTGGGTTTGAATTTAAGGATGTTTGTAAAACTAGAAATATTTATCAAATGTTATGCACCTGGGGAAGAATAACCCCACATGCCAGCACAGGCTGGAGAGCAGCTCTGCAGAGAAGGACCTGGTGGTCCTAAGCCAGCAGTGTGTCCTGGGGGCCAAGTGAGATCCTGGAGTGCATTAGGAAGAGCATTGGCAGCAGGTCAGGGAGGGGATCCTGCCCCACTGCTCAGCCCCGTGAGGCACATCTGGAGTGCTGTGTCCAGTCCTTGGCTCCTCAGGACAGGGGGAACATGGAGCTCCTGGAGGGGATCCAGAGGAGGCTGCGGAGATGATGAAGGGACTGGAGCATCTCCCTTATGAGGAAAGGCTGAGGGAGCTGGGGCTGTTCAGCCTCAAGAGGAGACAGTGAGAGGGGATCTTATCCATGTCTGTCAGTGTCTGCAGGGAGGGCTCAGAGGATGGACCAGGCTGTGCTCAGGGGTGCCCAGCAGTGGGACAAGAGGAACAGGCAGGAACTGCTGCATTAAATTTCAGTATACTGCTGTGGTTATGTATGTACCAAAGAATTCCTCACCCTGCAGATGTCTGAACACTGCAAAAGAAAATAATTAAAATTGGTTTGGTTTTATTTCATGCCCAAACCAAGCCAATACATGAAATGAACAATAGAAATAGGGAAAAGTAATTCAGTTCAATTCAAAGACTACAAATTCAAAGATACATGAGGAAAGTTGTGAACACATCCACAAGTTGTATGAAATGGCATAGCTTAGTGGGCTTTTTTTCAACTGTGGTAATTTGCCTGAATGTCAGATTTGGCCTCTAGTTTTCAAATAAATATTATTTTTTTGAATGTGAACAGATTTTCTTTAATGAAACTGAAGTGTTTATGTATCTTAAAAGTAGATTCCTGAAATTCAGATTCCATTTATGCATCAGGCGTGTGGTGAACAACTCTGTTTGCTAACATGTAAAGTTAAGCATCTCATAAATCTTTGATGTGAATACTTAAATATGTAAACTGGTTACATAATGTTGGAGTGCAGTTTTTAATGAACTAATGAAACATCAAGGAGAATTATGTCATTTAAATTAACCTGCTAAACTTCAGAATCTGTGTATACAGTATGCCTTGCTTATGATTGTGTTGTTTATTTTTCTTTCTACTCAGACTTTTAACACAACCAATGTGACTAAGTTGTGCCCGGGTGCTCAGTGTACTTTTGCTTTTTATGGAGGAGAAAGCCTGTACCATAAGTACATCTTCATCTTCCAGTTAGCCAATGCCTTTGTCTTTCTCTGGCTGGTGAACTTTGCAATTGCACTAGGTCAGTGTACTCTTGCTGGTGCCTTTGCCTCTTATTACTGGGCCTATCGAAAACCAGCTGATATTCCACTGTGGCCGCTCTTCTCTTCATTTGGACGAGCAATACGGTAAGAATGGAGCTGGATGTGAGCCTGGTCATGAATCCAACAAGTGCTGTTCGTACATCTGTGGAAGCCAGTCTTAGAATATCAGATGAAAATGATTAGTCAGCATCATGGTTTAATCTCAGTAGCAGCCAAAAGCTCCTGCAGCTACTCACTCACTTCTGCACAGTGGGATGGGGGAGAGAATCCACAGGGTGAAGGTATGAAAACACATGGGCTGAGATAAAGACAGTTTAATAGGTAGAGGAAGGCCACATGCACAAGCAAAGCAAACCAAGGAATTCATTCCCCATTTCCCGTGGGCAGGTAGGCATTCAGCCATCCCCAGGACAGCAGGGCTTCATCATGCATAGCAGTGACTTGGGAAGACAAACTCCATAACTCCAAACATCTCCCTCTTCCTTCTCCTTCTGCCAGCTATTACTGCTGAGCACGGTACCTTATGGTGTGAGATACCCCTGGGGTCAGTTTGGATCAGCCATCCTGGCCATGTCCCCTCCCAGCCCCTTGAGCACCCCCAGCCTGCTCACTGGCAGGGCAGGGTGAGGGGCAGAACAGCCCTCAGTGCTGTGCAAGTGCTGCTCAGCAGGAGCTAAAACATGGCTGTGTTACCAGCACTGTCTTGGTCACAAATCCAAAATATAGGACAGCACAAGATTCTCTGAAGAAAACTAACTCCAGTCCATCCAAAACCAGTACAGTCTGGAAAATGTACTTGTTAGGGAAATCTGAATGCTGTAGCCCAGGATCCTGTACCACCCCAAGGCTGCTGCAGCTCCCTGTCTCTAGGTTCAACCTAAGGCTGAGCAGATGCTCCCAGTAGAGACACACCCCGAATCCTGTTTGGCAGATCAGGATGAAGTTCCATTAGTTTATGGAATTCCCACTAATGGACCTTCCTCCATTTATGATTTTATGGTTTTATTTATATATACATACACATGCACATACACGTATTATTGTACATATACAGATGTGCGTGATGTAACAGTCATATATTTTGTTTTAGATACCACACAGGTTCGCTGGCATTTGGCGCCTTAATTCTTGCAGTTGTCCAGCTTATTAGAGTAATACTGGAGTACTTGGATCACAAACTGAAAGGTGAGGTTTATGAATCTGCTGTAGGTTGGTAAGACCTCCTTTGCTAAATTAATTCTTTACTTTCCCAGGCGGTTTCTTAGCAATGAAAAGAGATTAATTCCACATTACCCATTGTAGTTTCATTTGAAACCAGTAAATTTATGCTAATTTACTTGAGTTTATGTTCTTTGGAACGTAATGTAAAGTTCGGGTGAGATGTGGATCTGATCTAATTGAAAGCTAGTGAGATAAATTTGGTTGAAAAAGAGAGTCCATACTTAGAAGGAAAGAAATAACATTTATGCATTTGTCACAATTTAAGTTTTGGTTTTTTTTAATAGCTTTCTACATTCTGAAGATGGTTCATGAATTCCATGTATGATGTATTCTCTCCTTTTTTTTTTAGGTACTCAGAACTCCTTCACTAGATTTCTACTCTGCTGCCTCAAGTGCTGTTTCTGGTGTTTGGAAAAATTCTTAAAATTTATAAACAGAAATGCCTACATCATGGTATGTGCCATGTCTGCATGTGGTCTCCCCTATCTGGGACACTAAAATACCCTAGCCACTACTAGTTGGTCAACAGTCGGCAGTACTTGAATCTGCTGAATAAATAGTGGGATTTATGGGAGTTTTCAGGACATGCATGTGTTTCTACCATGAAAAAGTAAGATTTTTTCTTCTAATCTCAGCTGCTTTTTATGCCTGTCTCTTTGTCTATCACCCCCACCCCAAAGCAAGTGGGAAGGGATAGTATAACTGGTTAACTCCCCCTCTGATTCAGCAATTGGGATACTGATTTCAACAGGAGTATTACCTTTTCTCATATTGCATGTTGATGACACATCTGTTTGGAGGCAGTGTTTGAATAGAGACATCGGAAGGCATATGATAACTCTGTTTCCACCTGGAAGTTAAACCCACAAATTCTACTAGCAGCAGCAGTGATATTTCTCTAAAATAACCCTTCTTAGCTTCCAGATAAGAGAAGTTTGAAATTTTCACATAAATAAACATACACAGATTTAAGCCTAGGATGTTCTGACTTGAAGCAATTTCAGTGACTGAATGGTGTGATCACAGACTTCTTGTCTCAAAGGAGGTGGCTGTAATGGATCCATTATAACCTGTGTTCTGCAATTGATGTTTCAAATTAAAGCTATCTTGAAGAGGAAGTATTGTTTCTGACAGTCTTTACAGTTGATAAACTGTCTGAGCTAAGTGTATCTAGTGTATCTTACCCTTGTGGGCACTATTCCAGGAAGAAGTGTTTCTTTCTGGATAACTTTAGCTGCTTTACTTTATGCTGATTTCTTCAGTGAAAGCAGCATCAGGTCCAAGGAGAATACCTACAGGAGTTAGCTCACTTCAGCTCTACAAGTGCCTATTGCTTCCACTAAATCTAATGTAGGTAACTAGCAAAGAATCCCTCAGTGAGTACCTTTTTTGCTCTCCTTGGCAAACTGAGTATTGAGTCTACTGCCTGCAAGATCACAAGGGGTGGCATGCTCATCACCAGGTGATTTGAAGGGGAAAGGTGGATAATACTCTGTACCAGCCTGGTGGGAAGCATTGAGAAGTAGTAGGTGATGAGGGGAAGTGCTTTATGTTCATCTGAGTTTGAAGGCCATATATTAGAGAAAACTATGCATTACATGCAGGAAGATTATGGCATACAAGGAGGTGTTCTAATTATTTTAAATACCTAATAGGTACTATTATTTTGCAGATTGCCATATACGGTAAAAACTTCTGCACCTCGGCAAGGGAGGCATTCTTTTTGCTCATGCGGAATGTGGTGAGGTAAGGGACCATCTCCCAGTCCTTGGAAATGTCAGGAGTTCCTGCTATTACACTCTGAGGACACACTTCTTTCCTCTCATACGTCTCCTCCAAATGCTACTGTGAGCTGTTCTGTCCTCACTATTACTCAGTGTGTAACAGCAGGCTGTCCAGCCTGTACAGCAACCTGTGCAAAGTTGATAAAATCTCACAGGTTTGTTGTGATTGCTCCTTTAAATTCATAAGTACCCAGTAGATTGTAATAATGTCTCCAAGAAACCAGTGTGCCCCTGAGAGGAGATCTGTGGATACACAGGAATGGGATGCTCATCGTCTGCCATATATGTGTTTCTTGAGCTTTGGTCAACTTACTGTCTGGGAAGAGGAAAGCAGAAAGACTAACGTCTTCAGATTCATTCAGAAAGCTTAGGGGGTGTCAGACAGTGGAAGTAAAGAAGAGGGCATACTTTGCTTTCAGAAAGAGGATCTTTAACGTAACCAGGTCTCCCCTAGTACTGGGAACTCTCCTGCCCTTTTCTCCACTATCAAGTCTGCTGCCAAACTCCTTGTTGTCATCAGTACTTCCCTTTGTTGTGCCTGGCTCTTCCTTTACTACTGTGAGATCAAAAAACAATGAGAGAATAACTAAGGAGCAGGCATGTTGATGCAATAGCAGACAATCTAATTACCAAGAAAGAGACACAGTAAAACTGGTTAGGTGGTTTAGATTATAAAGTGAAGGACTGGGAAGAGGAGAGAAATGGAGGGGGAAGCTGAAGGAGGAAGATGGAAATGATGCTTCAGGAAGAAGAAAAAAGGATTGGAGGTGGGATAATAGAGTACTTTCACTGTGTTAGCCTGCACTAATATCAGGGCAGTGATGTCCACACCATGTAATGCCTGTGCAATAGAAAAGCTGCCTTCATTTCCTGACAGAATATCACCTCTCTGTCCTTTGTGATTTTGCTCTTAATCAGTAAGACCGATATCTAAAAGCCAGGCATCTAATTCTGTTGTTTAAAAGAAGATGATTTTGCTAAATCTGAGTTCTGACATGCTAATGGTGATTTGTCTCTCTAGTAGTTCTCAATTATTATTTTTCACGGTAGTCAGTGCTGTCTGTATATTACCATATCCGTAGACCTCAGTGGTTTGAAGAGGTTGATGATACAAAGGTCATCTCAGCTTAACTGTATTGTTGTGCTGCCAGCCTGTGAAATCAGCAGAAGACAGCTTCTGGTCATGTTTTGCCATTATCCATAGATTTAAGGAGAAAGAATACAAATGTCTATTCTGTGATGATTATGTATCATTTATCTTTTGCTGAACAGGGTTGCAGTTCTGGACAAAGTTACAGACTTCCTTTTATTCCTGGGGAAAATCCTTGTTGCTGGTGGTGTAGGTAAGCTAATTGATTTTTTTCTGAGTTCTGTGTTCTATTTTCTGGTACCTACAAGCATGGCTGCTGTAATCATATATGCTTAGTTAACAGCTGGAGTGTTGGAACAGTCTGAGTGTTTGGAAATCTGTTCCCGTGTTTCTAGAATTTGCAAGATGGAACTAAATTTTTTTTTTCTTTTTTTTTTAACCCCTTCTCCATGCACCCAAGCCCCTGATGTGCCTTGACAGCATCTTTTCCTTAATTGATTTTACAGCTCTGGTGTGTATGGCTGGTGCAAGGTCTTGTGCAGCCACGGCATCATAGTTGGATCAAACCAAATTCACACCCCAATAAATCAGTCACAGTCAGTTCTCCTTTCATGAGAACTGAACAAAATTACAAATGAGATTCACCTGGTAGCAGACAACATGCCTACAAGAGGTGTTTCAGGTCTGCAGGAGATGGACCAGAAGCTCTGCTGTATTCTAGGCTATTAAAACTATGAGAAATAGTAAAAGAAATAGAATATTTCTGTCATTCTTACAGGGTTTTCTTGGTTATCACTAAATATCAAAAGAGATTACTCATGGTTTTCTGTGACAGAAAAGTGTTTTCCTGTTTTTTAAATGAAACAATTTCAGAAATTCATGTTGGCACTATTCTTTTTTTTTTTTAAGTTGTCACAGCAGTTTTAAAAAAAATGTACCAATAACTGTATTTTGCATTCTGTAAACCTTAAAAGATAACTAATTAATTATATTTTAATCAAAAATCGAAAACTACTACCAAGAACTCATCTAAAATATTTTGTCATTACTGTAGAATTACATCATTTATTAATTTTGCTATTAAATTCAGTAGAATGATGAAACAGAACAATTCATTAAAATATTTCTGGATCCATGAAAATCTTTATGGTGATTAATTGATTTATATATTTCTTCTGTCATATAATCAGTATTGAGGAGTTTACTGTTTACAAACTTTCATTTAAACCAACCTTGGATCTGTTATCTGTCTCGTCTATTCTTTAGATGTTAGGAAATAAGGGCTAGCACGGAAGTCACTAATTGCCTGTGTTTCTTGCAGGTGTCCTGGCATTCTTTTTCTTCACACAGAGAATACCAATCTTTGCACAGGAAGTGCCAATGTTAAATTACTACTGGGTACCATTGTTGGTAAGGCAACCATCTCATCTTCTGAACGCTGGGGACAGTTTGGGGTGCTCAGACTGCTCAGGGCATGATCTGATCACAACTTCTGTGGTCAGCCCCTCAGTGGCATAGTATCCACTGAGGTGAGGACTGATCTGCTCCACTGCAGTCCTCGGGATCCTTCAGGCAGAAGTGGCAGTGCAGTGACTCTGCACCTTCAGAAAAATTAGGTTTCACATCTGCTTTGCTCAGACTTCACAGACAATAAAGGCTGGTGGTGAGGCACTGATGGCAGTGTGGCTGCCAATGGAAGGGATGTGCAATGCATCTCCTTCCCCTTTTGTGGGCACCCCTAGACTCCAGAACATCTCCAGAATGAGTGTCTCTTGAATGAGTCCAGAATATTCTTGGCATATATTCTCTTTGGACGTTGAAATAATTCTGTTTTGGCAGCTGGAAAATGAGTGGCTACTGCATGATAGAATGCAGTGTCTTGACCCTGTGATCACTGTCCACAGCTCTAGAAACCTTTGGTAGAAATACAGAGCTGACATTAAATTCTCCCAAATTTGCTTAGCAAACTAGGCGTCTGACTTGTGTCGATAGTGCCACATTGGCGCCAAAAGAAGTTTGGGGATTTATTGTGTTTGTTGTTTTTGTCTTTTTTTCAGACAGTCATCATTGGCTCCTACCTAGTTGCACACGGGTTCTTCAGTGTCTATGCAATGTGTGTTGACACGCTTTTCCTCTGCTTCTGTAAGTACTACCTTTTCTTTCAGTCATGGAAGGAGGAGTAGAAAACCACCTTATCCTTTCCATACAGAATTCTGCTGGCATACTGGCAAACTGAAAAATTAGCAGCTTCTTCTTTTCAGATAGGCTCCTTGATGCATTCTTCAGTAGTTTAGTATTCAGAGTTAATTAGTTTAAAAAAAAATGTAAGGTAGCTTTAGGGTTCATGGGGGTATCTGGCTTTTGTCTTTCAGATGTTCCTTAAATTTCAGTAAGTTTGCTTCAGGGTGCTTTGTGAAGAGCCCTGTAGAGTATTGATTCACCCGGGAGCCCCTGGTGGTCTAGTGGTTAAGGACGCAGCGCTGTCACTGCCTAGGCCCGGGTTCGATTCTCGGTCAGGGCCGTTCCCCGGGCAGATGGAGCTCATTAGCCCTGTAAGGCAATCCATCTACGTCCTGAGGACCTCGCTGCCACCGTCCAAGCTCGCTTGGCCCCGGCAGATGAACCTTAGGATTAAAGGGTGGGCTCAGTTCCGCGCACACTGTGTCTCACCTAAAAATATCCAGTGCGCAGGCTGGAAAGTGGAAAGACCTTCCCCGGGTCTTCGTTCGCGAAGACTGGCCCACAACAACATTGATTCACTTAAACTTCTTGATAATAACAAATATATTCTTTGATATATTGATAGTACTTTGTTTTCAGCATAATAACCCTGAACAAAGTATTATGCTGAGTCACCTTAAGAATTCTGTAAAATACCACTTGAAACTATTTGTCCCTTGAACCCCTGATGGCAAGCAATCATGGGCACTGTCATAGGGACAGAGAATACTAAAATCACAAAAGAAATCTGTTGGTCTCAAATTAGGACATGATTATAAGAAGTGGATGTCCTTAGTATATAATACCTTCCATGTGCTAGATTTTTCTGTAATGAAATTAGTTCTGATAGGTCAATGTAGAAGTTACATGGCAGTGATTGGTCTTGCAGCTGGCAAATTGATAATACTAAGGGAATGCTGAAATAGTCATAGGCTTGATCTTTCATATATATGCACAGTGGAGTACTGACCTGAGATAAACATGGTAATACTGATTCTTTAAACATTCACTTTAGCCGTGCATCCCTGGAAACTGAGGATAGCAGTGATTCTGGAAAAACTGGGTTGCCAAAGACAGGAACAAAATTGATTAGAAAACTGAAAATTGAGAGCTATATCCTATTTATCTCAAGTTATGAACTTTGGTTCTATACAAACAGGCAGACATAGCACTAATAACCCTCTGAGAAATAAGCTAACCCATAAATAAATAAATAGTTATTTATTAGTAGTATTCGTATTTGTCTTAGTCTTATTAGTATTCAAATCAGTATTGAAATGTATTTATTTATTTTGTTATTTAGAAAGAAATGGAATTATTTAGCAAATTTGTTGATGCACTCAAAAATTAAAAGATTTTCTTCTAGTTTATTCCAAAGACACAGGGCGTATGCTGCCATGGAGATATATTAGGATTTGCCTTCTCTAACCTCTTTAGCCACTCCTCAGAATTGGAGCTCTCATTTTGGCTCTGCAGATCCAGCCTTTGCAGAGTAGCAGTTGCAGTGACTGTGCTTCACTGTACACTCCCTCCCGACTGCCTTCGATGTGTAACCGGTCACTGCTCTGTGACTGCTGCATGGCACCAACTGGGCTGAATCCTGAACAGTGATGTAGTCATGACCTTCCGTAGGAAAAAAAAAGTAATAAGTCTGCCTTGTTTTTTTACGTTCATATTCTGTTCTGCTTCCCCTGCTTCTGTTCAGTAATGAACAATAGATCATACAGAGTACTGTGCAATAATGGCAGCAGGTTTTCAAAGGAACTTTATCTTAGGAAGTGAAAAAGGGTCCACTTTTAAATCCATAGCTCTCTTTGTGACAAATTTGCTAGCAAGACATATCCAAAATGGCAGGCTTCAGTGGAGGAATGAGAATTTCTGAAAATTTCCACCTATACTACCAAACCAAAGATCTGGAGAATAAAAAGGATATATTGCTTTCATGTAAAAACAGCTAGATGTTTGTGTCTTTGCTTCATGTAAAACCCCTTGTGGTTTGAGAAAGTAGAAATTTTAGAGTGTCCTTCATCAAGAGCATAATTAATAATACAGTTTATTTGCATTGATTGAGATTTTTCTTAATGTTAGGTCTTTTAGTGTCTCCTTCAGTTCTGTTTGTGTGTGTGTGGTTGTGTTGCTGTTTGGTTTTTTGACTGCTTTTGCTGTGTAAATTCAGGTGAAGACCTCGAAAGAAATGATGGATCTACAGCAAAACCCTACTTCATGTCAGCTAGCCTCCACCGAATTCTAGGGAAGAAGAAACTAAGTCCTAAGAAGGCAGTGGGATAACATGCACTGAACCTCGAGATCAAAAAGTGTCACTTTTAAGCGAAACGTGTATAAAGTAGGCAAAAGTAAAAACTGTAAATGATGCTTCTGGTTAATGGGTGATTCTTTTTTCCTTTTGCTTATATTTCAAACGGAAGAGCAACATCGGTAAGATTTAACTTAAAGTTAAATGCTAAGTAAATGGTAAGTTTAAATGCTCAAACTAACAGCTGTGAAAGCAAGGCCACGTTTTAGTTTATAGAGTGCCTATGAAAAGGAAAATGTAAATTTGAAGCTTTTATAAGTCTATAATGATGTTTTAATAATTTTTTGTAATACAAGTTGCTGCCTTAGATGACAGCAGTTTTGATAATGTTTCTTTTTATAAGTGTATATTTGTAAAAGAAATTCAGGCAATTTTTTGCAAGCACTAACATATAACCTAATTAGCCATAAAAAAGATAGTTTAAGACTCTAGTTAACCTGGAGATGGTACTAAATTTGTAAATACGGTGCTATGATTGTATTTTTTTGTACAAGCTGGTTTACAGCTATTTAAACTGTGATTATACATGCATTAATGATTCCCTACGCTGAAAAATGTAGTGATATTTTAATCACATCCACAACTGCATCTTTTAAGACATGATTGGTACCCTGCAGGTCCCCAAAGAAAGAAGTCAGAAAAGACTTTAGTTGATACTACTTAAAGTGAAGTTTTTTGTGAGTTGTGCTTAAAAGATGAAGTAACTGAGAGAAGGTCCCACTGCACTTGAAGTGATTTGTGGTTCACACAAATGAGGTTTCATCTGGTACAAGATGGTGAATGTATAATTTTTAGCTGATGTCTAAGAGAGATGCACGTGTTAATATTAATATCCCCTTATCTCTGACAAGTCTTTGAATGTGTTCTGTGTTGCAAAGAAGTTGAGCTTCACTGAAAGGAAAACCAAATACAGTCTTTTTTTCCTTGAAAGAAAGTCTTTGCCGTGTGTGTGTGCACAAGGAGTTCCATTGCCTCTGCCTGGCTCAGAAGGGCTCTTTACCAAGCCATTGGAACAACTGTGCTGGTGCTGAGGGCCAAGGGTGCACTTTCCGCACGTCTTCTTCAGGCTCCCAGCGGCTCACACAGTAAGGTATTAGGACATTGAACTCAAGTCTTCTCATGATACAGGATTAATTATTTGGCTACCGAGAGATGCTCTGAAAGATTTTAGTTTGCTTTTTGACTATTAAATTTGCCCAGTCGTTAGTACAAAGTACGAAGTCATTAATGCATTTAACATTCTTTGTGGTTTATAAGACCCACTGCGGTTAAGTAACAGCTTTGCTGATGGAAAAGGTCCAGCACTGAAGTGCTTCTCAAGTCTGTTACTTCCAGGAGCTGAGCTGAAAAGGTTTTAATTTATTAATCTCCTGGGGGACCAAGGACCCAGCCATACTGAGACCTGCCCCTAGTTTTCATGGATTCCACTGTACTGAATAAGTTATTCCTGTACATTCCACTTTCCAGGAGTGGCATGTGCCATACATTTGCCAGTTCTATCACAGGAGTTCAGCACTTCAAAATACTTTTATAGCCCTAGGAGTCGATTTGTGTCACAATGAGAAAGGCAAATTCTTTTTTAGATGATTTGAAGGCAAGTTTCTGGGCAAAATGTACTGGCCATCCCCATCCTAGTGGGATTTTGCTCTCTGACTTCTGGCTCCAGTTTGTGATGGCTGTAATTGCTATGAGTGCAGGAATATTGTCCTTTATGCAGCAGATCTGGGGTTGTGGTGGTATGAAAGTGACCTTCACCCACACACTCAGACTCATGGCCATGGGCAGATCTTGAAATCCTGTGATCTGAGATGCAGGTGGGAGGGTCCTTGTGAGCATTCTCTGTGATCCAGTGGGTGCTGCAGCGCTTTTCCCTGAAGCAAAAATGAGGAGTTCAGTTTAGGGTTCAAATAATGTAAAATAAAGTTGTACACTTTCAAAATAACTACTGATTATGGGCACCTTCAGTTTTTGGTAACCCCTCCTGAGATACCCCAAAGTAAACCTGACTTTCAGAAAGGACTGAAAACCCTGCCTTTGGAAAAAAAATCAGACTCTTGAAGGATGAAGTTTTTCATCATCATCATCACCAGTCCTTTCTCATTATGTGCATGGCATGGAATACACACCCCTGCTATGATCTTAATTTTTTCTGAAAATTAAATCAGTAATTTTTGAGGGTATGTGTCACCATTCTATGATTAAAGAAGCTGCTGGTCTGATCACAGTCCACGTTCTAAAGCTTTTTTTTAATTTTTTAAAATGTTGTTAATTTGATGATGAAGAAACTCCATTAAGTAATCTATATTTCTACTGGACTTGAGTATCTTACTGGGAGCTCAACTGGAAAAGCTTCTGAATACAGCTTGCTTTTTTATCATATGAATGTAACCATAGAATTTACTAAGAATAAAACATAATAGAAATAGTATACAGTTATTTGATTAGAAGACTTTTGTAACAAACCTATGCATTTACTAAATGAATTTCTAAAAGTGAAAGTTTTAAATTGTATTATTATTTATATACAGTAAAAAATATATATGTATAAATTTGCTCTTCTCACTATTTTGTGAAAGTCTTTAGAATGTAAGTGATCATCATTTCTGAGAAGAAAATTTAAAAGCCATTTTCTTAATAATTATGTGAACTGTGAAAATACAAAGCAATACCATGTAGATTTTGTAATCAATAAATTCAGTAAGTAAATAATAATTATTTAATATTAAAATCGGCTTTTAAAAAATAAATTGCTAATAATTATTAAGTCAAAATTAATGCAAGTATTTACTTGGGAAATAATCACCTGAGATACTTTAGGACTATCTTATTAGAATGGTTCCTAACTAACCCTGTGGGTCAGGGTCTGCAGGTGTGCACCACTGAGGAGATAATGGTATTGACATTTATGGATTTGGGCACTGACTTTGTTGCTTGATTTAGTATAAAATTCAGAATTTTGTTTTTTGGTTTAGAGAGTGGCAGACGGTCAAGTATGTGGTGTGAGCTTTGCTGCTGAGCCCCCCGGGGCTGCTGCCACAGTGTCCTCCCGGGGCAGGGGCCCAGGCCAGCCCCGACTGACCGTGGTGGCTCCGTGCCTGCAGGGGAGGGAGGGGAGGATCCAGAACCTGCAGTCACAGGGTCCTGCCAGGTTCTTTCTCTCCTGGGAGGAACTTTGGGAAGGCAGGTGGCTCTGCAGAAAGACCCTTTTACATAAGTAGAAAGAACCCTTCTCAAGATCACGAACAAGCAGAATGTAGAAACCAAGAGACAGTAGAAAACACCCCCTGTCATGACATCCACACACTCGTGTCTGTTTAGTTTGGGTTGGATTCATTGTATCTCCTTACACCACATTACTGGATGGTTTTCATTTACATATTTTATACCAAAGTTTTAATGTCAAGCCTTCAAATTTTGTAAAAAAAAAAAAAAAAAAAAAAAAAAAAAAAAAAAAAAAAAAAAAAAAAAAAAAAAAAAAAAAAAAAAAAAAAAAAAAAAAAAAAAAAAAAAAAAAAAAAAAAAAACCACAGAAACAAAACAAAGAAACAAGAAGATGGGATCATTTCTTCTGCAGGAGCGAGGGTGTTTCCAAATAGTATTCAGCAGCTGATTCTTGGGTGTTACAAGGATGCTGAATATTCTTTTAGATGTTAGTATTTAATGAAATATTTTACTATTGCATGTTCTGCTGTAGAACGGGAAAAATATTTTGGCAGATGCAATGTCAGGCTGATTCTGGGATAGTCAGTAAGTGTTCTTCCACAAATGGATTGTCAGAGAAGTGATTAGGAAGAATAAACTGACTGGTTTTTAGTAACGTAGAATGTCTCCCTTTGACCACTTGCTCAGCCTGGACAGCTGTGTCCTCACAGACAAAGTGCCTTACTGGCTGTTACTTTACCTGGGTTACATTTTGAAATTTATTCATACCATGTGGACCACAAACCAGAAAATGCTAGGTAGGAAAACCAACACTCTTTATTTCAAATTAACTGACAGAAAATGAATTGTAGGAAGGATGTCAGATGTGTTTGGACTGCATGATGCAGCACACACAATTTCCCTGTTGCTGTTGTCAGATCATGAAAGTTGACAGTGTGGTCTGGGAGAAAACCTGACAATTTGGGTGTTGCAAATAATCAAATAAAAACAATGCAAGACTGTTCCATTTTTTTATAGTAGATTTTTTTTAATAGCTTTAATTTCTGTTACAGTGGACTTCGGAGTAGGCCCTATTCTGCTTTTGGTTACAATAAACGTGTGTGTTGTACTTGTGTAACTGGGGGGAGAACAGGGCTCTTGCTACTTAAAACAGAAGGAATAAAGCTAACAAATATATTACTGTAATACATTCATTTGCGTGTTTATAAGCATAAAGTTCATTTTCCATTTCAAGACTGATAATTTCCTATTATGGAAGTGTTTTATAAATTGTTCTAAATTTTTAAACTTTTGATACAGGCAATGATTTTTGAGGTAATATGTAATTTGTACTGCACTGTAAACAATTAGGTAACTCTTCATGTTCAAGTAACACTAGTGCTACTAATATTAAAATTGTCTGTTACTCTATGCTACATAATGTCCACATGTATTTGTCCCAAATAATGAGTAAACCATAAAAATGGCTCTTGGAGGTTTAAGAAATGAAAGGGAGGTTACTGTTCGTTAATGTGACTCTTAAGGTTGTATTATCTTGCCAAAACCAAATTAACACGAGCACGAGGGTTCGAGCTCTAGACCCTGTTGCTTCTGCTATGCAGAAATAGATAGGTATTGTTTAAATATCTTTGATAACGGAAGTGCTTAATTTTGTTGTTACTTCGCCGTTTTACAGTTCTTGGGGATTGTTCTAATAAAGATTTCGATATAAACCGGAGTGCGTCTGCACCGCGCCGGGCTGTTCGCAGGGCTGTGCGGGGCGGGACGCGGGGGCTCTGCCGGGCGGTGGCGGCAGCGGAGCGGGGCGGGGGGATGCGGGGGCTGCGCGGGGCGGGCGCGGTTTGGTACCCGCGGGGCGGATGCTGCCGTGTAGGAGCGGAGCAGAGGAGGTGCTGGGTGGGGCCGCTATCACTGCTATGACATGGAGGGGAATTCTGGGGTTTACTTGTAACGGCTTGAGGATTGTTTGTTACTTTTTTAATTTATTCAAGTTCTTTGAACCACATAATAATAAACCATGTGTTTTTTTTCATCTAAACCTGAATTGAAGTTTAAATTGGCCAAAATGATACCGTGGAACTCGGTATAAATCTCTTCTGGAGATTAAAAGTCACATTTTTCTCCTGCCTTTGTGTGAGGTCAAGAAAAGCTTTATTGCGTGCTGTGGGTTGGCGGAACATCACAAGCAGAGCTGCTGCAGGTGCTGAACTCGCAATTGAGCTGTGGCAGGTGAGTCCCCATCTTGTCAGTGGCCCATCACGTACATTTTTCTGGCAGACAGGGAAAAAAACCCCCAAGAACACCAAACCCTGTGCAAAAGCTTTTCAGAGATGGGGATGGATTTCATCAGAGGTAGAACTGGAGCAATTATTTGGAGTCAGGACAAAGGGAAAATTTGGACTTGAGTTTAAGGTATGCCTTGTAAGTTATTCCATATGTGGGAAGCCTTGTCTGAAGTTGCTTCTGTCATTCAGCAATTACTGCAATGAAACCTTGAGACAGTTTCTGAATTAGCAAAACAAGTTGGAAGTATGTGTGTTTGGGATTGAATAGTGAATAAGTGCACTCAGAACTTTTAAATTCACAGTTGCAGCATATATTATTTAAGGGAAAATGATCACGTATAAGGCTTGTGCCATAGGATACTATTTCTTAGAGAGGGTTAAATGTTGTCAGTGTTGGTGGGGAAGCTGGTGGGTTTGTACTGTCCAGCCAGCCACACCCTCGGTCAGTGGCTGTGAGCAGCAGTACTTGTTCAGCCCAGCTCTGTCTCGAGGGATGGCTGCCAGCTGCTGCAGAAGGAAAGTTGTGACAAAGCAAAGAGGAGAATTTCTCAGCCTAGAAGGTGTAGATGCAGACCATTTCAGTCTAAACTAAACACTGAAAGGTGAACTGCAAAAATTATCTTCTACTGGTGTTCCCTGAGTGCCCCTTAGTGGCTTAGCTGACTGTGGCCATGCCATGTGGGAAGAGGTACAGGCCTAGTACACTACAGTTCCTTTATCTCTTGATAAAAGTCACCGCTGTTCTACAGTAAATCTTCATGAGAGCAGATTTACTTTTGTTTCTTTTTGTTGTTTGGTTTTTTGTTTTGTTGTTTTTGCTTGGTTTTTTTTAACATTTGATCAGATGCAAATTCAGCAAACAAAACCTGCATGCTATTTGTTGTTTAAGCATTGCTGTAAAACTCGGTTCTGACCATGGCAGAAAGCAACAATAACAGTAAAATACTGTGTTTGTTAAAGTACGTTGTTTGAGTTCAACCAATCATGTATAGCCCTCCAGAATCTTCCAGACTCTGGAAGATACATTTGTGATATAAAAGTTATTGTAAGGGGATTTTGGAGCATAGAGGACCTTTACTATGTGTCTCATATGTATGTCATTATTTTAATTAAAATCTGGATATTTTTATTTTTTAAACTCCATCAGTATCTCCTGTTAACACACATGGTCTGTTGGAACTGACTTGCAGCTATTACATTGTCCTCCTTTAGAAAATGTCAGACTTACTAAAAAAATCGCTTTCTTGCCTTCTCTTAAATGTGTTTTCAGACTGATGTGTTTTTTATCTCGCATGGTTTTCTTGCCATTCCTATTACATTTAAATCTAATCTTGGCTGCATGCCATCAAAACTTTAATCCACATTCAGAGTATTCAAAACCTACCCAGAGTTTTTTTCATGTACTAGCAGTATGATCTCCAGTCTTTTCTAGGGATCCTGCTTCTGTATGGGTTTTTCTTTTTGGCTAGCCAAGGGGTCTGTCATACAGTGACATAAGCCTCCCCTGCAGCCCTAGGCTGTGAACCTGTGACCCGTGTCAGCACTTGGTGGGATGCAGCCTGGCTACCCATCTGCAGCCGATAGGTTTATTTTGGGAAGTGCTTCTGTTTTGCACACATTGCTCAGCAAGATGCCCTTGCTGGCATCAGTATTGGCTGCACAAGGAGAGGGGTGGAAAGGCCTTTCCACTCTGCTGAGGCACCATGAGTTGTTGTTGTGCTGCAATTATCCTGGGCTAGAGCAGCAGAGCAGCAGTGGTGTGGTCTGACATTTCTGCTGAAGAAGGAAATGATAACATAACTGACCTGTTACAATCAAAGAGACCCTGGTCATAAATACAGGATGAAAATGTTTCTGCTTTTGTCTCAGCCAGTGGCTGATGAAGACCACCTGCACGCATCTTTGCAGCTTGACTTTGCAGATGAACAACATTGCTTTTAGTGCATTTTCTGCAAAGAACTGTCATGCTCCTTTGCAAAGCCACACATACACAGATGGCTTGGAGAAGGAAAGGAAGGGATTGTTTTATACAGAGCTTCATAATGTAGTTTCTGGTTGCCATCATTTTTAACACATCTGACCAACTCAATTTCCTGTCGTGAATCAAATTCAATTTCATTAGGTTCCAGGTTCTCATTTCTGTTGATTTGGCTGGGCTCTGCAGGTAATGTACTTTAAAGAGCGTAAGTTTGGAAAAGAATCAAAGTCATCCCTGGAGAAGGATCCATGCTTAATTTGCTCCAAATGACAATAATAATAAAAAAAAAAAAAGTAAAAAATGCCACAAACTACAAAACTGTTTTGTGTTTTTTTTAGTTTACAGAGTTCCAGTTTCTTACAGAAATACAGAGTACTGGAACAGCGTCAGCATAGTGGTATATTTAAGCTCACAAGTTGTTTCATTGAGAACACTAACAACATTCCAAAGTAGTTTAACAAATCTTAGAATAATACCCAGCTGTAGTGGTTCTGGCTCCCTGGAGCTTGAAAAATTTGTTGTTAAACTCTTTGTGGGTTTAATATTAGGGGCTTTCTTACAGTGGTGGCAGCTCTTTCTGAACTGATGTCATGACAAGAAACCTGCACTGGCATGTTTGAACGTATCTGTGGATTCAGTCTAAGTATCCCAGCCCACCACCTAGACACCTGGACAAATTCCTGCAGAGACACCCAAGATTCAAAGTGCCTGTTGAAAGGTAGCATTTTTATGGATTTAACTGTGCACAACATAGATATACACTTTTTTTGTCTTAAAATTGTATTTTGGCTAAATGCCTTTATCCATATTCTGCGAATGCCAGTATTTCTGCTCATTATTTCTGAAAATGGTAAAAAAGGTGGCTTCTAGTGATTCCTGCATTCAGCATACTACAGTCTGCATCCTACTTAAATGATATTTTTATGATTAACTTCCTTGGATGACGTGGTAGCTTACATTAAACAAAAATAAAATGCTTCCTTGACTGATTTTTTTTTTAATGGAGTAGCTATCTTTCAAATGCAATGACTTAATTTTAAAATATGAAAATGTGTAACTTTTTTATATACTGGTGTACTGTTATGTGTTCTAAGTTTCCCATATTTCAGTAATAACCTTTGGTTTCAGGAGGCTTGGAGCAGGAAACATTTTTCTCCCATAAGATCAACTTGGCAGAGAATACTGGTGCCCTTTCTGATGGCAGGTGTTATAAGGTATCATTCTTATATAGGGCAGGGGATTGGTTCCTGTTGAGCTGTGGCAGGGTCTTAAAAAAAATCCAAACGACCCTAAAAAAACCCACCCCAAACAAACAAACCCATATGACTGCAGTATTTGAAAGAGAGCTGATGCATTGTCACAAGTGTGCCCAACAGGGAAAAGCTCTTCATGAGAGGGGTGGGGAAGAAGTCCAGGGAGCGCTTTGTAAACAGAGGAATGTGCAATGTGCAGGCAGAAAAGGAAGTTGTGAGGTGTTTTCCCAAGAGTGCTGTTGATTTTCTGTAGGCTTATTTGTGTGGGGGGGGAAAAAGAAATTAGCAGGAGTAGAAGAGAAAAGACAAGCACTGTTGGAGAGCCAAACATCTGACTTTGGTTGCTCCACCTGTGCTGCTAATCCTGGTAATGAATAAATACCGAATCTCAAATGTCTTACATCAAACTTCAGTTGTTCAGCTGTTTCAAGTAAAAGAGTAAATGCTTACTTCATTATTCTTTTTTTTTTTTTAAGGGCTTCACAGCAATAAGTAATATAAGTAAGTACACCCTAAAGCACAAACCAAATGAAAACAGAAAAATACCACCTGTGCACACACACAGATATACCATTATGATGTTTTTGAAGCATTCCCTTTCTGCAAAGTGAGCCCATGAATTTCCTCATCACAGCATTATCCAAGTTACTCTCTCACACAGCAGGAGGCAGAGAGGTTGCCTCCAGTGTCAGAACTCAGCAGCAGAGTCACAAATGCCAGTGCACAACCAGGAGAGAAAGACAAACATTTAGCCTCATCAAACAAGCATTCAAAGTCAGGCTACAGCAGCAGCCTCAGTTGAACACAGCTGACTAAAACTGTCCCCAGTTTTCCAGAGACTGTCAGCCCAACACCAGCGGCAAATAGCTCTGGCAGTGGCAAAGGGGGACACAACACCCAGATTCTCTGCTAGAGCTTCCTATTTTCAACACTTCATTTTCCCAGCCACTCTTATAAATAGCTGCACAAGCGCTCAACAGTAGCAAAAGACAAATTATCCTGCTTCCTACTTTCATAGGGAAATAGGAAAATTGCTCCCCATGTACTTTAATCCTGTTCTGACTTTGAAACTGAACAGAAGGTGTTTCACAAATAACCTTAGACTTACTTTTGTTTCAGGCAACCTGAAGCTACTCAGTTCTTCAAATCAGAGTGAATTATGACTTTTCCTTAAAGGAACTCAATGCAAGCTAAGTTGCATTTTAAATTACCAAGTTATGTTAACATCTAAATTAGCATTATTTAGCATTTAACTGGTAAAACTTCAGCAGTAAGGTTGTCCTACTTGCACATCAGACTCAACAAATGAACACAAACCAGTTTATCCACTGCTGTGCATGCAGTTTCGTAGCATGGTAATCTATGGAGCTGGCTTATGTACTGGAAACAGCATCCTGAATTCCACCTGTAGTCTCTCAGTAAGAAGTTACATACTCTAGAATAAAATGTTACGTATGGTAGAATAAAATGCCAAGTCAGTCAAGCTCCACCACAGCCCGTCTTGAGTCTTTTGGGGAGTAGCGGGAGATGGAAGGGGAGGAAAGGCAGGATAACATAAGCCTTGACAAACCACTCTGCCAGTGCAAGGAGATTGCTTCTGCTACTTCAATTAGCTCAGACATCTGTGAGTAGCACTTGAAACAGTGTCAGGATTTTAATTTAAGGAATTTGAATAATTCAGAGTTTGCCATTAAAGTTATGCTCTCAAAAGTCATCATCAGAAAGCACTAGGTTTTCCACATTGAAATGGTTTGACCAGCACACTTAAGGAATTTCAGAGTAGACACGAATGCATAGCTGGGAGAGAAAGGGATATGGACACATACACACAGTTTCAAAAGTATGATTTCCTTCTGATGCAAATAAAGTTTAAATGTGCAAATAGGATCTACCTGTCTTAAATCCTAGAAGGAAACTGGTCTGTGAAGACAAAAATCAGTTGAATTTATAGTAGCCTTTGTGCATCAAATCAGTGAATCAAAACAGCAACAAAGTCTTAGCACAGGAGCAGCTTTAAAAACAGACTGTGGTGCATTTGACTGAATTCCAGTCTCTCTTCATATGCAGGTGAGTTAAAATGCTGAGCTAGGTTTTACTTTTAAAAAGCAGACTGTTTAAGTCTTGCATCTTATTTATCTTCTGGCTTAACAAAATCACAAGATAAAACCACTGAACAGAAGCTGAAGTAGGAGAGATTAAAAATGTTAAAGCAGATGTGATTTCAGGTTTTCCACTTGCCAGCTAAAGTCACAGATTAAAATCTGTCCTATTCATCTCCCATTTCCCTTTCCCCACAAGTGTGCACCCTCAGCAGCAGCACTGCTTTCCATATGCCCACTTGTGTACCACCTATTTGGGGTGTTTCAAGACCAATAAAGCATTTCTACTATCAGTTGAAACAGAACCCTCCTGAAGGACCTTGGTGTAATGTTCCTCAAGTATACCAGGTGCCTTCTCTTAAAATTGAAGATTCGAGTTAAACACTTGACAAATGATCACAGTTCAGCCATAAACACAGCAACACTTTTGCTTGGCATGCTACAGCAGAAACTTTATTCAGTTCTTTTTGAAAATATTTGCAACCAAAATGTATTTTTGTAAACTCACAGAAATAAGCTTTAACATATAGGCTGTGTACAACTCAAATACAGGTAATACTTTTAGCAATAACTTACAGATACAAACTAATGATAAACTACAATTTCACAAAGAATTGTAAACATTTTGCACAATTGTCAGTCCTTTCTTTTAGGCAAAGTGCTCTTTTGATGACAAATAAATTAACACACACATAACTAGTGGACTACTTCCAGACAATACAAAAAGGTGTTTAATAAGGCTTGTAAACAATGTAATAGTTATTTATGCAGAATCCATAAAAGTGTCTTGCAGGCTAAATATACTTACATACCTGGGCAGCAAAAATTATCTTGAAAATGCTTTAGATGTTAAATAAAAAGTTAACATTAACATCTTTCCAATGATATTTTCAATACACTATGACTTAAGGTTACATCTTTAATAGCTTATATCCCTGACAGAAAGGAATTAGGTGTGACTTAGTGGCAGTTGTGTCATTGAATGGGGTAGCAAAGGCTGGAGTCCAAGAGCTGTAGGTGAATGAGCTACAAAAACAAACATTACCAGTTAATTTCATCAGAGGTAGAAAAAGATTATAAGCTAGTAAATCCCACTGGGTAGTGACAGCTCACTGTCCCAACTCTGTTGCATGCTCTGATTCCCCTAGCCCAGCACCCTTATTCCTCCACCCACAGCCCACCTTACACCACTGCTTTGGACAAAAACAGCTCAGGCCACATGTGCAGCTCAGACTGATTCTCCCAAAATCTTCACAGTACCTCCAAACCACAAATAGGAGCCAAAGCTGTTGACTTGCTGGGTCATAAGACACACAATGACTAAAGCACTTTTGACCACCAGGCTCTCTCCCCCTGCATTGTGTGTTACTGTGAGAGAAGGTGAAGCTCTCAGAGAAGCTGCTCGTTAGAGCATCTCTACAGTCCCTGGGAGCAAGTGGTAAACAGTTTTAATTAAAATTACCTATTATTAAAATAATGGCGTGGATGTTTAAATAAGTGTTTAATTTCTTATTATAGTTTTAATAGTCTGGAGGAATACAAGCAGTGGTCTTCATACCCAAATCTTCAGCCATGCTCTTACAGTGAAGAGAGACTGCTTTCTCAATAAGGTGTAAATAGCAAATACAGTATTGCTATGTTCTATAGAGCATACCAAAAATTAAAATTCCATTAGGTTTCTTTAATCAGTACTTGGTAAACCATTCTTGCTACAGTTGATAATGATTTTACTAGGAGAAAAACAGCAAAGCTGTTATACCTACCATCCATGTAGCTGTGCAGAGCAGTCAGCATAGTCCCATCCTGGGGTACATATGCAGAGTATGCCATTTCTTCTAACATGGGTGAAGACAGCCTGGAGGGCTGAACTGCGGTGACAGGAGCAGTAGATGAATGATTAGGACTAACATGTTTCTTATGGCGTGCTCTGCAATTTTGAAACCACACCTGAAAAGGAGGGAAAGGTACATCACGTTGATAGATTGCATTCAACATTAGCATAACAACAACCTGCCAGGCACCTCATTTCTGCAGAAACACTGTTAATCTTCCAGGCTAGAATGAGCCAAGGGAACTCCAAACTTATTTTTATTTATATTAACATTATATATAATGTCTATTAAAAATCATATTTATATAAAAAAGCATCCATATAATGTTTGCTAAGAGACATCTTCAAGCAAAGCTTCCAAGTCTGTTTCAGTTTTGGATGGCATGGGTATATATTTTAACTCTGCTCTCTAGAACAGATGACTAGATATTCACTTGCTCCTAACGTGTCATACCACAAGGCATTTTCAAAAATAGCGTAGATTTTAAGAACAGACTATTACAGTCAGAAATTTGTATTTGGAATAACTTAGGCCAATTTCTGTATTATTTAGGCTGAGAAATTTCTTCATGAAAGACTGTTAATGTTCCACATAAGGCACAAGAGAAATACAGCGAGTTTTCCAAATTACCATGCTTGTTCTAGACCTATTCCTGACTAAGGATGTTGTCTGATGTTATAAAATTGCCAGATTAGATCTTTTTCCATGCCAGAAAAACTACATGGAGAAAATTTCCATTAAGCATTTCCAGTGGATGAGTACTAGACTTTGTTAGTCAAGTAACTTTGCACTGTTACCTGTATAACACGCCTGCTCAAGCCTGTTCTTTCTGCCAGTTTCTGAAGCGTTTGTGCGTCTGGATTGTTGTCCTGAGCAAACTGTGCTTGCATAACCTGAAAAGGCAAGATAAGAGATTGCAGGATCATTTGTGTTGAAAGCAGCATTAGATTCTTCTCAGACCATGGTCCTACTACTTGTCTGTCTTTAGGAAACTGCTATTTCCTAAACTAGTCTCCAGACAGTCCCCAGTATGTTAAGAGAAAAAAAAAAAAAATCCCCCCAAGCCAAAATACAAACTCTTACTATGCTTAACTGAGCTGTGAGATTTACCAGAAATGAAAAAAATGGATTATGCTTTTATACTTGGAAGAGGTGCTCTGTAAGAAAATGTTAAAAGAACTGTACGAGAAAATTCACTGCAAAATGATTCAAATACGCTCAAAAAAGAAAAGCCTATAGCAGCAGATCACAGCATAAGGAAGGAACAAGCCATGATCCACCGCCCTGAACTTGTTAATCACTATCTGCACCTTGTATTACATGGAGCAACTTGACCTTCTTTTTATCTCCATGGAGGATGCAGGAGCTGGGAAGCACTTTGTGCTTTCTTTGCCCTTAACCAACCCAAGGGACCCACTTTGACTGACCATCCCATTGTAATGATTTGGTTACACTCATCTTTTTACAGAAAATTGAAGTCAACACTTGTCATCAGGATATGAATTGCACTTCTTTGAGGAAGTAGATGTCAACTTGCCCTGCATTCTGAACATTTTCAGAGGCTTTAAGGGTTTGCCCTGTTTATGGAAGTAAAACTTCGTGGATTTCTGCAGATATCTTCAGCAATTTCAAAAGCGTTAGTTTCTCATTTTTGGATTTTCGACCCTCAATTTGACTCTGAAAATTTTGCATGGTTTCATCTTTGAAGATTCAAACTTCTACTCTCCCCATTCAGAGACTATTTACTCTTCTGCTGTTTCATAGAATCACACAATGGGTTGGGTTGGACTATCCAGTTCCACCCCGTGCCATGGGCAGGGACAGTTTCTACTAGCCCAGATTGTTCAAAGCCCCATCCAACCTGGCTTTGGACATTTCCAGGGATGGGGCAGACACAGCTGCTCCGGGCAGCTTGTGCCAGGGCCTCACCACCCTCACACAGGGAAGAATTCCTCCCCATCTAACTCTGCCTCTGGCAGCAGGAAGCCCCTTGTCCTGTCACTCCATTCCCTTGTCCAAAGTGCCTCTCCAGCTCTCTTGGAGCCCCTTTTGATAGTGGAATGTGCTATAGAACACAAATATCAAAATGCATGGACATTGTTTTGTACAAGTACTCTATGAGGTGAGTAGCAGCATGCTGCCATTCTGACAGGCACCCGTCCCTATGATGCTTCTCTTGTTCGAACTCTTACACCAGCCTCAAAGATAGGCACAGAGGTGCAACAAGCAGATAAAGTGTCATTAAAGAACCAGGAGCTCTAAGATCTCAAACACCTGCTGAAGTATGTTACAATCTACCTAAATGACAGCAGCTGGGAAGAAGCCCTGAATACAGTTCCTGCCCCGACAGCTGGGCCTATCTCGCTTTCAGCTACTGCCAGAAAAGAAAGTTCCCTTTTGCAGAAGTTCAAGCCCAATGTACAGAGCCTTTGCCCTGTGCACCTGTTGGACTGTTACTACAATAATTGTTTTGTGTTACTACCACCTTCTGTCTCTAGTCACTACTGAAATAGAAAACCAAGCTTTGAACAGCTCCGTGCCCTGTTAGACAGCACTCCTTTAACACCCCACATGTTATTACACCTCAACATTAGTTTTTCCTCAACTGTTTTCACCAGAAAAAAGAGGAGGACAGGACAATACAACTCACACTTTAACCAGAAATTCAAAAACCTGATACAAACTAAAAACAGAGCTAGGATTAGGCAGAAAGCCACAGCTTCCTTCCCACTGCAGGTTGAAATCCCTAAATCTGGTCTCACCATCAGCCCCTTCATTGGAAGCTGGCCCTAGCCCTGGTGTTTTTCCCTAGAAAAGTGAATTGTGAAGTGATTTAAGTGAAGTGTGATCCACAGGGTGAAATAATTCCTATTGAGACAATCCAGAGCTAACTCTTGACAAGGCAGCAACAAGACAAGAAGCCTTGAAAGCAGAGCAGATGCAGCCATTACAACAAAATTGCAACTTCCATCCCATTAATGTTTTGAAGTCACATACAGTACCAATCTTTAGTACAACTTTTCACATTACATAATTCTAAAAATATTTTGTTTAGTGATGTAAATTGCTGATTAAATAGATTTCATTGAGCAATCTAAACAGAACAACCTTTTTGTTTCCACTCTGCAGAATTACTGTCTGCCCCCAGGGAAATAAAAAGCTTGAAGAGTACTATTTCATATTAAACTGCTGAAGCTAACAAACAATTCCAGAAACATGCTGTGTCTTGATAGTTTATGAAATACTTTAAAGCATGCAAGCTTTTTGTTTTCTTTCTCTATGCATCCAACTTCCTATTGGTTCAGCACCCATGTCCTGCATAAACCTGAGCTACACAAATTTTTAGCACTGCCTCTACCTGGAGTTGATCTGCTGTGAAGCTGGTCCGAGCTCTTTTTGCTGGTTTTGGATGATTAACATCTTGTTCTGTTAGTAATGCTCCTTCCACACTAATCCCATTACCTGAAACATTAAAAAGAAAACAATACTGCCGCTACACATTCACAGTGATGTTATTCATAAGTCAGACGGTTCTCCAACAATAACCGACAGCACTTGGTCAGCTGAATTTCAGCTTTAAAAAGCCATATTCTATTTGAAGTTAAATTGATCTGGCACCATTACAGATTATGCCCCAAACGACTCCCTTGCAAGTGAAAGAAGAAATAAATCTAGCATGGTATTTTATCAACAAGATATACTCCTGCTTCTTTTCCTTAGGATAGAAAACAAGTTATACAAACACAAAAAAAATCGGAAAGTGAAATAATTTGCACATTATTTTAATTCAAGAACCTGTGCTTCCAGTCTTACTAAAGCCAGGCAATTACCCCTTAATAAGGAAGATGAAATAAAACCCAACAATTTAATTAACGCTGAACCACAAGCACAGTTCTTAACAAAAGCACGTTACCATTTTCAACTTCTCTTTTCAGATTGTCCAACATGCAGTCGTAATGTACTCTGCAAAGGACTTTCTCTTCAACCAAAGCGAACTCCTCTCCCGTTGAAAGCTGCCTTTTGCAGGAGAAGCACGCAAAGCACGCCAGGTGGTAGACGTTTCCCTTGGCCCGCCGGACCCAGTCGGTGGAGTGGATGTGCCTCCCGCAGCGGGAGCAGCGGGTGCCGTAGCGCCTGAAACGAAAACGCTGACCGGGGGTGAAGCCAGACACGACCACCCCCAGCAAAGCCGGACCCCGGCAGGGGTAGAGGTGACCGGGGTGTGGCAGCGTAGACGAGACCCCAGCTGAGCACAGGGGATGAGGGGACTGCTTAAGGCCAAGACCGCTACTGATATACAGAGGTTAGGATTTTCATAAGGCAAAACACAAAATTGAAGCGTTTTAACTGCTACGTGAAGTCACAGCTCTCCATCTTTCCTTTAACAAAGATAATTACTCTTAAAAATTGCGAGAGAGGGGAACAGCTGAGTGTGTTCAAAGTTTCCCAGTTATTCAGATATTTACATTAATCCAGGGATAGTCTGAATTATTATATTTAGCTACATCATCCTTCACTAATAATTCAGCACCTTCAGCAGAAGGGAGAAAACCTGTATTTTCATTGTTATTTCCTCAATTAACATCACATTATGATTTTTAAATAAATTCAAATATCTGCAAGTATTTACATTATTAGAGTAGAATATTCCTCTTTGAAGAGGAAACTAACCACCCAGATACGTTGATTATTTAGGTAAGAATTTGTCTTGAAAATCTTTACAGACTCAAGTTCTTATTTTAAGTCCCACAAAACTTAGTGTTTCCAGAAGTTCACAACATTCAGCCTGCCCCCTTCCTCTCTTTCAGTTTCAAACCTGACTAGGTGGATTTAATCTATTCCCAGCACAGGTGAGAATCCCATAAATAGTCTGGTCTAGCAATCAAACTAGTGAAGTACTAGCAATCACGTTGAAATTGACAGCAACAATTTTTGCTACTTTATGTACCGAAGACTGCATCCTGAGTACTTACATTAACAACCCAAGTAAATAATATTCTTCCTTACAGAATTAGCCCTTAATGCTTCACATTCTAAATCAAATTGATCACAGAAAGGTATAACTACTGAAATATTCTTTTAAAGATCACAGGATTTATCCTGGCTTGATTTTGCAGCTCCATGAGATGCCCTAAGTCCCACACCAGAGAAGCACTACTCCAAACAGATCGCCTCAACTCTACCTTGCATTCTCAGCCAGCCAAGGACGATTCTCTGCACATACGATATGCTCTAACTGTGGCAAGGACTCTAAGCTTTTTTCCCTCTGTGCATACAGAAGTGATGGTTTAAATGCAGCAGCTGTGCACAAGAGTGGAGGGGCGGAGGAGAGACTTAGCAGGCAGTTACATTACACAGACTTAAGGCTCCCCAAGTTCCTCCACAAGAAAAATCAGACTTTAAACCACTGAAAATAAACCTAGCAAATAAAGAATAAAGAACCTCAAGTGCATTTCAGTTGTGGCTTAAGTGAAGAGTAACAAGCAAGTGTAACAAGTTATCTGATAATTTAGGTTCCAGAATGATGTACCTGAAATAATCCAGTTTGCAGAAGATATCTTTATCTTTGATGTAGCAGCTGGTGTGCCGTCCCAGGGACGTTCTGCAAACGCTGCACGAGAGACAGCGTACGTGCCAGCAGAGGTCGTTTACCTACAAAAACCCAACAGAAAAATACCCTTCAATGCTTGTGCTTGCAATATTATATTTTAGATTTACAACCCCCTTTTTTTTTTCCAGATGAGGTCAAAAGTTATACGTACCATGATTCACAGAAAAATTATCCTGAATGCAAAACACTTTTCCTATAGAACTGCATGCATATTAAGAGTTAACTAATTTGATGCAGATCTTCAGAATAAGCTTTCATGGTTTTGTAATTAAAAGCATCAGAAGAGGAAGCAAGAGATTCAAGTTCCACAGAGATATTTTGTGCCTAGTTCTGTTCTCATAGCATTAGAGTAACAGAGCAAGTTTTGGCCTTACATGAACTTGCAAAGGCAGCTAAGTTACATACTTCTATTTCCCAGTCTGTGAAACGTCCTCCCTAACAAAAACCAAACCTTGCAAAGTGATCTGGAATTTTAAAATGTGAATATTAAAAGGGAAGGGGGGAAGATAAAATCCATCAAATAGAAACATACCATGAACAACATCTTCATTTGCCAGATTTCTGTTAAAACAAAGTTGATAAATGGAGCGCAAGTTCCAAAACAGCAGCACTTGTTTTAATAGCAAATCCAACACATCTTTAATATATCCATAGCAAAACTAGACACATTTGTGGAATGCAGCAGAAATCAGTATTTGTGAAAACCCACATACAATTTTGGGGCAAATAAATCGAGAACAATTATTTTGACTTCTGCTTTCTTATAAAGGGAACTCTTTGTTGCACAGACATTGCACATCACCTAAATAAATAATTTGACAACCCAAAACTCTCAGCGACCATACAAATTAAGTAATAACCCTCTGGATAATCCCATGTTGCAAAGGAGAAATCCTGTAAACCAAACAATGATTAGGTATAGATTTTATAATTATTTTTCTCCTGAGCCAATTTCTCATCTCATACCAAACAGCCCATATACAACCTAGGGCAAAGCAAATTTTAAATAATACAAGATATGCCTTTCATCAGAGCACTACCAAACAAACCATAGAAAAAGTGAGGCATCAGCTCCAACACTCATGCTGGAATCACCCATTTCAGTCACTCTTCAGACTGTAACACTGTGGTTTGCAGTTGCCCAATGCTTTCCCAACTACTATCCTTGTTGGCAGCCACCTTCCCATAAGCTGACAAATTTATACCACAATATAATATGAAACTGCTGATAGCAGCTGTCACCAAACTGACTATCCCAGCTATCTCTTAGAAGGGCCACAGAGCAGGGGGGCAGCGCTGGGCCAGACTGAGCCTGCCCCACAGCCAGTTCTGCCATGCCAAGGCTCCCTAGGCCTCCCCCGACACACACCAAGCCCCGGCACAGGCAAGAGGAGCCTGCACAGCTCTGCAGAGCCTGAGCTGACAACCCAGCCTCAAAGAGCCCATCTCCCTGCCTCTTCTTTGGAGCCCAATGCTTTTCCACAGAGCAGGACACCAACAGCTTCCGAGGTTGTCTCAATTGATGTTACTTGTCTGTGTTCCTACTTATTAATTGACAGGGCTGAAGTTGGAAGCTGTACCGCTGCTGGGCAGTACACAGCAGCACACCAGCATGGATTCCTCTCTGCCTCCACAGGAAGCAGTAACAGCAAATTTAAACTCAAGGCTAAATCATTTAGAGGCCTTTTGCTCCAAGTCCCGTTATCCCCGTTGTTCAGAAAGGACGCAAAGATGATCAGCAAACGATAAATGAGCTGCCAAAGTATCACAGGAGGTAACAGGAACCGGGCTGGAACACAGTTCAAGTCAGCTCTGCTATCTGTCCGGTCTCCCATTCTGTGCCAGCCCAAGCTCCTGTGCGGGGGACCAGATCACTCGGACCACGAGCGCCTGGCAGCTCCTGCACTGACCCTGCTTTAAACAAACACCAGCCCAGCACATATTTTCCTCGGATGTCCCCACCCCAACCAAGACCTAAGTGAATGACCTAATAACACCACCGAGTTGCTTCCAGCGGTGTCACCAACTGTCACTTAGCAAATATACAAAGACTTTGTTTAAGGTTGATGGAACCAAGTGACTCTGCTATGATCCTATATTCTCCCTTTTGAAGGGAAAGAGGACAAAAGTCTGATCCAGAATCATTTTAACAGCTCTAACACAGAAGGCAAATAGCATAGACACACACACCTCCCTAATGTCCCCCGCCCGCCCCCAGTAACACCTTATGTTTAAACTCACTTAGTTTTATTTGTTTTTAAATAGGCTTTTGTGTCCTGACTGCTAGGGAAGAGAGGTGCTTTGCACACACAGAGCTCGCTTCCTTCCCAAATACTATTTGACCATCTCTTATAGGAATAACATTTCTCAAGAGCACTTTTGGCTTTGAGATTCACAACGTCCCCCAGATCTACTTTAGTAGACACACAGATCGCGCCACTGCCGTCTGACCGAGAGGGCACCGTCGTCGGGACCGCTCGTTCCCGTTCCCACTTCTCCCGGCGCGTCAGAGAAACACACCTCAACACCGGCAGCGTCACCTGAAACACCGACGGCAGCTCGGGCTCCCTCTCCGGCCCGAACCCCGAGAACAAGCGCGCTGTGGCTCCGCGGTGCCGCTCCCGTGTCTCGGGAGGGGAGGGCTGAGCCGCAGCGATGGCCCGGCGCGGGGAGCTGTACCCTCGGAGCCCGACGGGCCCGGTTTCCCGAGGCGGCCGCGGCAGGCTCCCCCCAGCAACCCAAGCGCCAGGCCTGTGGGAGGGGAGAGGCGCTGGCTGCGGGGGGCTCCGGGCTGGGCGCCCTTACCTTGAGCAGGTACTTGTCCACGATCTCCAGGCCGCAGCTGCTGCACACGCACTTGCCGGGGGCGCAACCCGAGCCCGAGGCCATGGACCGCGGCGAGGAGGAGGGCGACAGGGCGGCAGAGGAAGAGCAGGAGTCCTCGTCAGCCGCGGCGGGGCTGGCCTGAGGGAGCACGGGGAGACCTCGGTCAGCGCCCGGCCCCGCCCGGCCCACCGGCACCTGCGGGCCCCGCCACCGCCGTGTCCGCCGGGCCCGGCGGGAGCGCCGCGCCCGGAGCCGCCAGACCCACCAACCGCACCGCGCCGCTCCCCCGCCCGCGCACCTTCTCCGCGGGGCCGCCGAGCGCGGGCAGGTCCTTGTCCTCCAGCCTGCAGACGAACATCGGGTCACTCTTCCAATACATGGCCCTGCCCTACCGCATACCAGCCCCCGGTGGGCGGCGAGCCGGCTCCGGGGACCCCGCGCCGATCTCTGCTCTCAGCGCCTGCAGGAAAAAAGTTTTGTTTTCAAGTGGGTGGACCTGCCCCGCTGGCCTCACCTCCTGCGCAGAACCCGCCTTCCAGCGCGTCGGGGCCGTTATCACCACCAGCGAGCCCGCGCGGGCTTAGTGCGGGGGGGGGGGGGAACCCCCCAACATCATCAACAATAAAAAAACAGCAACAAAAAAACCCCAGAGAATCCCCCCATTCGTCTTCATCATTTACCACAGCTTCCCCCTCCACCTCAGTCTAAACACACGTTCCAATTACGTTTCTCTATGAGCGAAGAAGATGAATACGGCAGAAAGCGAGAGTCCGTATGACAGGAATGATTTTTCTACACTCCTAAATCGCAAAGCCCAGGCGAATTCCTCTAGCTCACACTCCCAACTCCTGCACCCGCCTTGCTACTACTTCTCCTCCTGCTAACGCCTCCAAGATCCCGTGATAAAACCTTTTTCATTAAGCTAAAATAGAAGCACCTGAGCTGCCGAAGCGTTTCTCCGGCTCTGAGCTCCCGCAGGTGTTGCTAATTAACCCCAGCGTCCCGGTGGCACCGCGAATAGAGGGTGCGGAGGCTCGCTGCCCCCACTACCCGCAAAACCAGCCCGCGTTTCTCCGTGAGCGGCCGTGGGTTACGGCACCGCTTCTCCACGATCACAAATCTTGTCCGCAGTATTCCCTCACATCAAACACTGATGCAGTTCTCGGGTATTAGAGGAGAATAAAGCAGCAGCTTGTCCATCACAAGTGAGGTAAATAACTGGGTATCTGCTCCTCGGCACATATTTAACTAGCCAGCTGCTTTTAATTAAACTTATCGTTATGTTTCCATCTTCCCCCTTACCTCTTTGTTTCAGCCCCGCCTGACCATGGATGAAGGACGCGTTGTTGAGTCTCGGTAAAGCGAACTGAGAGAATTGCCCATACATTTACAAACACGATGGGCTTGATTAAAGGGAATTCTCCTTTTGAGGAGCTGCGTGAAAGGAGAAGTCCCCTATTTTTATCCCTCTAAAAAAGATGATCGTTGTTTGAAATCCCCGGGCCCGATCCTGCAGGACTATAAGTGAACGAGCAGCTGAGCCGAGTCACGGTAACGCTGGGACGTCCCGTCAATCACTCGTTTGTCCAGCGCTTTTAACCGATCGAACACCGAGCAGAATCTTACAGACATCCACTCCCGGTGTCCTCGACACCACTGCCATAATGAGGCAAGCAGGGCTTTGGAGTTTGTTCTGGCCGCGACTTGGCTCAGGGCATCGCGACCGACGCTCGGCCCGGCGGCCAGAGCCCCGAGCGGCGGCGGGGAATATGGACACCGCCCCTGGGAGTCCCGGCCCCGGCCCGCCCCCATGCTGGCCCGAAGCCGGTTTTAGGGAGTCTCTCCGAAGGACCCCGGGCTGCTTGCGCAATCCTCAGCTCGGACCCCGTTCCTCGAAGACTCGTGCGGTCGAGCGGACTCGTGGGGTCAGGTCCCGCGGCCCCCTAGCCCGGACCCACCACCCGCCCCGCAGGCGACGCGCTGCGGCCCCGCAGAGCGCCCGGTACTCGCCCCTCGCGGCGCGTTCTGGGGCCCCCACGCAGCGGGGTTCCCGCTCGGGCTCTGCTCCCCATCTGCGCCGGGTAGGGTCGGGGCACCCCCGCCCGAGAGCTCGGGCGTCCCCGCGGGTCCTGGCGGGGCGGAGCGCTCGGCTCGGAGCTGCTCCAGCGCGGATCCCCCGGGCTCCCATCCTGCCCTCTGCGCGGATCTCCCCGTCCGTGAACGAGAGAGGCACGACAGGACCGCTATCGTCTGTCGCAGACGGCACGACAGAAAATGAGCACCTGACGGGGGGCTCCGAGGGATGCGTCGTGGAGGAGCTGGGCCACCGTGATGAGAACCCGTGGTGAGCCCGTGTGCGGCGGAACAGGCACGGCCGGGAGCAGAGTCGAAGCTATTGCTTGTCGGTCCTTTTCCTGCGCCGTCAACGAGTTAATTCATGAGGTTGGTGTGTGCTCCGCGGAGGGCTGAGGGTTAGATTTCTATGAAATAACTCCCTTCCTGTGTACCTTTTCTGTCTGAAAATACTGCAGTAGGAGTCTGTAAAGTCAGTCTCCGCGTCGTTCCCCGCGGCGATCGTGAGATTACGAGCAGCGGTAATTCGTACTGCGGTGTTGGAGGAAAAGCAGCGTGCGGGAAATCTCCGTGTTTCCTACAGGTTCCCCCAGGAGACGAGCGGGCGCGGCTGCACTGGCCGCCCCGGTCTCCTCGCCCGCCCCCAGGCTCCGGGGCAGCCCCGCACAGTGCGAGGGTCTCCGCGGAGGCGGGGCAGTGGGACGCGCTGCGGGGGTGCGGTGCTTGTCGGGGCTCACCTGGGGCCTCCCCAAGGGCTGCGCAGGCTGGGTCAGCGGCCTCGGGGCGCCGGAGTTGCGGGGAGTCAGGAGGAAAACGCGTCCAGAGAATAGTCCGGCAGCAGAGCCGGGTTATTGCTACGGCCGGAGGGGCTTCGCAAGAGGCGAGCGATTTTGCCGAGGTAATTAAGGAGAGGCGTTATTTCCGAGAACAAACGCTATAACGTGTACAGGGTGGACGTGGAAAGAGCATGGGCTTAGTTATCCAGGATTCACCCGTGCATCGCCCGTGCACTTGTATCACCCATCTCTCCGAAGTCCAGACTAAACTTCATCGCTCAAATTACACGCTCTCGATATTTTAGTGCATATTCCCTGCATCGTTTTCTGAAGAGATGTAAACAGGCGGACACACAGTCTTTAGGGAATTCCTGACTCTGCGAACCCTGCTCTCCCGCTGCCGTCTCCATGCACATCGGGGGGATGTACCCCCTTTTGGGGCGCTGGGTAGGACCCCGCGGCGGGTCGTCGCGATCTCGGCAGAGAGAGACGGAAGAGGAACTTGCCGAGGGACGGGCAGAGTGGCCCCGGTCTGGTCCTGCCGACGCCGAGAGCAGAGCGAGGGACTCTGGCGGAACCCTCCGACGGGAACTGCGTCTGGTTCCAATACCTCTCTCTCAAGAGTAAAGCCAGGATGTGTGGGGGTGGGAGCGCTCATCATTCACACATAGGAGGGATTTTTTAAAATTTTTGACGGTACACACAGCACGACGAAAATACTGAACGCGGAGAATTAAGGCTGTTTTAAGGAGAGAGTGTTGGCATACGGACTCCTTCATCAGAGACTGCACCGAACCGCAAGTGCGTGTGGCTGAGTGCTTCTCTCTGGAGTCTGTTCTCCCGTTAAAACAAGTCCTGTGAGACATTAATACTGCCACTGTGGTTAGCTTGTGGAAAAACGGGCACCGAGACCACTGACGGGGTGAGCCGGGCGCCCACCCCCGACCGGTCCCGCCGGGCACGGCGTGGTCGGTGCTCGGGCGGCGCATCCCAGCGCCCGCCCGGCGGGTCCCTCCGCGCTGCCCGCGGGACTCGGCGGGGCGGGAGCGGCGCTGCGGGACGCCGCAGGGCTGTGGAGACAGCGGGGATGGAGACGGCTGTGGAGACGCGCGATCCCCGCAGCAGCGCTGCCCCGCGCCCGCTCACCTCTCCCCCGCCCTCCCAGCTGCTGGCAGGAGAGAGCTCGGAGGGAGGGACGGCTCGGAGAGGGAAGCCCGACACCCGTGCGGGACAAGGTTCAGTTCCCCCAAACCCTCCTGTCTTGTCTCAGTCACCTCCTTACACTACTTGGATGTTTGCACACCTGCAAGTATCCAGAGGTTTTCCATTTGTAGATCGCCGTTGTCTTGGGCTGTGGGGCCTCTGTGGGCTGGGGAAAAAGGAACCGAGCCAGTGCCCTCAGGATTGCTCTCTCCTGAGTTTGCATCCCCACTGGGTTCAGCCACTGGGATAAGTTACAGGGTTTGGACTAGCCTTGAATCCTTGGCCCTGGGCTGTTTTAACGAAAACTAAACGAACCCCATCTCTTACTATTGACTTGTTTTCCAAATCAATGCAATGCATTTTCCTTGGGCTAGGCTGTCGGTCTCTGGTTTGTGGGTCCAGGATCTTCCAGGGCTGCAGATGCGGCTTTTGTTCACGGCCCTTCCAGTGTCAAGCTCTGTGTTGTTTAATTTTGATCAGTCTAAGGGCAAAATTTCTATTTCCTAACTGGATTCTCGAGCCAGTGGTTCCTGGCCAACATTCTGAACCTGATGCAATTTAGGGTTGGTTTTGGTTTGGGTTTTTTATTATTATTTGTTTTGGGTTTTTTTTTGGGGGGTAATTATTTCTAGGGGCTGGGGCGGGGAGGCAGAAGGCAAGAAGAGAGTTGGTGGGATGCAGCCCTGCATCTTTTTGCAGCGCTGGCCCTAGCACAGTGGGGGAAAGCTCAGGGAATAATTTCGGCATCCCAGTGTGTAACTGCAATATTTTTTTCTTCATTTATTCAAATCTACTTATTTGATCTTTTAGTCGCTGCACTCTGAACATATCTGGATGAAACCCGTGTGTGTTCAAATCAAGTGTTGCATTTTTTCGTTTCTGAAATCACGGTGAACACTTCATCTAGAAGTTGACTTTTTAGACATCTGCTAATTATGTCACGCTGTCATCAGGGAAAGTGCTGGGGACAGAGCAGATTAGAACAGTAATCATATTATGTAAAAGAGCATTTGCCTTAATGGAAGGCAAAGCCAAGCTGGAAATCATGGCGGGTTGTTTATAAATACACAGGCACAACGTTGTAAGGATGTCCTGATTTCGGTGAGCACGGTAACTCCATGCTGGAAGGCCCTTAAGGTTCCACTGAGCTATCGGCTCTGCCCGCCTGATTCCTTTCGCTTCTGTTTATGCGATGAATAAACACTCTCTGACAGGAGACCCGGGACCGCCTGTGCGGGAGAGGCGGGGGGCCGCGGGGTCGCAGTAGGCTCGGAAGGTTTTCAGCTCCTTCCCCCGCCGCCGATGTGGACAAGGGACCCCGCGGGCGGATTGTGGGTTTCGCAGAACACCCGAGGGGGTGCGGCAGCAGGAGGGCTTCCCTGGGAGTGTTCTCTGACCCCAGCGGGCTGTCCAGCTGCTCCGCTCCCAGGGCCGGGCTCAGTTGGGGTCGGTGCCACGACGGCCGGGCGCACGGGTGGCTCCCCGCAGCTCGCTCCGCAGGACGCTGCGCGGCCCTTGGCGGGGGGTGCTGCCCCGGGACCCGGGCAGGTATATAATGGGAACCCTCTGCTCTCCCGACTTCCCCGTGGAGCCCGTTCCTGGGGTCCAGGGTCGGGCGGCGTGGACACCGTGTCCACGGGGCTGGCCGCGAGCTCCTCCCGGCACCGTGAGCAGCCCACGCTGCCCACCCCACGGGGCTCACAGGGCCCCGCTCCGGTCCCACGCTGCCCACGCCCTGGCTCTCGTACAAACCCGCTCCGGCCCCGCGGGCCGCGATCGCTGCCGGGGCTGCGGCGCTGGAAGGACAGAGGTTGCGGGAAAGGACGCAGGGAAGGGGGGCGGGTGAGGCGCGACAGAGAGCGGCCGGCGGGCGGTGGAGGGGTTGGATGGGCCGGGTCGGCCCGGGACCCTCCGCGGCCCCGGGAGCGGCTCGATGGACGCCTGGGCCGGGCCGAGCGGGGCCGCGGGGGCAGAGCGGAGGCTGCAGCCTGTTCCCGGCCGCACTGGCGATTGCCCTGGATTGGGCAAAGGCGAGTGGCAGCCGAGCAGCGCCGCCGGCTGAGGGTCCTCTCGGAAGAAGCTGCTTCGGGCTCCACGGGAGTCTCCCAGATGTGAGTCCCGCTCCAAGGGCCGAGCACAGCCCGCCATGGGGGCACAGTCACCTCTTGTGAGGAACTACAGCTCCCCTCCACACAGAACAGCAAATGGTGTTCAGAGAAAAATCGTATTTTCTACCTCGGGATCCAATCTCGCCTCTTTCTCGGGTCCAGGGTCAAGCTCTGGTAAGCCAGTTGCAGGATGCAGTCCTACGTCCTCTCCCCTCACGAAAACACCATGCACTGAGCGCGCCGCAGCCTTTGAAATGTGCTTTGCTTTTGCTTCACACTTATCCAGGGATTTCTAAGTTGCTGGATTTCACTTTTTCAAAGCCTAGTTGCAGATGAGTTCAGGGGACTCAGGTAGTGCTTAGCTTGGTAAAAATGGGGAATCGAGGTGGTCTGCTACCCCTGAATATTACTGTCTCCTTAAGCACGGGCCACTTGTTGGAAATTTGGGCTGTTACACAGCGATATGAATAGCTTTGGTTGTTTTATGGCAGTGACGCTGCTCAGAGCATGTTACAGTGAGCACCTCACTGCACCCTCAGTGGTGGGACCTTCTTTTGGGGTATCAGACTGTTCTTGGCAATGTGAGTTCAAGGGCAGATTCAACTTTCAAAGTCTTCCCCAGCTAATTTATGACTTTATGTTGATACAGTGTTCAGTGTGTGTATTAAAATGAAAATGTCTGTTAAAACCCAAGTGCATTTGGGACTAACTAGCTAGAGATATTTTGTTTAGTAAATGGGCAAATTGGGAAAGGAGCTCATGAAAAAAGGTGATTCATTCATACCAGGTCTGAAAAACGCAGTGAGCCTCCAGAAACAAGATCCCGGTTTGCTGCCCACAGGTTACAATTGCTGAAATGTTTGCATGCGTCTACAAGTAAACCGAGATTTACAGTTTCATGACTGGCGTGTACAAAGTGCTACTGTAATGCTCTGAAATAAAATACATTTCTTTGGAAAGTGCAGAGGCTGCAGGTGTTCAGTGCAGTGTTTCAAGTAGAAATAAGAAATCTTATTCCTCTTGGTGTTTATAATTTTTACAGTGTTTTGGTTACATTAACTCTTGACTGGCACAAAACTATCTGGGAGAATTTTATCTGGTGTCAGAGTGATGTTACTCTGGAGCAGAATGAAGTGCCTGAACAGCACGTGTTTCTGTCCAGACTATTTTCTTTTTTAGTGCTTGAAAGCAGTCCAGTGCTTCTGGGCAGGGGAAAGATGGGAGAAATATCATGTTAAGTTTAACACAACTCCCTTTGTTAACCTGCTTGTTTTGAGCTGTTTTCTGAGTTTAACTAACCTGTTCACACAGGAAAACACACTGGTCAGGATTTAAAATGCATCTGTGAGCACATGGTGGCTTTAGGAAAAATCATTTTTCTGTGGTACCTTGGCTATAATTGTTGTACATCTGGATCCAGTCCTAGCATTGCTGCTGTCAGCAGCTATCATGTCTTCACTTTTGAAGGACAGCAAGGAAATGTTTCACTGGGCACATGTTAAAAAAAGAAATAAAAAAGTAACAGAAGAGGCTAATTACTTGAGGAGCACATTAAATTTCCTGGTTACACATATAGGAGCAATCTTGCTCACCTCACTGCTCTACACAAAACTACTCATCCCTTTGTGGGACCCAGGTGCTGCCATGCTCTCAGTATGAACTCTCAGTACCTTTTGTACTTCACAACAAAAGTCTGACGGAAAATGAATTTTTTTTTTCCCTGGTGATCTAAGATAATATTCTGTTCATTGCTTCAGGTTGAGATTGCAGAAGAAGAGAGTGACAGAGGGAATCACTGGAGGTTTTAGAGGCAACTGTTTGTTTTAATATGTACAAACAAACACCCAGAGATGAGTCAGCTCTGGCTGATTACCTGGAAAAAGCCTTACATAAAGAAGCACTTCATCGTTTCATGTTTTGCTGTTCCTTTGTACCATCTGAATGTCAGTGCTTGAGCAGGAGAAGAATTATTTCTCTAACTCTCTGGGAGAGAAGGTCTGATGGATGAAAGAAAACTTAGAATTCAGTGAAGCACTGACTTGCCATCAGGGTTATAACAGACTATAATACTGGTGCTATTCTACCTCTTTGTTATAAATATCCAAATATTCACATCCTCATCAGTCATCCTGATGGCTTTGAGAGGCAGGTTTGCAAAACAAAGTATACAGTGGGCCCGTGCTTGGCTTGCTGAGCCAGAGCACCACAAAACTGCAGCCCTTGCACTGCCCTGCCCTGCTCACTGAAAGGCTCACAATGTATGGAGCCCACTTGGGCTGGAGCTCAGGATTTTGGCAAGCAGAAAGACAACTTTGTGAATGCCTGCCTGCCTTGTGCCTGCCACAGCAGCAGCTGTGAGGTCATTAGAGTCTGTCTGGTTTTGCCTTCTATGTGGCTGCAAGCAGAGTGGGAGACATGGCCCCTCTCTGCCTTATTTACTGGTTATATTCACTGCAGTAATTTTTGTTCTTTTCCACTGTGGGAATCTACACTTTCTTGTGAGACAAAATCACAGGGAGTTCAGAAATAGAAATTTTGTTTATCCTGTCTTCACTGCATTCCACTTGGTGTATCTGCAGTTCTTACCCAGTGTTTTGGGAGATTTTCATACTGATGGTTGATCACACCCCATGTTCCCATGATGCTGTTTTATGTCTGAATGTTGGTGTAAAATGGGATATACAGAATCCCATAGCAAGTATTTCAGACAGCTAAATCTCTGCAGGGGGACAAGAGAAGAACATACGGATTCTATTCAGAGCTAGAAGCTTTGAATGTGCTATTCAGTTATCACATGTATGACGAGATATGCAAGAAGAAAGGAGTCTGACCAGACAGCTATTACATCTAAAGACCAAAGAAGGTGTTGGTAAAATGGACTCCTTCCTATATCAAATGAATAGTAAATGTAGGTTCAGAATGTTGATGGTGCAGCAGAGACATGAAATTATCAAATGTGCAGTGCCTGTCTAACCACAAATGAGTCTCCTGGAGCAGGCAGAGGCATTAGCTTAGGCTTATCCCTGCAGTAAGATGGTGACTGGTCTGTTTCGTGATGACACTTTTTGAGGGGACGTAGTTCACTGATATGCTTGCCAAACTGGCAGACAAGGTACCTTCCTCACTGCCTGCTGCCATGGGAAGAGGTAAGAGCTCTCCATGGAATATTTCATTTATGCTGTTGTTTGCCATCTGGAGAATTTGTGGCTAACATAGGTTGTATCTTTGGTGCATTCCAGGGGAGCAACACTTTCTCTCTGGTGCTCAGGCTGACTGAAGATCAACAGCTATGTGGTAGACTCTCTTTCTTGGATTTCTTGTTTGTGCTGCGTGCAGCTTCAGGCTCTGCCTCTTACCAAACTCAGGAGCATCCTGGCAGTGCAGGTTCATGTTTGCCTTCTCAGGGGTAGAGGCTTGTCCACCCATGCTGGGGGAGAAGTCCGGACACCACTTGTAGAAAAATGAGATGAGAGACTCGTAGAAAAATGAGATGAGAGAACTGCATTAGGATGGTGGGAGAGCATCTAGACCATCCCACAAATCACTGACTTCCTGTTATGTTTCTTTTCTGCTTTGAGGCAGGGTTAGGACTTCTAGGCCAGAACTCACGTCCTGACTCTTAATGGATATAGGTGGAACATATACATCAGCAGGCAGGTAGTTACAGTGTCTGTGTGTGTGTGAAGGTGGGCTAATTTGGAAGACCTAAAATGGATTAATAACTCCCGGACCTCTGTTTGTCACATGTACGTGAGACGGCGTGTGGTGGGAAGAAATGTGCCAAGGCTCAGCCCTCCGGTGCTGCCACGTTGTGGGCAGCTCAGCGTGTCCCTCCCGTGTGTCTGCACGCTGCAGTCCCGGCCTCCCGCACGGCCAGAGCCTCTCCCTGCCGCTGTGCTGGGCACAGCCCGGCCCCGCAGCACAGCCGCTGCTCTGATCACAGCAGCGCTCACGTCGGGCTTTGGCTGGTGTCTTCTGAGGGAGCACTTTGACCCTCAAATGGGATCTGTGGGCCCCGTGTCTGGTTGTTGCCTGGGCACGTGCAATGCCTTGGGTAGAGATGTAAGTCTGGGTTCCATGTGGGTGCTTAAAAATGAACAGAGAAGATTGCCTGGGGGTGAGGTGCCTTGCAGAAGTGTCAATACCAAACAGGAGGGAGGTGTCAGGTCAACAGAATGTTTCTGTCTTTCTCTTTTTTTAGGAAGTGTCAGACCTTCCACATCCTTAGACTAATGTCTTTCTGTATATTGTACATTGTAATTTAAGATTCCTTGCACTAAATTATTTTGAGTAGCATATCTTGTGTAATCATCTTTGCATAGTACTGAAATTGCTGAGCAAGTTCCTAGCCAGAAATCCTAAGAAGCAGTGGAAGAATTTACCTTGGAAACAGTGGGAACTGTGCACTCTACACCTTTCTCAGCTCATACCAAAAAAAAAACCCAAAAAAACCAACCCCCCCTTTTTTTTTTTTTGTTTTTGTTTTGGTTTTATCTAGACTTAGCAATGTATGATTAGGATTTAAAGAGAGGACTTAAAATTACTTAATTGTGTTTTGTGTACTTCTTATTTAACACTGAAAGCAAAATAAATTAGAACGGGATTAATTCATTTTAATTTGTTGTTGTTTCTAATTATATAATTAAGACCTCAAATCCAGTAACCCTTTTATTTGAGTAGAAAAATATATGTCTTTAAATACGTATGTAAGAGAAATAGAATTTATTTTCAGGGTCAGTCTAAGAAATCACATTACATATATTCTGGATCATGCTTTCTCTGCAGTTCCTATTACTAAAGAAGTTCTGCTCAGTGCAGCAGGAGCATCCCTTCTTTCTAGCTCTACCATCTTTTCTCAGGGATTGTAGAAACTGTATTTTTACTATAAATGAAAATTAGGAACCAAGTGTGTTTTTACCAGTTTGATTTGGCAAATGGAGTTGTTTTTACCCACTGTGTGTAAATGCCAGCTGCATTTTGATACCAGGAGTTGTTAGCATAGGGCAGCCTGCCCTGAAAATGTGTCTTTGCGGTTTCATCAGCCCCAACATCTCTCCCTTTGTCACAGGGCATGAGGCAAGTGATTCCTTCTGCCCCACTTTCAGAGAATACTTATACAGTTTCTGGCAACAGAAAGTTCATAATTCTGAAAGTCAGTTGAGCTCAGATGCTCACACAAAGTGTATTTATCAGGGTTTTTGCCAGTCTTCAGCCAGGTGTACATTAAGGTGTGCCAGGAGGCTCCTTCTAGCTTGGTCCAGCAGACAGAAGAGCTCTCACTTTTTCCAGGGTTACCTGAAGCACTGTCCTCCTGTACTGAGAGGCCTGTGGGTCACAGTGGTGCAGGATTTGTCTGTTTATGACCCTCTTGCTATTGTTCTAGATGTGAGGTAATATTTGGGCAAAAGCACGGGCTCTGGATCTGATGCAAAGGGCTTGAAAGTCCATGGTCAGGAATGAAGAAGGAAACAGAATTAGACCAACTCGGTGCACAGAAGTGATGGTGTGAATATGTTCTGGGCTACACACCTATTCTTTCCATTTAAGTTCCCAAATAAACCCAGTTATTTTAGGGAAGCATTGGAAGAATAATGGATGTGGTTAGGAGTGTAATATCTTCCTCTGCAAATGGCATGCTGGAGGCAGGGGTTATTTTAAGGTTATAGGCGTGCAGTTTGCAATACTAATAAACAGTCATGGGGATAGGCGATATAAAGACACGTGCATCGAAGTGCAGGTTTGACACTCCATTTCTTACTGTCTGTTCAGAGCTCTGCCCTGCAATCTGAAACCACAGGGCCTAGCAGTAGTGTCCGTATGCCTTGTGCAAGAGTTCAACAACCTGCAATGTGCATCTGAAAAAAAATAATCTAGCCCCTGCCAGGCCCACATGTGGCTTGTCTTGCTCAGGGTGAAGACAGCGAGCCTATTGACTTTGATAGAGATGGGCTGGACCTGCTGCCAGTGGCACAGGAATCATCTATGCTTGGGCAGCTCATGGTGCTTCCAGTGGAGGTTTCTGCCCTGTCAGTCACTCACCTTGTAGGTGGGTATTTGATGATGGGAGGTCTAGCACAATATCCTGTTCCACAGTTCTAAATCAAAAATGTACTCTAATACCCAGGGCATGTTGCAGAAGCCTGGCTGATGTGCTCCTCCCTGTCCTGCCTGTGTGCCAGTGAGATCCATGCCTGTGCCCATGGCAGGCTGGGACAGGGTGGGGTGGGAAGGGGCATGGGGGTGGCTGGAGCTGAGGATGCCAGCCCCCAGGGGCCACTTCTGTGCATAGAGCAGCAAGAGCCAGCACTTGGTCTGGGGGAGCAGCTCCATTCAAGGAGGGGAAGAGGGGGTGTGACACTGCAGCACAGTGTAACACCTCAGCTGCTGCCCTCGGTGTGTGCTAGTCCTATTCTTCAGAGAAACCATGACTGGTTTAGTTGGCTGTGCAGAACTTGGCCTCTGGGATACTTCGAGGCTTTTTGACTTTCTCTGCGCACAGCAGACCAATTTTGGGTAAAACCGTCCCTCCCAGACTGGAGGCACAGTCATTCAATTTATTGCATTTTCAGATAGTTCAGACTCCTCTTAATTTCAGTTCTGAGAAAGGCCTCTTGGACAAATGGTTTAGTTCATATAATGCATTACAGTTTTGGATGCAAAAGCTACTTGTGTATTTAGTGATGACAAGTGTAGAAGGTCTGTGTTTAAAAATCGGATTCCAGCCGTGTTCCTGTAACAATCCCACGATCCTCACTCTGTCAAAGTGCCCGCTGCCTTCAGCCTGAGTAATGACCGCAGGATTGGGTTTCTCTCTGCAGATTTCAGGTTTCTCGTGGAAGTATGCATGTACTCAGATGAAATGCATATGTTTGTCTGCAAAGGTATGGTTATTCTGACATTTTAGATATGCTGAAAGAGTGTAAGAGCATAGTCCGGACCCGGCAGCTCTTGGCAGCCAATCAGGTGAGCAAGGGGCATTGCCAGGACTGTTTGTGGGTGATTTAAACGGCTCTAGAGAGCGTGAGTGACCCAGAGCTCTAGGAACGAGGGCATGGCACAGCAGTTTAAGCAGGGAGGTCACAGCCACCCTCCCCAGCTCCTGGTAGTGGGTTATGTGTCAGGTGTGGCCGTGGTGGTTTTTGTTTTTGGTTTGGTTTGTTTGTTTGTTTTTTGTTGTTGTTGTTGTTTTCCTGTGTGTGTATGTGGGGGTTTGTGTGTTTGTTTTTTTTTTTTTTTTTTTTTCCCCCCAACTCCACTAGATCCTCAGTGGTTTACAAACACTCAAAAGCCATTGCTGCTGCTGTTAGCAGGAGTGTGGTGGTGACCCAGACAGAACTCCCCAAGAAGCACGAAACTGTCCAGATCACCGGCTGTAGGGAGTGTCTGAGCCTCATGTTAGTAGCAGAGGACAGTGTAAAAGACACCTGCATGCAGTGTGAACAGATGAATGATCTGCTCTGTCTAGTGGCAGAGCTTAAGGAAGAAGTGGACAGGCCAAGGAGTATTAGGGAGAGCAAAAGAGAAATAAGACTGGTGGAGTTATACTCTTCCAACCCGAGAGAAGCTCAGAAGGAGTCAGAGAAGTCCTGCCCCTCTTGCCATCAGGCAGAAGGAGGAGACCTAGTAGAGGCTGGGGAATGGGAACAGGTCCCTGTTCAGGAAGGTAAAAGAATCCCCTCCTGACCCCCATCACCTTCCCAGGAGCTCTTACAGAATAACTATGAGGCCCTGCATCTAGAGGGTCAGGCAGATGACATCAGAGAAAAAAATCTGTCCAGAGGGACTCTCAGTTGTATTCGGTCTATCAGACAGATCACAATCTCAGGTATTAAAAGAAAAGAAGGGTAGTTGTAGCAGGTGAATCCCTTCTGAGGGGACCTGAGGGCTCTGTATGTGGACTGGACCCATCCCACAGGGAAATCTGCTGCCTCCCTGGGGCTCAGGTAAGGGATATTACAAGGATACTCCCTAAACTAATTCAGCCTGCTGATTATTTCCCACTGCTAGTTGTCCAGGTTGGCAGTGACGAGGTTGATAAGAGGGGTGCTAGGGCAGTTAAAAAAGACTTCAAGGCTCTGGGTCGATTGGATGATGGACAGGAGAGCAGATGGTGTTCTGCACAATTCCTTCGGTAGCATGGATGAATGATGAAAGGAAAAGCAAAATCCATGTTATCAATAAATGCCTTAAGGACTAGTGCCATCAGCAGAATTTTGGTTTTTTTTTGATCATGGGACAATTTTTATTACACAGGCCTGCTAGAGTCAGATGGACTTTATCTGTCTAGCAAGGGCAAAGGGATTCTAGCCCATGAGTTGGAGGGGCTGATTGAGAAGACTTTAAACTAGGTTTGAAGGGGGAAGGGGATGAAACCAGGCTCTCTGGAGATGAGCTTAAGGGTGGTAAGCCAGAAATCAGCAGCCCAGCTGGAGTGCAGGTACACTAATGCACACAGTATGGATAACAAACAACAGGAGCTGGAAGCCATTGTGCAGCAGGAAAGCAATGATGTAGTCACCATCATGGATTGTGGTGACAGGACTTGCTTGACTGGGGTGCTGCAGTGGATGGCTACAAGCTCCTCAGAAGAGACAGGTGAGGTAGGAGAGGTGGAGTGGTGGCTCTGTATGTCAGAGAGTCTCTTGACTAGGTAGAACTTGAGGTTAATGACAATAAAGTTAAGTGCCTATGGGTACGAATCAGGGGGAAGGCCAACAAGGCTGCCATCCTGGTGGGAGTCTGTTCTAGACCACCAAACTGGGGTAAAGAACCCAACCTAGCTGGTTCTGTGATTCTATAAACATGGGTAAATGCCTCAAAGTGCATCAGTGTGGGTATGGGACTTTTAATTTTTAGTGACATTTATGATTTCAGACTTTCATTCTGGAACAGTTTTTTTTTTTCTCCTACATTTCCTGTGATCTCAAATTCTAAAAAAAATAAATAACTGAACAGTCTGATTAACAAAATCAAAACATTTTATTGAAATGTTGATCTTGTATTTTACAATTTATTTGAGAACATTAGTTTCAAAACCTGAAAAAAAAAGGTAAAAATATAAAGCTTTGATTTATTGGGAATGCTTTCTCTTTATATTTATTTTAAAATTAACATTATTCAAAAGTGACATATTTTTCCCCAGATTGTTCCACTTCTTACAAGCTGATGTTTCCTAAAGTATGTAACTGTCAGAAATTTTCTGACTGGTGCTGGTGTAAAGTCATAATTGTTTTTTGTTTTGAGATGAAGCCAAAGTTCTCTAACCAGTTAGCTGAATTTTGCCTGTGTCAGGTTCCACATTTCTCAGGAGGTGTGTGATCCAGCTGTGGTGTGGAGGAAGGAGTAGTTTGGCTGTGCTGATGCAGGAGAGGAGATTTGGCCAGGACACTGTCCCCAGATCAGAGCTGCAGGCCAGCTGGGCATTGTCACAGTGGAGACACACACTTAACAAATTTTATCAGATATTTTCAGATAATTGCTTTTCAAAGGATTATCAGATTAAATGCCAGTCATCCTAGCTTTAGCTAATTTCATCTGTTATACTGTCAAAATATTTTTCTATAAAAGGTCAGGGATCAGGTTGCCTTGCTTCTGAAATCAAGGGCATTTTTCTGTCAAGCTGGGTAGGTAAGCGGTCCTGCTGTGCTAAAGGCTCTGAAGAGGAGGAACGTGCACATTTTCCCCAATCTGTTGCCAGTGTGCAGTGCCCTCGAGGTCAGAGAGCAGGTGTGGGCCAAAGTATTGGACACTTGGTATGTGCGGTATATTGGGGTCAAAACAGTTGGTGTTTTTGGGGCTGGCAGGGCTGGCCATACCAGAGGTGCCCAGTGGGCACTGGCTGCTCATCCTACGAGCAGCCCTGTGTCGTGGTGCCCCCTCCTGCCTGTGCCACGAGGGACTCACTCCAGACCTGTGGATACATGAAGGTGGGGAGAGCTGGGTGCTAAAATCTGTGTTGCCTCAGGGATGTGCCTCAGGGCTTGTTCTTGGCAGACGATGCTGCCCTTCAGTCTCAGCTTCAAGGCATTATCAGTCCGGATTCAAAGCCTTAACGGCCTCTGGAACAAGTACTTACAGAAATGTAAGGTCACGCTTGACACAAGAGTGCCAATGAAGGAAAGCTGTTCAAATGCCTCTAAATTACTGGCTCTCGAGCATCAAGTTGCCACCTCTCTTCGGCTGTGTTTGTTTTCCCTTGGGGGGCTGCTTTTTGGAAGGAGGGATGAGTTTTGACTCAAAAATGAAAATCTAGGCTTTAAGGCTGACCTATGGCAAAGAGGGGTATTTGAAATCCCCAAGAGCTTTCCATGTGTGTGCTGTGAGAGATGCTCCCCCACTCAGACAAACCCAGCCTACTCAACCTCTGTTCTACAGAAAGAGCCCCTCACCATGTTCCCTCAGACCTTAATGAGTTTAGTCTGCAGGATTTCCTCTTCCGGTGACATTATCAGAAGAAATTACCCTGTACCATTACCTGTGGCCAATGAAGGCTGACAGGCCTCTCCCAGACTGTGTTCCACCCCCAAGACAGAAGAGTATTGTGTGGACTTAACCCTTTGAAGCTTCCCTCAACCTCCACCTACCAGCTGTGCCGTGGCAGTGCTGGGGTCCCTGTCCCACGTGCTTGGGGGCTGTGGGTGCTGCCCTGGTTTTAGCAGCTGGGTGCAATGGTGCCTTGTGGGAGCCCTGCCCCGTGGGAGCCCAGGAGAGAGGCTGCAGAGGGTCTGTGTTGTTGTGTGACATCTGGGCACACAGGACTACGGCCAAACACCACTGTTATCAAGTCTTTTCCTTCCTCTCTGATGTTACTTTTCAAATATTCATTGCATTGATGTGTTTTCCATCTTGACAGTCTGGGAAGGGTGCACCTCAGGAGTGTTTGCTCTGTTCAGGACTGATGGCTTCACTTTACATCTTTTGACTATGTCCATGGCCAAGTGCTGTCCAGCCTATGCTGTGTGATTCAGGATAGTGTTAGTTTACATCCACTGTCTCATTCTGTATCTCCCATATAATTACCACACACAGAAATTCAGGCCTCTGTTGGTACCACTAGAGAAAGTGATAAACCTCTAGGGTACTGTGAGTGCCACAGCCTTGACTAAAACCAAAAATACCTATCAAAAAATGGGGTAGCCTTTTTGCAAGTTGGCGTGCCTCAGTTCCTGTCTGATAATTCTGAGTAACAAAAAATGATGTTCTGTGGCATCAGCCTAGGGAGCGTGAAACAAGGTTCAGGAAAGCATTCACATTTTGTACCCCATGGCTTCAGTGCTGGGTTCACAGGGTCTGCAGGGAGGACTCACAAGAAAAAGGCATTGTTGGCCTGCTTGGAGGGTACTCAGGAGAAACAACCTTCTTCCCAATCTCAATTTCACCCCACTTTGCTCACCCTCTGAGGGGATGGGTTCTGCAGAAGAGGATTTATCATGGGTGTCAGCAGCAGTAAGTTCTGCTGCTGATTTCTTCTCTGGCCCAAACGCTGGATTGCTGGGCAGCTTTCTGTGCCCTGTTGGGAAAGCACCACATCCTCTGAGCCCCTCTGCAGGGAGGTAACCTGGCACATCTCCCGAGCTGTAAAGGGGACAGGGGAGGATGCAAGGGGGATTACTGCTTCTTGTGGAGCCTTGCTGTCTGCGGCTGCCCTCTCTCCTGAGGAACAAAGGGCCTTTCCTTCTCCCAGGTGAGGCAGCAAGTGTTTAACACTGCCTGGGGGCCCTGCTACGTGTTTGCATTTCTACCGCTGCTTCTGGGGTTTCATTAGCCCAGTCACTTGATTCACTGCTTGGAGAATTAGTCTGGTTTTCTGTAACTGGGAGGCCTTCATGTAAAGGTTGCTCATGTTGTAATTCTCAGTCAGTTTGGTAATATTGTTGGGCCTCAAAGTATTCAGTGGCTGGAGAAAATGCTCTGTGTAAAATTCACAGCTTCATCTGGTAGTGATTTGTCATTTACCAGGCTTTGGGCTTGGTGCCAGCTCAGCTGTTGCCGAATAAAAGGAAGACAAGGGAGTGAAATGATTATCAGGAAAGGGCTTAGAAATATTGTAAGTGAAAGAAACTAAGAATAGCTTAAAACTAAGATGAGGATATATATAATCAATCATGGAAATTATAGGGGCAGGGAACAAAGGAGTTCAGGTTTCCCCTAGACTAGAGTCCTTTCACATCAAGAACATTTCACTGTTATCCCTCAAATATATGGGATCTAGTGGACCACCAAAACAAAATTTCCTGTGAACCTGTGAAAACAGGCATGTCTCTATTTAGTGCCCCTCACCTGCAAAACACGTGGAAGTCCATGTACAAATTTACTTCCTAAATCCATAATCACTTTGAAAGAGTCCTGAGTTTTAGGTTGAAGGACAGAGCACAACAGGTGAAAGATCAGTGTTACATGCATCAACTTTCAGTGATCGTATTTAATTTGTATAAGGTGTTATTCCTTTACATTCTCATTCCTGGGTTTTGATTTAATACGCACATTTAGGCACAAGTTGTAACTTGATGTTGGGAAAAATAAAAGGTCAAAAGATAGGGGTCATTCAACAAATACTTTATCCAAATAACAGAAACTTCTAGATCTTATAAATTTTTTAAGAGACAGTTCCACAGCTCTGGCAGCAGACAGCTGTGAAAGGAATTCCACACAACTTTTAATATGCCCCTAATTTAATAATTTTTCTTCCCAGTTGTGTGAGGTCAGTCAGTAAAATTTAATGGAGGAAGAAACAGAGGTGTAGGGTGATTAAAGACTTGCCTAAGGTCCTAGAGGATTGGGATCTACTAGCATGGTGCCACCCCAGCAGCATGTGATGCTGTGGGTGCACACAGGTGGGATGGGGTGAGGATGCTCTTGGTAGCTGGGAACCATGGGGCTGAACTCTGGTGAGGCAGGAAAGGGTGGGCGGGGCTGTGCCAAGCATGGGTCAGAGAGGCAGAGGGACAGCCAGGAAGACATCCTCACCTGGGCTGGGTTCAGCGACAGGCATGCTGGGGCAGAAGCAGCTCCTGTTTATTTCTGCTCATGCGGCACTCAGAGTTGGGTGATGAAGTTGGTGCACAGTAAGAGCAGCAGCACTGCAATCCTACTGCAAGGTACTTGACCTGTTGGTTTCTTACAGGTTTTTCACCTTTTGGTAGAAAATAGTTGAACAAATCAGGGGCTGTTCTGGTAAACTTGTGCTTCTCCAGGCTCCAATTCCACTTGTGATGTCCCAGTTTTCTCAGTCCAGATATCCTGTACACTAACAAACTGCAAGGACTGAATCGGCTCCTCTTTATCCACTGCCCTTGACATGGTTATCCTTCCCGTGGTTACTGCTGCTGCTTTCATCTGTTATTCTCCCTTCCAAAGCCACTCTTCCTCTTCCTGCCTTTAATTTTTCTCCTGCTTTGAGATGCATATTGCCTGAGCTACTTTTCCCCTGCTGTGCTAAATTGGCCCTCGAGGAAGGCAATGCCTTCCATCATCACGTATCATTTCTGATTTTCCCTTACAGAGAGAAATGGCTGCTGTTGAGGGGGTCCTGGCCTAATGATAGGTGGCTTGATGTCTGTTATGGTTGTAGTCTTCAAATACATGAGCAGCAGAAATTTCCTTCTCTTCTTGTCTTTTTGTTCTTTCTTGAAGGTGCATTGAGACTAAGGAACTTAAATTGAGCTGGCAGTGTTTTCTTTGTGATAGCAGCACACTGGAATACATGGCTAGCTGGTTCAGAGGGCAGAATGCTGCTGTTCTTGATGCAATGTGGGATGCACCCCTGTCTGCCATGTGCTCCTGCCCAGGGCATCAGCTGATGTTCAGTACTTGTGTGATTTTAATGCTGCTGAACAAGTGAGGCTCTATCTCCTTGACAGAGCTAAAGAAGCTATTAAATAGTGAGCCTAGTGGAGGACTAAGATCAAGGAAGTGTTGTTTTATTCTAACCTTTCAAATGGGTTTCCGTGGTAGTACTGTAAGCAGAGCTATGTACAAACCTAACTTCAGAAGTGTTAATGTGAACTGATACCTGTAGGGACAGCCCACTCAAACAAATGTCTCTTTATTGTGCCTCAACTGTTGCTTAGTGAAAGACAGGATCCATCCAGAGGAGATGGATAAAGGAAGACTGCTGAGATGCTAAATAGACATAGGAAGGCAATGGTAATTTAGAAATGGATTTGTATTCTGTGTCTGTAGAATAGTGACATACATAGTTTTTGATATTTGGGAAATGTGAATTTCTTTTTCATGCTATCTTCTAATAAAAGCATGGATCCAGTTTTCCTAACCATGAAAATATAGATGGTCACCACACTGAAAATTATTCTTTCATGTTTTGGTCACCTGTTATCCTATTTCCAAACATTTGAGATAATTTGAATTAACTGAAATCTGGAAATGTGATACACTTGTGGCAACTGTTTGAGCAATTTGGAAGACATGGATTTTGGTCTCTGAAAAGAATTTTGGTAGGTCTTAATGAATTTTCTGAGGCTGTATAGGAAGCAAAAAATTAATATGGCCCGTCCTGGGTTATTCTACACTAGAGTCCATCATGATTGCTGTGGTTTAATCTCTGTAGCAGCCAAGCCCTCACAGCCGTTCACTCGTCCCCCAGAGAGGGAGAGAACCCAAAGGGTGAAGATATGAAAACATGTGGGCTGAGATAAAGATAGTTTAATAGGTAGAGGAAGGCCACATGCACAAGCAAAGCAAACCAAGGAATTTATTCCCCATTTCCCATGGGCAGGTAGGCATTCAGCCATCCCCAGGACAGCAGGGCTTCATCATGCATAGCAGTGACTTGGGAAGACAAACTCCATAACTCCAAACATCTCCCTCTTCCTTCTCCTTCTGCCAGCTATTACTGCTGAGCACGGTACCTTATGGTGTGAGATACCCCTGGGGTCAGTTTGGATCAGCCATCCTGGCCATGTCCCCTCTCAGCCCCTTGAGCACCCCCAGCCTGCTCACTGGCAGGGCAGGGTGAGGGGCAGAACAGCCCTCAGTGCTGTGCAAGTGCTGCTCAGCAGGAGCTAAAACATGGCTGTGTTACCAGCACTGTCTTGGTCACAAATCCAAAATATAGGACAGCACAAGATTCTATGAAGAAAACTAACTCTAGTCCATCCAGTACAGTGATGCATCAAAGGTCAAAGTTAAAAGAAGAGTCAATAGGAAGTCAAGAGACCAGAAGGAAAAGATACATAGTGATCAGGTCCAGAAATACCGTCTGTACCTTTATGAGGACCGGAGGTTTTCTCAGTGTGTCCCCACAGGGGCTGGCTGGTCAGCAGCTGATTTTAGTTGTTAATGAGAATGTATGTTTTCCTCTTGTTTGGTTTATTACTGACATTTTGTGTAAATGTGGATCACAGAGGTTCAGGCAGCGGCTTTGTCAGAAGGATTGCGCAGTGCGGGTAAATGATGTGGTGGCTGCTGCCATCCTTGGAGACACTCAAACCTGCTCTGAAGTGTCCCTGCTTTCAGTACATGTCCCAGATTGGTTCCTTCCAATCAAAATTATTTTGTGATTTGTGATAAGAGGAATTTAGAAAAAAAAAATCTGACTTATTAATTTATCCTGTGTCGGTATTTCTTCAGCATGTCCTCGCTTCCTACTGCATTTCTCTGATAATACCCCCTTTTGATAAACTGTCTGGAAATTAAATTTAATGACATTCTTATCACTAACTCATGCTTCCTCCAGATGAGTGAGTTAAAATCCAGGCGAGGCAGCTGGCTATGAGTTACGCACCCAATCTGAAAATTGATTTTCATTAATTTTCTTAATCTGAACCACAGGTTCTCTCTAACATTTTTGTTTTCTCAAAACCAATGATAATGCCATTTCCAAGTCTGGTAATATGCCTTGGAAACAGGAAAAACAGAAAGAAAATATTTACATTTCTAAACAAAATATCTATCCAAGCAGGTAATCGCTCTGAGAAGGCCATTCTCGAGTCTGACAGCAGCACACGAGACAATGCCAGCATAAGAACAGTGGGAAAGGGTGACAGCTGTGTGTCTATCTCCAAATTGATAGTGTATAGCATAATGTTCTTCACTGCACTGTAAGTAGTTAAAAGAATAAGTACAAATTAAATGGGAACCCAGAAAGACTTTCTAGGCATATCAGAGTTTTTTTTTACACTAATGAACAGTGTTGCTGCTATTTTCACAGTCAGAGGATAGCTGGTTGGGGAGGGGGGGGGGCATCTGGACTGCCCACTCTCACTGAGAAACAACCAGCTCTGATCAGTCAGCTACACCAGGCTGAGGTCTGACATCTCCACAGGCTTCTCCAGGCAATGTACCCCAATGCAGAAGATGCAACAAACTTTTTCCTCTAAGATGACTTCCAGCTTTGCCTCAGATGTGTCAGCCTCATTGGAATTGGGTTTGTGAGGCCCCAGGGAAGTTTTAGAAGGCCCACTGTGCCCAGCTGGCTATGTCCACTGCCAGCTGCTATCCTTGTGACCTGAGCTCCAGCTGGAGGGCAGGAGCTGGGGCTCTGACACAGCCGTGGCAGGCAGGGGCAAGTGGCTAGGGGGGATCTCCACTTTGGGGGTATTTCTGGACAGAGCTCTTTGCCAAGCTCCCAGCTGGGCTGGTTTCTCCATTGCTGCCAGCCAGCAGAATTGCCCAGTTCAGCTGCCTTGGTTGTGTTCAGCACACTTGAGGTTTGAAACTTCATTCTTAGTTTGATAGTCCCAGGGATGCTGTTCCAGAACGCAGCCCAGGATAGGATCCCCTTGGTATAGTGAGCTTGAAGGGGAGTAGGCTGAGATCAATCAGTACATGGGGCATCTGTGGATATATGGGTTATGTCTTTGTGGATAAAACCAATTGCAAATTAAAACTGATCAGAAAAAAAGAAGAGCCACAAAAACGAAGCTGTTTCTGGTGACAGGATTAACTTCTATTGAGCTGTCTGCAGTTTAGAGTTCACTGTCTTAACATGCAAAAAGCAATCTTGATTTAAAACAAACAAATAAATCTTCTTTTTTTCCTGTTTTCTTATGCCACTATTCTCACTGTGTAATCTGAGCTTAAAGGAAAGTCCGCTGCTGAACTTTCTGAAGCCTTTATTTAGCATTTGCATGAAGAACTTTAAAAGAAATAATACAAACAAGTTGAATGTATATAAGGAACCTTGGAAGATTGTATCACAGATAAGGAAAATGCTTAGGATTTTCTTTTTGTATGTGTAATGCCTTTGCAACCTACTCACAACATTATTCCCTGCATGAGGGCCCCCTAATTATTTCATCATGCAGCAGGAAATTCTGGTAGGTCATATATAAACAGCCCGAGGCAGAGACCTCTTCATCAGATAGAGCATGACATCTGACATGTGTGCAGGCTGCTGCTCCCATGACACAACCAGCCAGGCAGCCCCGAACGCAGGAGCAACTGGGAGCACGGGGCTGCCCGGAGGTGGCAAAGGGCTCCTCTAACCCAGAACTGAAACTTCACCCTGTCCCTTTCCGATGGCCACGTCCCACCTCTCACCTGGCTGAGCCTGCAGCAGGCGCGGTCAGGGTGCGGTGCCCGGCTGTTCAGGGCGGGATCCTGACTCTGCTGTGCACAGGGCTCCTCCCTGAGGATGAGGCGGTGCGAGTGCCCCTTGTCCCGGCGTGTCCCCTGGGCGTGAGCGGGGCTCCGCGGTGGCAGTGTCACCGCCAGGCTGCACGTCCCGGCTTCAGCCGGGGCTCCGTCTCGCTCGGAGCACCTCCTGGCACCCGTGCATAGAGGAAAGGCACCAGCTCCCGATGCTGCCTCTGGGAGGCTGAGATGCCATGGTGAGGAGTGGCTGGAGCTTGGAGACAGCTCAAACGCAGGTGACTGTGACGGATTAGGGCTCTGTGTCAGACGTGGTACGCGACTGCTTTCCCCCCACTCTCCCCTTCCCCATTGCATTTGTTTTTATGGTTACCAACAAAAAGGCAGATTATTTTCCCTTAAATGAGAAATTGTCAGTGGTGGTTCCTTGCTACAGAAAATGTTTTCTTAGCTAAACTCTTGGAAGTAGCAGGCTGGGGAGCAGTTTCAGCACCGTAGGGAAGGCACGTGCCAGCAGTCCCCACGCTGCCCTGCAGCATTTCTGACCTGAAATTCCCTGTGGCCCCACACTGGATTGCTCAGGCCATGCTCTGTGTGCAGAACAGCACTGCTTGCTCTGACACTTTGTGAGCTTGTCTCTTTCTTGGATGAGAGAAATAGACTGCGTGAAAAACAAAGGGAAATTCTCTGAAGGAATGTTTTAGGGAAGCAGCAGCTCCCTGTTGTGACATGTATTTTTCCCTCCAGTGTATATTTCCACTATCTTAAAATATACAACTTTACTTCATTAATATTGTTTGGATTTTTGGATTCTACTCTTACGTGTCTTGGCCGTTTTGAATCAAACAAGAAAGTTCTTTTATGTGTTTTTTTGACTTTGGCTTTAACCTTAAGCCCAGTCCCAGAAAAACCTGTGTTCAGCATTTTTCCAAACTCTGTCCAAATCTGTTTACACAGGCAAAATGTTCTTTCCATTGCTGGATCTAAGGCCATGATAAATTCCACAAGTTTTAAGAAACTGAGGACAGTGACAGTATTTAAAGACAGACTCTTGGTCTTAATACCAGACTACTGAGGCTTGAGCTCTGCTCAGTCTCCCACTACAAAATCTCCTTCAGACAAACAGCTCATAATGAGGTTTTTTTCAAATATCAGTCATTCAGTAATGCTACGTATTTCCTGAAAAGTCAACTTTTTCTTTTTCCCTTGGGTAAGTGACTGACTCAGGTTAAGTTTGTTTGGAATCAGCTATTTTTAAATTAAAGTGTGTCACAGACTGAAATAGTTCCCTGTTTTCTTCTGATGTATTTTTTACATTAGTTACATTTGTAATTAGATAATTCCTCAATCTTTTTTTTCTAATCTACCATTGCATCATCATAAACCTCAGTATGCACCCATTCCCTTTAAATTTGGAAACTATCACCAAACGTTTTTTTGCAGTTAGTAGAAGTTTAAAATTTAATCTCTAAAATGGACTTTCTACAACCTCCATCTACATCCTTAAAATTCTTAGATGATCCTGACCTTGTGTACCTGTGTTTATTCCTGCCTCGGGTGATACTGCTTGTCATCTCTTTGTTTCAGGGTGAATAAAATGAAATGTCTACCCTTAAGACTTTCAGTATTTCTGACAAATATAAATACTGTTTAAAACTGCCCTTGTCCTTAAGGGTGATTTTAATTTCCCAGATGTCAATCCTGATTTGTTAGAAAACTGAGCTGAATCCTGGGTCGATTTTTTCCTGAGTAATTTTGCAGAGAGAACATTTTTCATTTCCTGATGTGGGAGAAATTCAGGAGAGATGACCAATGCTAAAAAGATTTTTCTATGCCTAGTGTCTCTCTGCCAGGTGCCTTTAAAAAAATATATCATCCTTTTGTACCTGCTTGGTACCCAAGAGACTTCCCCACAAAATGGAACAGGCTTTTGGTGATCTGGAGGGAGAATCAGATCTCTGGCTGTAGCAAAGCAAAAACATGCAACTTGATGTAAGGGAAACGCAGACCTGGGCTAGATGTGAACCCAGCAAACTCTGAGGGTGAGTTTTTTGCTGGTGTGAGGTATCAGTGGAGAAAAAGGGGATACGGAGGTAGATGAACAAGAGTTGAGGGAAACTGGTGTCTTTGACCTGGCATGCTGAGAGAATCTCTGTGTGCAGCTGTCCTTTCTGGGTTGGATGTTTGAGACCCTGGAGGTGTGCAGCACCGTGTCCGAATTAGCTGTGCTGTCAGTGCTGAACACAGCTCCCAAAAGATGTTGACAGAGCCAGAGTGAGTGTGTTTGCTGTGTGACAGCAGTGCAAGCAGGTCCATGCAGCTGTGCAGGATACCCTTGTCAGCCACAGAATCACAGAATCAACTGGGTTGTAAAAGACCTCCGAGATCATCAAGTCCAACTCTTGATGCAGACTCATGACTTTCACAGTCATCAGATCACTGGTCTTCCCCAAAGCAGAACATTTTTTGCAATTTTTTGCCTTCTTTTACATCACTTGATATGCAGCTTGGTGTCTGAAATCTGCTGTGTAAGTCTCTTGTATTGATGTGCTGCCAATGTTGAAGTGTCAGGCACAGGTAGCTCGGTATCCTTGTTTCTCTATTAGTAGCATGTGGTTCCAACTGTGAAACAAGAGAGAAACACGTGGCTTAAATGAAGCCTTGGTTGATGTTACAGCACACATGGACAGTATATTTTTGGGCAGTGATATGATGGAGTAAGAGTATAATTATTTGTCACTCTGATCTCTATGAACCTCTTAAATCCAGCATCCTATGAAATCTATGACACTCGATGTCAAAGCAGTGGAGTGGGTGGAGGTGAAATTCAGTGTCATGGCATCTGGACACTCCCAGTGAAGATCTCAGTCTGGACGTGATGCTGCTTACCTGTACCTTTAAAAATCCTTCACTAATAAATGTTAAAATTTAATCATTAGTAATTATGTCATCAGCTCCATCTGTTGGAAATAGCTGAGACTCGAGATACTGAAGATTTTTATGTAATTTTGCCCTTCTGCATCACAAAGTGTGTGCAATGAATACCTCCTGTTGTCCTAAAGACCTTTATGTTCTCTTTTAATATTTCTTCTCCATCTCTACACCAAAGTACTATAATTATTGCTACAGAGGACTGAGATTTGTCTACTCTTTAATAGACATTACCTGAATTTATGCATAGAGAGAAAGGTAGAGGAGGAGAACTGTATTCCTATTTAAAAGATCTAAAGAAACATAAGTTGCAGGTCAGTCCTAAAATAAAAATCTTTGATATGGATGGGAATTTCATGAATGAATTTCTTTTCCTTTTTCCCTCTTCTTTAATGAAGAACACAAGTAAAATTGCAGATTCAAACACTTTTGAGTACTGAGGCAGGCAGGGGGTTGATTAGGGTTCTCTAATTATAACTAATGACAGAAATAACATAGGCTCCTGTTTTGCCTGGATGATATAGGAATTGAGCCACTCATACAAATACAGCATGTCTCCCCTTTTTTTTCTTTTGGCAGATGATACAAAACTGGCTCATTAAACAATGCTGGTGTTTGAGGTTCTCAGGAATGGGGACCTCAGTCTGCTCCCAGCTCTGTTCACTGGGTTCCTGGTTATGTGGAATGGCATCTGACAGGGATGGAGCAGCAGGTACTGCAGGTCACAGCTCTTCTGCTGTACTTGCTCTCGTTCCGGACGCAGTTTCTTACTTGGCTGAGACCAAGATCTTGTTTAGGGCTCCAGTTACTCTGACTTGGGCATTGTGGTGCTTCCATATGTTGTGCTGTGTTAGCAGTGGAACTCCTCTGACTGGACTTGGAAATGATGCTGCTGTGGTGTTATGTTGAGAATCCAAGTGTGTGTTTTCAGTATTTACTCTAACTCCAGTCTGTGTGCAATTCCCTAGGAAGGACAGGCCAGGAAAAATTGCCTTTTGCTTAAACATAATCAGAATAAGATACTTAGAAATGCGTTTATTGCCCTGCACCTGCCTCAATAAGCTCTTGCCAAGGTGCCTTCGGTCCTCCCGAGTGGGACACCATTGGTGTTGGGAGCAGGGAGCCAGGCACTGCCTCCACTTCCCCCTGAGCAGGGATCGAGGATTCTCTGCTCAGAGAATCCTTATGCCTGGGTGTCAGCGTGATGCAGGGACAGTTTCTAAATCATGGCATGCATCACAGATCCTGTTTAAAAACATATCTTCTAATCCTGTTTGTTTTGTCTACTAATGAGCAGATTCATTGAAACAGGCACCTCGTGCCCTGAAGCAAAATCCCAGGGCTGAGGGAAACAAAAATGACAAATATTTTTGTTAGGTATCTTTCTCTGTCAATATTTATACAACTCAATTCCCCAGGTAGCTGTGGGTGAAATTGCAGAGAAGAAAAAGAATTCTTAAGCCTCTACCTGACTCCAAGGACAGCAGCTCATGTGCCCTTGCACCAAGAGGCAGCTCAGGATGAAGCTGAGCAGTGAGAGCAGCTGAGAAGAAGCCATGAGGGTGGAGGGCTTGGATGCCCTGCTTGTGGTGGCTGTTCTGTGGTTATCAGACCCTGCCCGGTGTGGAGGGGCTGCTGGGTCAGAGCTTACCCTGACCCAGGGTAAGCCATGTCAGGGCACTGTCCTGGGCGGAAGAGCTGGGGCTCCTGCTCCTCTGTGTGCCCTTGGCTGTGCTGGCCGGGTGTGGGGCACCCGTGGGGCACCTGTGGGGCACGGCTGCTGAGCAGCACCCGGCCTTCTCCCCGTGTTACCCTGTGCTGCTGCCTCTGTGGGAGCTGCTGATGCCATTGGAGCCATGGCCCTGCAGCTGCACAGAGGTGCAGAGGAGCTGCAGGTTTATCTGAGTAAACACTGTGGGAACAGCGAGGTGGAGGAACAGGACAGAAGTACAGAAACAATCTGGCATGCAGACCACAATGACTCCTCTCTTTCTTTATTTTCCCCAGGGAATTCATATGTTTATTAAAATGTTAGAATCTATTGTCTCACACTTCCTTCAGGCTAATCCCAGAATTTGCCAGAAAAATCCCTTCTTGTAGAGCATATATTGTAAATCTGTCTTGTTTAAATAGGGTTCATAGAAGAACTTGGTGAAAGTCAACATTTAAGCTTAGCATTTGTGCGTCTGTATAAATAGCTTGGCTTTGCTCAAAATGAGAGTATCCATGCACACACACTGCATAGTTCCTTAAAGCTCAGGAGAAAATGAGTCTGTGCAGTACATGTGGTTAACTGTAACTGTGGAAGTAGCCCATGAAATTGTTTTACAAAATATGGATTTTTATATGCTTTACTCTGGGACACAAAGAGGCAGAATCAATGTTTTTGCTTGGCATTGCTGCAAAAGAACAATTAGAAACTCTTCACATTACTGAAATGTGGGCCATGCAAGTGTTTTTCTTATTTCAGACATCTACACTTTGAAGTCCAGTCTGATCTCCGCTGTCTGTGGAGCTCTGGGCTCCGAGGTGCGGGGTCTGAGCACCAGCAGGGCTCTTGTTGTGGCTCTGCCCGAGGCACAGCAGCCTCTGGGCACAGGAGCACAGTGAACTCTCGGTGTATCTCCTGTCAGCAGGACCCTGCTGCCTGAAGAGCACAGGTTTTTGACAGGGAAAGCAGAGTATGGGAGGATGTGTCTGGTTGGTGTAGGTCCTGTGCTGGGTGGCTTTTCCATGAATAATTGTGTATGCCTCTCTAAGTAGTGATTGCTACTTAATCTTGCCATTTAGCAGAGTAAATTACAGGGCATAGAAGTTATGATGTGGCCTGATGGCTGGTTAAAGATGATATCCTCTAAAAAATTGTGGTTACTGGAGTGGTCTCATTTACTGTGATAAGAGGGTATTAAAGCAACAGTAAGGGCAGTCCAGGTAGAGGAGATACTGGCAGTAAAGAGGGCAACTGAATTTTAGAAGAGTTTGATTCCTGCATGAAGCTTAGAACATGAAATGTGCCTTCAGTTTAATTCTTCAGTCTCTTTCACATTAAGACAACACAGAATCAGCTCACTCATAGTCAAAGCGTCTGAGCTCCATAACCTTCCTGGGTTTCCGTTCCTTATGCTGTAAGTCCATATGATTTAGATAATAAGGGCTGTGAAATGACTCTTGTGAAATAGTTGGGGTTTTTTAAATATCCTGGTTAGAGTCTCAAGATGGGATAAATTGCATTTCTCCTTCAGTGTGGTCACAGGAACCTCAAATGCATGCAGCTTCATTAAAAATTATGTATTTATTACCTTTTTATCAAAGAGGCATGTATTAGTTTACAAATTATATAATTTTTATTTATTTATATTATATTTATAACTTAATTCTAATAGACCAGTCTATCAAATAGACAAGTGTACCTTTGGGTCTTCTTGCAGTGTAAGATATACATCAGTGATGCTGGGGATGTGACACATTTCACTCCTGATGCAATCCCTACAATTTAAATAAATGATGCAATGGATGCATCTGGTCCAAAATATTAGTATTTGCTGCCAATGCATATCTGCAGTGCTTTTGCTATCAGCATTTTCTTCCATTTCCCTGTTATAATTCTTTCATGGCTCCTGTCTGCACGTGTCAAAACACAGCAGAATATTTCCTTAATAGGGGAGCTTCATAAAGAGAGATGACACAGGCAGAAAACCTCTGCTAAACACTGAAGAGATCCCAGCCCTGCTCACGGGTCCTGTATACAGGGGCCTTGAGTGTTTTCCACAGCTGAGATTCCATGGCTGAGATTGCAGTGCCAGCTGGTGGAAAGTACCAGCTTGGGCATGGGACCCTCTTGTTCTTCCACTCCTTGTGTTCTCTCCTGGACCGTGGCCTCAGAGTCAGTGGTTTCCAGTGGTCAGGAGAGCAGCAGATGAGTGCAGGAGCTGTTGGCATGGGGTAATGTGGTAGCAGGTTCTCATCCCGGGGAGTGTGTGTGCATGTGCTTATGGGGACAGGCTGCACACAAATGGCCTGGCCACGAGGGCTCATGTGGACAGAAACCAGGGCTAATCTGAGCCAAAATCATTTGGGGAAAGGATGGTACAAGGGGCTTCTGTAGGGTAGTGCCAAGCGTCTACTGTAGACACTCACAGCCTCAGAGTCTGATTTGGAAGTCAAAAGAGATCAATTTTTTTTTTTAATATCTTTCTTCCAATTTTTTCCCTGCTGAATTGCAAGTTTGCACAGGAGGAGTCACAATGAAGTTCTGTGGATGTTATCACCGAGTGGAAAATGGTTTCTCAAATGGTTGAAAAATGGAGTGTCTTTTAAGCTTGAGTATTTAAAAGAAAACCCTAAAACTATTGAAGAAAAATGTTCGAAAACAATGAAAACATTGTCACTTTTGTCATTTCCACCCTCCACCCCCCAGGGCTGCAAACAGCCCCTGGGTAACCATTGGACCCTGCTCTGGCACAAAGTTGCCAGCTCTTCCTGGGAGCACAGCCTTGAGCAGCACATTGTCCAAATTGTCCAAAACCAGATGGTGGCATTGGAGCTGAAATGACTTACAACTGAAATGCTTTAGTCCTAAATTCCTCCCTGATGTTGCTCCATCAAAGCAAATTACTTTGGCCTCCTGAGCCAGCGTTCTCCTAAACTTTGCCAAACCTCTTTGGCTTGTTCCTGTTGGTTGCAAATGGTTTTAAAACAAGTTCTCTTCCCATCCATGGTCAGAGAGCGTGGTCAGTGGGCAAAGGCATGTTATTAGGAAAAGAGCTGTCCATGCCTACAGATTTGCACTCGATCTGAAGATATTTTGTATTATGTTTTCACAGTGGGTCTGATAAAGCTGGAAGGTTTTTAGGTTTTGCTGTTTATTGCTTGCATCAAATTCTGCCACCTGTTATGAATGCTCTCTTCTCTGGAGAATGTAAAATAATGCAATGTAAAAAACTAATTATCACACTCACTGAGGTCCACAAACACTTGGCAGCAAAGTTGCTGCTCAGCTTAAGAAGCACAAGGTTGACTCAGCAGACAACAGTCTAACAAGGTCCCTTCTCTCCCAGGCACTGGTTCAGATCCAGAGCAAGTGAGTAACCCCCAGCTGCCATCCCTGGAGAACGTGGTGGAGCTGCCCAGTGTGAGCCAAGGGCTGTTGGAGAATGCATGGCCCTCCCACCTCCAGCCTCCCCTGCTGCTATGCTGGTCTTCAGCCTCAAAGGTGAGGCCAGTGTGCTGGGAAGCAAGCGGGCTGAGAAAAATGTGGGGAGGGTGAGGCACATGTCAGAGGGGCTGGAAACTCTCTCAGCCAGTATCACACTTTGATTTTGTATTTACTTGTAGATGCTTTGCTAAGTGCCGGTGTCCCACGGACAGCGTGCTGTGCTGTCTCACAGGCTAGGGCAGGCACACAGAAGCTGTTTTTCCCCCCTTTTTTATTTCCCACCAAGAAGTAAGTCAAGAGAATTTCCTCTGGAAGAGAACATGAATTGCTGGACATTCAGTGTGGCCAAGCATGTGTGGGGTTTGGGTATTTGTCCTTGAGCCTAATGCTTCTTTCCACAGGTTTCAGTTTAATTGTATTTAGGATTTAAGGGCTGCAGTTCCAATGCCAGGCATTTCAGGTGCTTTTCCCCTGTGTTCCAGGAAGGAATACAAACCCACAGCACCAGTGCTGAAGCAAATAGTGGACCAAAATATTTTGGCAGTGTTTTCCCCTTGGGAGAGCCAGGGCTCTTGGTGGGGGGCCAGATCTCTGCTGGCCATGGTGCCCCTCATGCTGATCTGTAATGCAATGCTGCATTTCCCCTGCGGACGGGGGGAAAGCTGCTACATCTGGTAATGATGTTATTCTTATTGCATTCGTGTGTTGCACTGCTGTACCGACCTTGGAAACACAGCCAGCCATCTGATCCAGCTTTTGCTTGACTCTACGCATTCACTTACTCCTCAGCTCTGAGGCATATTGACTTAATTCCCTCTGTTTTCTAATGCTGTGTGTGGTTTAATCACATCCCCAGGAAGAGGTGTAATTATTAAACCACAGGAAAGTTAATGACTGGTATTTGCTCTTCAGCATAACCCATTTTGGTGTCTGGAGTTTGGCATGTCATCCAATGGGAAAACCAGCTCAGAGACATAATCCTCAAAGCACACATGATTTTCCAGTGATTTATACATCTTTTTTCACATAACAGTTAGAACAATAGTTTTGCTGGTTATTTTAGAAGCCTGTGTTTTCTCCATCAAGTTGTGCAGTGCTTAGTGTGCTGAAAATTCTTCCCTGGAATTATATGGGGGATGGGTATTGCACCATATGCAAACTATATTTTACATGAAATTTGCATACTTGTATAAATGTTGCCTACAGCACTTGTCCTTGTACAAATGCATAATTCAGTGTTTTTTGTTAAATCAAGAGCTCCCAATGTACTTTGCTTATTATGTATAAAATCCCTAGGAAATTGGCTAACAATTGCCCAGCACTTTCTTTACTGAAGGGATTTCCTAGCATTCTCTCAAAAGCAGCTGGTTATTAGTAGCTCTTCATATGTCTTATGAATTCTGTTTAACTAATGATCCTCTAAACTGTATCAAATTTTATTTTAGTCAAAAGGAAGGGAATAGAACCCATTAGAAAACAGCATTTCTACATTTGGTTGGCATTTTATTTAGGAAATTATGATCTGGAATCAAATCTCTGCTTTTTTTTGGTCTGTGAATTTCATTAAAAGATAAAAATAATAAAAAAGTTTAGAAACAGGGCCAGTTTAATCATCTTTGTTAGTCCCTAGATGAAGTCTGTAAACTAAACAAGAAATTTGTCAACCACATCAGTGGTGGAGTCCCCAGTCCCGGAGGGATTTAAAAGCCATGCGGATGTGGCACTTGGGGACACGGATTAGTGGCGGCCTTGGCAGTGCTGGAGGAATAGTTGGACTTGGTCTTAGAGGGCTTTCCCAACCCAAATGATTCTGTGATTACCTGCAGAGCTGCTACACACATCCCCTACCCCTGCCTTTGCTCTGTTATCCAGCCACATCTATAAATCAGATACCAGAGAGACTTTATTACTGATTTTATTAGGTAGTAGTTTGAGTTTGGTCTAGGGATGAAGGAGACTGGTGCAGTGGTTGTGCTTTTTTTATTATATTTGAAGTCCTAAGGTAAAGTGGGAAGGGCGTATCAGTGATGGATAGTTAGTTCAGAGAATAATTGTGTGATATTGGGGAAAACACCCATGGAATAAAGTTCTATTTTGTGTGAGCAGAGGTATCAGAATTGCAATGAGTAAACTTCAAATAACCTAAAGAGAGACTGGTTAATAGCTCTGGAAATGGAGGACTAACAATATTTTCTGGAGTGAAGAGAACCATGGTTTGCTTTTTGTTTCACAGAGCTGAATAAACCAGAATTGAAAATTACTCAATTGCACATTGATAGTTCTCTTCCTGAGCATTTGTGAGACTTCTACTCTTACCATGTGGGAAATTCACTTTCCCCCTTTTCAGATGTTTAGTCTGAGCTTTTTTTGGAATTGCTTTTAAAATCTGCTGAAAGCTGGGAGGGCTGGCTCTGGGTTCCTACACGAACTCAACCCTACTGGTATTTTACTACATTGATTGTAAAGACCTGATTTTATATATTTCAGTTCAAGAACGTCAGGATTCCTGATTTAAACTAGCCTTGAGGTCAAAGGCTTTAAACTTTTTCTTAGGAATTCATGGTGATTTGTGCACTGAAGGGACGTAAAGCCCTTCACAGCACAGCAGCACGCTCTGCATGGGTGTAAGGGTTGTGCGTGCACTAGACCTGGAGAATCAAGCTTTGACATAGAAATCCATCCTCTTTCATCCTGAATGCTTTGTCCATGTCCTCATCCTGACAGCTTAGCGAGGGCAGGAAGAGTGTCTCGTTCATCAACAGAATTTCCTTACCCTGCAGGCACAGGTGAGTTGCACCAGTGAAGGTGACCCTCAAAGAAGGTCCTTCTGCACATCCTTGTTGGGACTGGTGTGGCAGGCACTGGATGAGAGGGCTGGCACATGGGGAGGCTGGCTGCCTGCTGCCAGAGCTATGTGGCTATGCAGAATCATAACAGGAGAAAATCAGATGATTTCTCAGTGAAAATGCCCATGGCACGAGAATTATTTTCATGTTTTAAAAAAGAAGAAATCTAGGAACGTGTTTTGGTGGTTTTGTTTTTGTGCAAGTGGGGCTCAAAACAAAATAATGTCATTGGGGATCAGGGAGGCAGTTGTTCAGTTAGAAAGTTTAAAACTTGTTTTTGAAGCAAGAGAACATATTGCATTTTTTTTCCCACTCTATAAATAACTCTTGGCAGGCAGAAACAACCTTGATTGCATGAGATGAAGTAGAGCAACCAGCAGGCTCTACAGCAGAATAAATGGCACTGTGCCAAGAGCTTCATCAAATGAATAATAGCTTCCACTTGACAATCAGTAAAGTGCCTCTTCTCCTGTGGATTTAGTTTTTAATGATGATTAGAGAGGATGGGCCCCTAAAATTTCTCTGGTAGAAATGACCTCCTATTAATTTCTGTTACTTGAAATGCTGAATTTCAAAGCTATTTTACAGCTGCAAAACCAAAGGCACTGACATAAAGGAACTATTATCTTTGTAATTGTAGCAACAAGTACTAAATTTGTCATTGATTAAGAGTGACTTTTTAACTTTTATGATCTTTCTGTTGGCAATGTCCCTTACATAATATTCTGGGCTTTCCAGATTGCTGTCCTTTGGAAGTAAAATGTTTGTTAGAGCGTGGAAGTATATCTTCTGGACTGGGAATCCTTTCTATAGTACTGCCTTTGTCTAATTTACTTTGTTCACATGTTTTTTTCTAACATCTTTTACTGACGGTTGTGGGAAGCCAAGGGTGTGTTTCAGCATGCGGAGAGCCCTTCCCCGGTGCGTGGTTGGGGTGGGAGGAGTGCTCTGGCAGTGGGGTGCCTCACAGACACTGAGAACAAATAAGTAAATCCCATTTGTCATTTTCCCCATGGACAGAGAGATTTTTCCTGCTCTGCTGAGCAAAGAAACCTGTGGATTTTAATGCAGAAGGAGTTTAATTGTCTTGAAAACCTGGACCTGCAACACGTATCCCATGCATCCTTCACTTGTTTGGATTTTTTGTTTTGGTTTGGTACTTTGTTTGCTTGTTTTCTTTTATTTGAAATGAAATTGTAGAAAGAAACTTTCATGAATGCTGTCAGACCCTCTATGGTGCTGTTTTAGTGGGGAATTACAAGAAAGTCTGGTTAGGACTTACTTCTTGATTAAAATTTAGAAGTAAATGACAGTATAGTCTAGACTTCTGTACTTGGGCTGCTGCTGCTGGTGGCTTGGGACAAGACACACCACGCAGTGTTCAATAGCTCAGTGTAATTTGATGAAGCTATAATGACTTTGTGTGATCGGCTCCGTGAGGAATGTCCGGGAAGTGCCTGTTTCCCTGCTGTGAGCCCAGAAGGGCTCTGTGCTGACGGGTGCCAGTGCCCACTGCCCTCGCCCCGGGGAGCACCGCGGTGCCCCCCTCCACAGCCACTGCAGGGGCCACCCCAGGAGGGACAGGTTTCCTGGGAAGCCCGGCTGGCCCTCTCTGCTCCCTGCATGAAGGAGAGAAAGGATAGAGGAGAGTAAGAATGGAGACATTGCTCATTAATGAGAGTTGGCACGAGGCTGCTACTGAGTGAACAAAGTGAGTGCTTGAGGGAGGTAAAATACACTCCTTTTAAGATCCCAAGGAGGTTTCAGAGGCCTGTGTGCCACGCTGTGATGGACCATTAGCACAGGATGAGTCAAGGAGAGTTTTAATGGGAAATGTGTGTCAGTGCAGGTCCTCAGCCTTGTTACTCACAGGGCTGTGGCTGCCTCGGTGTGTTGGGCTCGACTGAGCCCTCTGCACCGGTTTGAATTTTGCTGGTAGGAAGCTCTGACAGCCATAGACAGCACTCAGAGGGATGCTGTAGGGAAAAAATAATGAGGAAAAGACTTAAGACCACTATCCATATTATTAGATGTACTGTTAGGATGTGAAGCAGAACTGAAAAAAATTAAGGCAGTCAGTTGTAACTTCTTGCTTAGAATATTTAAAAATATTTTTTCTGAATTTAATTTTTTTTGCTTCATATTAATTTTTTTTTTTAATTTATGAAAAGGTGATCACTTTTTCTTAGTAAAAAACTGACTTTGAACAAAAAGTTGGAACTTTTAATTTAGAGTGTTGAAACTGGATTTTGAATTGGATATTGAAAGTGGCAATTTCTCGTAATCAACCTTTTTCCCTACATATAAAATCACTGTTGATGAATCGGCACATTTTTTAATATAAACATTTCTGTGAAAAGAATTGGCAGGCAATATAAATATAGAGAGCATGCACACAGGGATAGAAATTTATTTCTGGACCTAGTCACTCTCTATGTGCACCGTGGGAGTTGGGATTTTCTTCAGTTTTGCCATGAGTGAAAATTATTTTCCAAATATTTTCTGTAGATACTTGTTTTGGCTGCCTTACTGTGTTGCGTGCGTGACATTGCGGGTTTTTTGCCACGTCAACAAAAACTGAAATGAGCATTTTGGAGTAAGACCTTTGTGTGTGCAGGTTCAGGTGTTGGGTGCTGTGACCCTGGTCCAGTGCTGGCACAGGAGTTGCTGTGTCTGTGCCTCTGGGGGATTCTGGCCCTTGCTGGTTTTTCTCCTTCAGCTATTTGGATCTGCACTAAACACTTGCACAGTCATATTTTATGATTATTGGCAGGAGTTGGCTGTCATTTAGCAAGGAGTGCCCTATCACCTAATCTCCAGTTCTTTCACAAATGATGTGCGATCAGCTAGCAGCGTATAAATTACATTTATCTGCTATCAGACTGAAACTATCGGAGCTATTTTCAAGGTTTGGAGGACAAAATAGAATATCCATTGCTGACAACACTGAATTGCTCTTGTGAGATGCCACAACACTTCAAAAATCGTTTCCTGCTTTAAGTTTGGGGGACTGTGGCACTGTTTTGGACACTGCTATGTGCTAACTGTTAATGAATACTTCTACCACAGTGACCTGTGCGTGACCAAGATAACACCAGGCAGCACTGAGCCAGGAATGTAACCTTGGCTTGTGGTTTAGGGACTGGGAAGGCAAAGTGGTGTCCAGAACATCAAGTAACACTGTAAGGACTCATTTTCTCCCGAGGCAGAGGCTGTGGTCTATACTCTGTAGACCTACAAAGTTCATACTCAAACAAGATGGTAGTGAGAAGGGTGCTTTTGCAAAGTCCCTCTTACTGACAGCTGGCCTTTTCATAGTCACACATCTTGAGAAAATCCAGCATTTAGCAATTCATGACCCGTTTATCCTTTCTTTTTGCACTTTTCTCCATCCAGAAGGACATCCTAGTGTTTACTGTGGGGTTTCAGTTAATGTGTATAGCTTTAACTCAAGACAAAGACAAGAGCCGAAAACAGGTAAATGTGCCTTTAAAGCACACAAGAATTTCCCTTGTGATTTTTTTCTCTTTAAGCTTAGTTGAATAAAATAATCAAAACAGTTCTTAGGAAAGATAAACTATGAAGTATTTTAGCCCACTAGTGTGGATTGGATAGCTTGTGGCAGCTTGGGCCACATAAAGTGGTAAAAATTATTTATTGCAGGTATTAGGAATAAAAATGAGCTTTAGAAACCAACCCCTTGAGAAATTCTTTTGATTTCATCTTGTAGAAACTAATCGGACTCCTTTGGAAGGCTTTGCCACAAACACAGATGTATTTTGTAGGTGATTAAATTTTAGTGGGAATTAATAGTTTTTCACAAGAAATCTAACTCTTCTGTATGTCCTCATACTTTTAATAATCAGTAAGAGCAATTATAATTATGTTTTCTAGAAGATTATTTCTCCTTCCAGTCTCCATTTTCTAGCTACAACAAAGAAAGAAATTAAAAAACAACTGGCCAATTATTTCAAGGACTGGTTAAGCCCTGAAGCCCTCTGAAATCTAAACACTCAAGAAAAAGGAGCCAAGTCTGAGGCTTCCCATGACAATCCTCTAACAGTTGCCTCAGCTGGGAACAGTGATGCTCACAAGTCTTGTACTGCTGTGAGCTGTGAGCTGCTACCTGTGCTGCAAAAAAGAATTATAGTCCTGAGGTTTATTCTTTTCTTAGCCATAGCTGATTTTGGTGTTATGGAGCAACTTCTTCTTGTACAGATGTCGTGGTCCTTTTTTATTAGCTGGAGGTCAGACCATGGAAATTTCAGAAAATCTGAATGGAAGTGGAGTCAAATCTACTGCTTTATTATTTTGGACTCAGCATATTTTGTACAGGTTTTATATGTCTGAGCTGTATTTAGCCACTGAAGTGAGAGACTTTCTTCTCAGGGAAGGAAATATTTGTTAATGAATCACAAGAAAATGCTCCAGTAGAGTCTCTGTAAGGTGCTGATGGACTGCTTGATAATTTCCAAAGGGAAATTGGTCTACACTGGTAGACATTTGTCTACCCTTAATAGGCAGATTTTTGCCTTTGCTATAGGCACAAGATCTTGACATTAAGACAAATTCAACCAAGTAAACCTAAAGACAGAAATATAAAGGGAGGGCCAGATGCTGGTAATTAGCTTATGTCATTCATTCTGGGGCAGATCTTGAGCTGAGGGAGATGGACTTTAGTGTAACTACAGCCCAGAGTAACCACATGTGCCTGGGAATTAGCCAGCAATCTTAACAGAAATGAAAGCCAAATTATTTATGCATCAGCTGTGGCATAGCACCTCCCTATCACTGTGCCAGAAGCATTTTTGATGTGAACTAGAACCCTGGAGCACTGCCTTAGTGTCTGAGGTGGATGTGCCCTAAATTCACAGTGTCTGCTCCTCTCGAGTAGCTGGAGGTGAATCCTGCCCTTGCTGCTGTAAAAGTGATGAAGATTTGGCTCCATTAACGAAATGGCAGCAAAGTCTTTGTTCACTTCCAATAGGCTTTTACTGATGATGCAAACACTTCTTTTACAACACTGCTTTTGAATCTTGGCTTCTCCAACATGATGTTCCTGAAAAAGTGCCTAAAAAGATGCTTAGACCCCGTTGAAGATGGAGTTTAATCCTTGCTGTTCACAAGTGATTACTTCTTGCTAGAGGAAAATTGGCTGAAATATCCTAATAGTTTCCTGAAGTCAGTATGAATTTGGCGTGAGCTGGTGAACTGCAGAGCTGTAGTATCTAGCAAGTGGGATGGAACAATAGCTATTCCAATATTCCCAAGGAGCCTGGGGTAACAAATGAACATGTTCAATGCTCTGCTTTGTTAATATGGGATTAATAATAGATGTGCATTGTGAAATTTAAGATCAGAATTTGCTGCCCTTGCTCTTGCTGTGGTAATCAAAATTGTTATATTTCCCTGGTATCATCATACTGATCTTCCAAAATGCAAAGGCAGAACATGATGCAGCTCAGTGACTCACCCCAAAGAAAACAGTGCTTAATTATCTTTAATAAAAGCTGCATTTTCCAAGAAATTTAAGCCCCAGAACAGCCATATTGAGGCAATCTGGTGTTTATCAGTGAACACGGCCCCTCATCGGGTGTGTAAGTCTTGCCACAATGTATGGGGAAGAACTGATTGATCCCTGAGTGTCTGCAGAGGTGGGTGGATTTGTCTCCGGGGGGTGCTCAGCCCTGGCCCACCCCACTGCTGTAGGTCCCTGGTTTGTTCCCTATCCTCGCCCATGTTTCATTACACATGTCAGTGAGAGGACAGCAACGTTAGAAACTCCTGCTCACTGCAGAAAGCTGCAACCATGTGAAGACCTACCAAAATTTAGTCTAATTTATTTGCTAATCAATTAGATGGCAGAGGTGTATTTGAGGAAAAAATGCTCAACCAGGACCAGCAGAGCAGTAATGAGCTGAATTCTGCTGGTTGTGCCTGTGATATGCAAGCATTTCTCTGAAACGTTGGTGCGAGACCTGCCTGTCATTGCAACCAGTTCTACGGATGCCCAGACCTTTCAGAGAGCCCAGCTCAGTCACACCTGGAATTTGTTTGGCAGCAACAATAATTTACCTCTTTCTGCTACAGTCAAAGTTGGTGTCTCCTGCTCACTGGACACAGCCGGCCCCTCTTGCTCCTGCGACTGCCTTTTGCCCCTTTTTCTGTGACATCATCACCATGCTCAGTAAGGAGCTCCCTGAGTGAAAAATACAGTAAAACCATAGTTTTTACAATTAACAGAGAAGAAACTCCGATCCTAGAAATATAGAGTTGTTAAGGCTGAAAAAGACCTCTAGAAAATCACCAAGTCCAGCAATCAACTCAGCACTACTTCCATGTTCACCACTGAACCATATCCTCAAGTGCCACATCCACACGCTTTTTGGACCCTTCCAGGAATGGTGACTCCACCGGTGCCCTGGGCATCCTGTGCCAGGGCTTTACAACTCTCTCCATGAGGAACTTTTCCCCAGTATCTAATCTAAACATCCTCTGGTACAACTTGAAGTCATTTCCCCTCATCCTGTCAGTGATTCTTGCAGGTTAAGTTCACTGGGAATATGTCCCCAGTCTTCAAGCAACATGCGGTCCTTGTCCCTGAACATTTTTGAGCGCCATCCAAGGCTTCCTGGGCTGATGCATTGTGTGATAAATGCACAATGACAGCAATGAGGCCCTGAAGTGATGCCAGTGGTGCTGCTCCCAAAGGATGGTAAGGTAGGTTTTAGCCCCCACTTTGTGCTGGCAGTAGCACACACCCTTGCTGTACCAGAGGGTGGCCAGCTACTACCTCTGGGGCTCCTGGGATGAGAACACAGAGCTTGGTGCATGTTCCCGTCCCTTCTGGGGAGTCAGCCAGTGCTCACGTCTCTGCGCGAGGGAGGGAAGAGCAAAACCACAACATTGTTTCCCAAACCACTGAAGTCATTCTCCTTGCTTTGGCACTGATTCCTAAGCTTCTCTCTTTGCTATGGGGCTTTATTTAGTATGTGTTTAAGGTTAAGCACATTCTTAAGTCGTTTCCTGGATTAGGAACCATTGAAAACAGATAAAGTGTCTTGTGTAAGGGTGTGCAAGACAAAAGGATGGTTGGCATGGCAACGGCTGGATCCCCGGTGCAAGAAGACAGAGTACAGTGAGCAGAGGAATGTTTGTCCCCCCTTGTCTGTCTATCTGATGGCTGCCAGGAGGCCCAGCCAGCCTCTGGATCCTCCCAGCCACTCAAAGGTGGTCAGCCTTCACACCTTGCTCAGGGCTGGGTAATGGATAGAGACATCTTCTTTTTGGTCTCTTTGCTCATCACTACATTGTATTTATGTAATCTCCAAGTGGACCAAATGTATCCTTCAGTCAGGATTTTTTTTGGTATAATTGTTCCTCCCTCTTAAGTTAAAAATATATGTTTGATCATGGCTTTGTCTCTAGCCGTAGAAATATCCAGTGCAGACCCCGCAGGTTCTCAAGACCCTGTATGTCCTTCTAAACTAACATGTTTGCATGATTTTTAAACATACTGCCATGAGTACTTTTGTCTTTACCCAACAATATGCATAGAATCATGGAATATCCTGAGCTGGAAGGGACCTGTGAGGACCCTTGTGTCCAACTCTTGACTCCATACAGGACAACTGAAAAGTTAAACCATATATCTAAGAGCATTGTCCAAGATTATTAAGTATTGTCAGGCTTGGGGCCAACTAATAAAATTGTTCTTTTTTTTTTACTGTAATTAGCAAGTATGCAATGTTCCATGTTGGTATTTAGGCAACCATGTTATAGGTAAGATTGCAGCATTCAGGAGTATATAGCCTAATTCCAGGGTGCTAGAACCTCTATAATTAGTGGTGAGAAGGATGAGTGTTTTGTTCAGCTGTTAGCGTTAACTTTTAATAGTGAAAAACAAATAGTGGCTTGGTAGTAAAAAATGCTGAATAAATTGAATTTTACAGGAGATGCCATGATGAACAATGCTATTGTGACCTTGCTGTTTATTGGGCTGGGTTTGCAATACCACAGTGTTTTGAAAAAATCATTTCCATATGAGCACTGGTGTGAGATTTTCCTTTCTGAACATACCTTCCTCAGCTTGTCATGGTTTTCACTGCCATGGAGCTGTGAGCAGGAACCTGTCTGTTTTCAATTGGTTGCCAGAACACTCACATACTTACACTGTGCAGTTAAAACTGATTTATTTTGTGGATATGAAGTTGCAGTTACAAACTTTTATTGAATAGTCATCATTGGTAAAGAAAAATCTCAGAACATGCTGCAGAGAGATGAAGTACCTCTGAACCCATGGGCTTTCATCTGAGTGGTGAAGTAGAGAGCCATCTGCAATCATTCCAAGGGATGAGAAGGGCCTGGGACACTCCACTGTCAGGCTGCTGGGAGATCTCAGTTTGATACTGAGTGTCATGGTAATGTGGTAATAGATACTGGAGGGAAAATCCCAAATACGGTCAAACCCTCCCTTTGTTTTTCTTGCCACAGTCCTGCTTCAGAGGAAGGTCTATTCACTGGCCATGACACCACCATGCTGGGCACCAGGGCAGTCTGAGCTGGGCTACGGGTGGTTACAGCTGGAGCAGGACTTAAAACATCCCATGCCTCTGCTTTTCTGCTATTTCTTGCTGGACAGCACTTGCCTTTAGGCATGGATTGGGCATGGAGAGAGTGCTTGTGTTTGGCAAAGAAGCCAAAGACCCTGGACATCAACATTTGGCATCCTGCTGTGGCATGACATCTGTGTGCACTCAGGTCAGTTGTTCAGTCACTTGCTGTGCCTCAATTAATCTTCTGCAGAATGGTGCACAACCACATTTCTTACGGGTTTCACAAGGAAAAACATACCAGAGATGGAGAGTTGAGCAACTTCTGCCTGAGTCCTGGAACCACATGAGATCTCCCTGGATTCCCCAAGTGTTCCACTTCTGCCGATCATGGTGGGAGTCCACGGTCCCTCAGCACAAAGGAAAGGTTCAGGTTACCAACTGTATATTCCTTATGCTCACATTCATCTGTCAGCTTTGCTCAGTCTCCCAGCATGATTAAGTCATCCAGGAGTGAGTTGAAAGGGCTGGGTTTGTAATTAAAATGGGAACACATGGCTGAGTTTCCTTTTACCTGTTGCAGAACGTGGAGCGTGGGGCACGTAAGACATGAGCTGGATGTAAACTTCCAAGAGGAACTGGGTAATCATCTCGGCAATACTGCCTGGGGCTCACTGGTTGCTTTTGATGCAGCTATAGGGTTACCAGAGGATTGCTCACATCCCTGTGACTGTTGGAATCCTGGGATTTTGATGACATTTCCTTTCACTGTCTGTATCTCTTCCATTAATTTGTAGGAGGGCATAAGTTTTTAATTTGGTTAAAGGAGTTCTAGTCATGTTTTCCCCTCAAATTCTTTCTCAAGGAATCAAAACTGAAAAGAACAGAGTCTTGACAGAATTTTGGCTCTAGTCTTTGGCAGGTATTGAGTCAAAATGCGGTGTGAGAAGCATAAGCTCACACTGTTTCCATTTGCAGTGAGTCGCTGTAATAATGGATTGCAGTGTTTGGTTTGAGTATCAGCTTTTGCAGCTCAAACCCCAGAGTTTACAAGTATCTGTCTGGGAGTTTCTCGGGAGTTGGTTCTGTCCACAGATGCACTGATCTCTGTCCAGGGGCTCCCAGCTGGCACCTATGGGGCTCCATCACACCGCTGGCACCCAGGGACCCACAGCACAGGTTGAGCCATCCCTAGACAAGACTGTAATTTGGACAGGCTTTGGAAGAGTTCAGCCTTCCTCAAAGATCCTCTTGAGAAGCTTCAGTGGCTGGTGCTTGCAGAGCAGCCACTCGAGGCTCTGCTCTGGATTCACCTTCACAGAGCATTGGGCTGTGAAAAAACGGGGTGAGGCAAAGGTGTCTGGTGTTGTTAGCTATCAGCAGGTGCTTTACCTGCTGCTTTGGGCATATCACAGTCACCCTCTGAGGTTAAAGCTCATGTCAAAAAGGCAATTGTGGTTTACTGATTGAAAGATGGGCAAAATACAGCACCCAAAACTGGGGTATATATTTAAGTCACACAGAAAATCTACAGGAAATCGAAAGATAGAAATCAATTCTCCCAAGTCTGGGGCCTCAGGTATAATTGCAAAACTGTTTTACTTTCATTTACTTGTACCATCATCAGGAGCTGATTTTGTTAAATCCCTAAAGGTCGCAGTGCTCCTGTTAGCAAGAATGAGACAGTGCAATGGCCCATTGCCTGCTGCACTTGCCATGATAAAACCACTTGTGTTTATTTATATACCCAGGAAACTCTTCTTGCAGTTTACTTTTGCTTGCTCCAGTTGTACATTCTCCACCAAATAACTAAATCTTGGTATCCCACTGAAAACCACAATCTACCCTAAATTTGCTCAAAGACTGACCTAAACAGGAGTGTTTTGATGCCGTACTCTGACTCATGGAAGTGCACCTCACTCTGGATTTAGGACTGCAACTCTGTAAACAGGGCAAGCATGCTGTGTGATGGTTGTGTGTTGATTGTGGTGTACAATTTTAAGCTGCTAATGTGGTGGAAGAATTCAGAGTCATTCTTGCTGCTGTCAGACAGAAGGTTACTGAGGTTTGGGAACAAAAGAAATATTTGCTTGTGAAATTTTCTCCTTTGTTTTTTTTTCTGACCCAGGTCCAGGGGTGGCATCAGCCAGTGCTGGGAGGTGTGAGGCTCCTGAGGCTGCTCAGCAGCCACTTTGCATCAGTGGGAGCTCTCCTGTGCCACAGGTGCAGACTGATGTGATGTCCCTGGGATGCCTTGGGCCTTCACTGGGTGACACCACTGTCACCTTGGCTGGGGTTGACACTGGGGGAGCAGGAAGGGAACAGAAGGGCTTGTGCTCCGAAATGGAGAGAACTGAAATTATTTGTCTGAGCATTTTTCACCCAGCTCCAATTTTAATATTTTAAAATTGTATTAAAATGCAAACTGATGAACAGACACTTCTGGAGTGCCTCGTCCATAGCTGTGAAGAAGATCTGCATCTTTTCCACAGAGAGGTAATATTGTTGTGTCTGTCACTTTAGATTTGACTTCTGGTCTTTTAAAATGCATTTTTCCAGTTGATTTGTGTGCTACTTTAATTTTCTATTCTCTGCAAACAAACAAGTAATGATAATTCCAAGCAATGTTTATAAAAATGGTATTAAAAGTTGATGGGTACTATCAGTTGTAGGAAGAATCTGAGGCATGTCTGATAGGAAACTCACTGAAAATAACATGACTTTACATGATAACCAAATGGTGACTTGGGATTCAGGTATTTGAGTAAGAACCTAGTTCAATTTCTTGTAACTTTTAAATTTCATACACCTCCTTTTACATTTACCTTGTGAAAAATTATTTTCCTAATTTAATTTTCATCCTTGCTACTTGTTTTTTGCTATTTGACTCTGCAGGAGACCAGCTTTTCATTTGAGTGTTCCTCCAGACTGTGCTGCCAGTGGAGGGGAGGGTCCAAGGCCAGTGATTTTTTTTTTTTAAATTATTATTTTCTCCCCAACAGGGCTGAACATCAGTTCATCATGACAGTTTTCCTGCCCATTCCTGTATCTCATTCTGCTGTTCCAAGCACAGGAGAAGCACTGTGGGGTTGGGAGCAGTGCTTTCAGCCCTGGGAAGCTCTCAGTCTCTGCCTCTCCCTTCTCATTTTTTTTTATTGTGGAATAGTTACACTCCCCAGAGTCACTGCTGCTGCCACGGTCACTGATTTCCTTGACATCATTTCTACCCGGTGTTAATAATACTGCACTTTCTTTGTTGAAAACATCAAAAGCACTCTCAGAGTGCACAGTGACTCGGATATCTGAATTACAGTGTCAACAGCCTTGGCTGTTTCACTTCTCTGGAACGAGCTGCAGTTACCAGGACCCAAATCGCTCCTTCTGACTTTGCTTTTGCTCAGATCTGTCCTGTACAGCCTTCCTTGAAAATCAATTTGCTTGTCCTTTCCATGTTTCTTTAGGACCTGTCTGCAGCTACTGTGGGCAAAACTGTGTATTTGGGGGATCTACAGATTTGCTTCAGTTATTAATTAAATCCAGTGAGTTAGCTGCAGACAGCAGAGACAGAGAATTATAATCATCAAGCTGGTTTTCTTTCTTTCCAACCATTTATTTCTGTCAATATTAAGAATTTTGTGGATGGCACTGAGACCACTTTGCTATGCAGTGGTAGAACTGCCTGGCACGTTTCAGGCACACCTGGGGTGTTTGCTCTTCTTTAGCTCAGTTTTGGAGACAGGTTTTATATCTTCATATGCCATTGTGACTGATTTAAGTTTAGTGTTTGCTCTATCTTTTTTAAAAAACTTTTCAACTTAACGATTTTCTGACCATGATAAAAACATGTGCTAGAAATTGTGCATGACAGAAAGGTCAAGCTCAGTCCAAAGATTTCTTCTTGGAAAGTGGCTGAGGAAGCAGGTTTTACCACGTGCTCTGAGGATCAGCAGACCTGGATCCCCATCAGTCAGTGACAGAAGGTAACTCCAGAGCCAGGGAGCTGAAACCTTTATCTTCTCTCCCAGAATAGTTAAATTAAATGGCAATGAACAATTGGACGGTGTAGAAATCCCAGAATCTCCCAGTGTCTGTGCTATGTAACCCTCTAAATAGATTAATATGAAGGGAGGGATGAGGGAAGATGTGTAGGGAATCAGGCTGCCATGAGCCTGCTATTGACAGACTTATTCAAAGAAGCTGTGCTGTTTGGCTTCAGTGAATTATAACCTTAGCTGAGAGATTTATAAAGATATATAAGAACACGTTTGGCACTTCAGGCTGTTTGAAATTTCTACCCTGAATTTTTTATTGGTTCCAGCTCTAAAATAGTGCAAGCCATTCTTGATATGGAGTAGTTATACATCCTATCACTGAACAACTGTGCATGAATAATGTTTTCTATTTGATTCTGCAGAGGTTGGAGAACTCCAAAATGATACGTTGCAGACCACTGAAAATTAACAAAACTGGGAAAAGAAAGGCAATGCAACAGTAAATCACAGATTTAAAGGGAGTGAGCTGGAGTAGTAAATCCAGAATTATTGAATGAGGGTTCATTACTGTGTGCTGTGAGTGCTGTGTGATTAAAGAATTGGGCCACATTTCCTGGGAACACTGGTAAAATCACAGAGGTTTTGTCACAGCCGTGTCAATATAGTGCAAAGGAAAGCTAGAAATGTTTATGATTAGGCATCAACAACTCAAAGGAAACAACCAAATTGCATGGTTGCCAATGACACAATGTTCCCTGTGAAGTCAGCAATTAAATCTGGTGTGTCACTCCCAGGAATAACTTGTGTGGATGGAGTGTCAGGACCAGTGAGGGTTGCTCAAGGTGCCTTATTCTGTCATGCTGCTCAGGTATCAGGTCCCTGCTCCCACCCTGACAGAATGTTACCTCATAACAGCTCAGGATTCAGTCCTTCAGAGTGAGTATCCAAGCAAGTTCTTCACAATGGTTCTCCAAGTCCTTGGCAGCATCCGAGCAGCTTTCCTGGCAGTCGCAGGTCCTGAGAACTCAGTTCTCATCCATGTCTGTGCTCTTCTGTCAGAGCGCAAACTTGCAACAAGCTGCCTGCCACTGCAGCAAATCTTTACATTAAATTGGATGATAATGAACTACAGGACACCCGTGCATGGTCCGTTTTTCTAGCAACATGCCTCCATGTCTCCTGTTCCACTAATTTTACTGGAATTTTAGCAGTGGGCTTTTGGTGATACTGGTAAATCCCCATGTCTGTAGGAAGCCAGGTGAACAGTAAAATGACGTGCAGTTGTAGACCCCTGTGACTGATCACTGATGTCACAAGGCTGGCCTGGGAATACATATTCCTTTACTATTTTACTTTCTCAGCCCTAAGTAGGCTGTAGGGGCACTCGGGCGGTGGTTTTGGTAGATGGCTTTAGTTAGCATTGTAAAGGTTTGATGTCAAAGTAATCTGTGACCATGACAAGGAGTTTTCAGTCTTAGTTGCTGCCTGTTCTTTTGCTGTCACCTATTTTCTGGCTTGACGCTTTGCTGACTATTTGCAGACCTGTTTTCCAACAGGAGTTGTGGATGCTCCCAGAAGAGTTGGAGTATTTGAAGGTACATGCCAACAGTCTCATGATTTACCAGCTCTGGGCAGTGCCAAAGTCAAGATTTCACATCAAAGGGAAACACACTCTGGGCTGTTTCCACATCTTGCTTATTAATAGAAACTAGAAATGACCAATACATTCAGTGGTACAAAATATGGGACTAAACTCTGTTCTTGTTTAAGACTGGTTGAAAACAGCTCAAGGACAAACCAAGAGAGGACCACTGTCCTGATTCTCTGGGGGGGCTGGAGGTGATGCTCTGGTATGAGGAGTGGCTGGCATCGCTTGGTCTGTTCAACCTGGAGGAGACTGAGGAGAGACACATTGCAGATACAACTTCCTAAGAGGGGCAGAGGAGGGGTAGGCACTGATATCTGCTCTATGGGAACCAGGGACAGGTCCTGAAGGAGTGGGACCTGTTCTGTCAGGGGAGGTTTAGGTTGGATATTAAAAAGAGGTTCTTCCCCCAGAGTGTGGTTGGGCACTGAACAGGCTCCCCAGGGCAGTGGTCACACCACCAAGGCTGCCAGAGCTCAAGGAGTGTTTGGATGATCTTCTGGGGCACATGGTGTGACTCCTGGGGATGGGCCTGTGCTAAGGATTGGACTCGATGATCCTTGTGGGTCCCTTCCAAATCGATATATTCTGTGATTCTTGTTGCAGTCAGGTCTTTAAAATCACAGCTTCATTTAAACCATGGAAAACAATGATAAAAATCAGATAATATATAAATAATACTTTTAATAGAGTGATTTTGGGGTAACCCTTCTTTTCCCCCTCCTCTGGGCTGGATTGATGCAAACAGAATCCCTGTTGGGCACCTTTCTGGGCATCTTTTTTGGGAGCAGAAAGCTATCTAGGGATCTGTTTCCAGTGTCCCATGCTGCTCCTGTAGCAGTTTTCTTGCAAGCAGACCCATGAAGCAAAGCTGTAGGGTTTTCCCTGAAGTTAGAGTTTGCAGGACCTGCCCTGTCCTTACCTGGGCTGTGTCCAGCATAGAGTGTTAACAGTGTGCTGTGGGTTAGATAGAGGTTTGTACTCTGTGCCAGGATGTAAAACGTCTGTGTGATGTGAGTCATCCCACCAGAAACAGACTCCAAATGATCAACAGCTTGTTGCATTGTGTCAGTAACAGTTTGGACAGGAAACAGGTTTTTTTTGGCTTCAGTACACAAAGTGAACCCCTTGTGAAAAGGATTTGAAATTTCAAGTGGAAAATGTGGACGAAGGGAAGAATGTATGAATATTGCCAAGAAACAGACTCACTTCTTTGGCACAGAATGTGAAGAAATCTTTCCAGCTGGTGGTGGGGAACCCAAAAGCAATGTGCTGGTCAAAAGTGAATAAACTAAGTTGTCTTTTTATTCTCATTAGTATGAGTCATTTTCAAGTAAGTTGATAATATACAGTATGTTATAAAATCCCTTTTGGGTGACAAGAGCAAGAACAAAAAGCAGATTCTGTGTTTGTCAGACCCATACATCCATGTTTCACTGGTGAAAACAAGCAGAGCAGGCAGTTCCTTTGAAAGGGGCTGTAGGTGTATACAATGAGCTCATTCTGGTCCAGGTGCAGCCAGCAAGGAAATATCTGATACTGCCGAGTTCCTTAAACTTCAAATGCTGGTACTTCTAAAAAGTGAGTTATTTAATGCAAGTGTAAATACCAGGCAAGAAAGAGAAATGCTTTTTTATAGCCTAAGAAGCCATGTGCTTTCTGAATATAAATACAATTAACCATTTCATACCTTTGCACATCAGAAGAGAGTTCTGATGATGGAGAACCTGTGACATTATCCCTCTATACTCTGCTGAAACAAGAAACTGTGACAACATTGCCTGCCTGTAGTTTTACCAAAAACTGCACTGAGCTGTCCTCTGACTGCAAAATAGGCCCTCCCACACACAGTTTGGAGGCTGTTCCCAACTGCTCTTTGCAGAACTCATCTTGGTGATTTTCCTGACTTCACAACTCTGGACCCTATTGTAGAACCAACCTAAGGGGTGTCCAGCCCATGCCATGTTGGAGCAGAACTGCAGCTGCCCTCCTGCCCAGGGTGGAGGGGTCCTGGCCACTGTGGGGGCTGAGAACAACCTGTTTCCACCAGCTGTTGGTTATCTGTGTGTGCACCCAGTGTAAGGTGATGGTTTGTGTTCATGGATGTGTTGAGAACTGGTCTTGGACAAGGAAATTGATTCAGACTAAGCAAAACATTAATTCAGTACTAATAAGGGAGAATAGGCCTCCTACTGCACTCCAAATTATTTCTTTTTCTACACTGTAAAGCAGGAATTAATTTTTTTTTTCACTGTTTTGCCTCCTTTTTAAAATTGTTTACAGTTTTAAGGAGCCTTTAAAGTTAGTAAAGAATTAAGGCAGTAAATGATCTCCTTTGTAATGCTGTTAAGTTTCGGGGACATCAGCACAGTTTAACACATTTGAGAGAGAATTAAATAACAGTTGGTTAACAAAACTTTAGTTCAAGTCCCACTATCCGCACATGTTTATCTTCTTAAATGTGGACACCAAATCTCTTCAGATTTTAAAGGCTGTTTTACACTTGTTTCTCAGATTCTAGTATTAAAGAAAATTCCTCACAAATGCTGTCTAAAATTCTTATGTTCTGGCCTTTGCTGGCATATTTAGATCCTGAAATGTATCGATCATACCTCTTGAGTCCCTTTGTGCAGGACTAGAAATAAATTACCCTGGGTCAAGTTCTGTTTATACAGTGGACTGCTCTTGCAGAATTACCTTCTTGACTTAATAACTTCCTTTTGGATGACATTTCTGCCAGAAAGAAGACAAATTGGCTGAGGTCAGCGCGCGGATCAGCTCAATGTGCAGGAGGAAATTGTAGTGGATCAGCTAAATTGCGGCGGGTCTGGGGCAGCACCGGGCAGTGTTGGCCCGTGCCGACACCGTGGGCTCTGCACCAGGGTCATGCTGTAGTGTGGCCAGTTCCAGCCATTCCAGAGTCTGAGGAATTTACCTGGCGCAGTGACAATGAATTAGATCAGCAGAGTGATTCTTTTGGCCTAACACTGATGTGTGCAGTGGCCCTCCAGACTCCTTGTGTTAAACCCGGCCATATACAAAGCACTCAAAGGTCTCTGCAGATGCCACACAGTGCGATATTACTGCACCTTCCTCTCACTCACTCCTGTGACTTTCTTTGAAATTGTTGTCTTACAAGTAGCTGGAAGATGAGACCTTGCAGCTGGGCCTGTTCTCATCATCCACAGTGGCCGGGGCGGATACTGAATTTGCTTCCTGATGTGTGACATTGGGGCACAGGACTGAAGGACCTGTAAGATCCCATAATACTCCTGATGGGTCATACTCCTGATGACCTTGGTCCTGTTCTGTGTACATCTATATGTTCTGTAGAACACATTGTGTTATGTTATACAGAACACATTATGTATTTATTACATACGTATCTCTATTTCTTTTACTTATATATGTGAAGCCAAGCAAATCTGAGTTGCTGGGGAATAGTTCTGCTGAAGTCACTGGCTTTATATTTTATGAAACTGGTGACAAGAGAGCAGTGGGGGCTACAGACGCCCGTCAGAGTGGCACCAGAACTTTTGCAGAGGAGCTTGGAAAGCTGAGCTGCCCCTCGGCACTGTGCCCATCTCACACCATACCCCATCCCCGTGGCAGGGGTAGCCTGGGCCACTGTTACAGTGATGTTGCTGCACCTCAGCCCCGTGCAAAGTGCACCCCCATAGCCTGTGCACGATGAGAGAAACCTAAACCCAACTGCATCATGTTTAAAATCATGGAGTTACCTTTTCCCTCTGCAAATTCTTCTATTTATTCTGTGTTCTACAACAGAAGAAATATAAAAGTCTCCTTTTAATTAAGCTCTTTATCCTTTGAAGTTATTTTGGATTTTTTTTCCATGTTGGTGATGTAATTTATGTAAATAATCATCTATCTATGAAAGGAGTGTGTCTGTCAAAAGCTAAAATAAAAAACATCCGTCATTTTGAAGTGATTAACATTCTCCAGATGTTTAAATCATCAGATTTCAGGAGTTTCCCTTTGTTGTGATAATGATATAGTATCCAGAACAAGAATGTTTACTTTTTTGTAGAGGTCAAACACAGATTTTTCACAATCCTATTAAAGCATGCAGTTTATTGTAATTGTATGTGTAGATGAAAGCATATGCAGTTATTATTATTTCCCTTAATTGTAAACTGCTGCTGGTAATTTTACTGTAAAGCTGAAACAAAAGGAGCATAGTTGAAAGGACCACCACTGCCCACTTATGTAATCAATTTATAGATGTCAAGTTTGTACCAAGATGGTTATCCCTCTCCCTCGAAGCACCGGTGACAGGCTACCACCCTGCAGCACACCCCCCTGCTCTGGGGGCGGCCGGGGCTACAGAAGATGTAGCTGATAATGTTAAGTGACAGCTCTGAACCACTGCAGTCCAACGTGCTCAGCTTCAGGCTGCAGGGAGGAAGGAGACACACATTCCTCCCTGCTGCTGAACCTGTGGCTGACCAAGAAAACTTTACCTGTCCCCTGCCGGCCAGATTGCTGAGGTGACTGGAACCACAGCACCTTGATGGAAGGAAAAGGAGAGGTGTAGTCACAGAAGAGGGGTACACGTGAAAAATGGATCAAATCCTTTCCCTTCCATAGTCCTTGCAGAGCAACACCCTTCAATTCATAAAACTGGACAATGCATGAGATGTGTGGATCCGGCAAGTCACCCCGTTGGCAAACTGCTCAGAGCTGACAAAATACACCCAGAGAGAGTTCTGAGTGGGCTCATAGGTCATGGCAACTGGCCAACCATTTTCAGTGTTTGTTTTTAGCAAAACCTCTCCTGAAATACGAATTTAGAAAAAAATTCTCTAGAAAAATACTAGATAGTTGCACCAGCCAAATAACCACTGCTTCTGCCCCGAGATTTCATTTGAGCTGAAATGTTACCTGAGGATTAGTAATGTAACATTAGAGATGTACCAGTTTTTCATTTGATGGAAGGTTCTTGTCAGATGAATGCACACACCCTGTAGGAATGTGGCAAAGGCAAGGGCGGGCTCAGACTGTGACCATCGCTGTTTTCTGCCCCCAGTTCCCCCTCGGGACTGGTTTTGACACCTGTGCCCCCTGTGGCTCCAAACGAATGTTCTTTGAAAGAGCCACAACCTGCTGGAGCAGTTTCTTCCCTGTCCCACCCAGAACTCATTCCTCTAAAGCTGCCCTTGGATGGAGTCAGCAAGGGAAAATTCCAGCCGTGTGCCAGGCTCCAGTGCATGCTGGGAGGAACATGCCTCTTCCCAAATGTTGTCTCATCCCCTTGCTGGCCTTTCACCACGGGAAAAAGGCAGATAAGTGAAAACTGTGTTTTGTGGAAGAAGAGAATTTTGCTCTGCTTCTCACCAGGGACCCTTACAATACCACACATGATTAAATCTCTAAAATGTTAGTCTTTTTTCTTTTTTTTTTTTTTTTTTTTCCTGGCTCCTTGGATCTCATCTTGCCTCAGGAAACATGGATAAGGAAGCTTGCTGCAGTAAAGCTTTGTAAGTCTAAGCTGTCCTGAAGTAAGTTTTCTGCTTCAAGCAACCTTTGCAGGGTCATATATGGACTTACTTAGGATGACCAAAATAATTAATTAAGAACTTTAAGATTTATGTGCAAATAAACCAGGTAATTCCACCAGAGACTTGCTGGATCTGAGCCAGACTAGCTGAGGAGCTGGAATGCAGGGGGAGAGAGAAAATACACGAGTGAAGCTCTGAGTGCTGATCCCTTAGTGGCTGGGGAGGCAAAGGGGCATGGCAGGGAGATGGGCACAGGGCATGGGACACGGGAGTGGGAGACGGTACAGTAGAGTGAGGGGATGGTGCAGACGGAAGGGTTGTTGCTGGCTACATTTCAGTATTTTGATTGCTCTTGTGAGACTTTTGTCACACCAAACTTGTTTGTACTTTTCCTTACCTCAGACAGGAGAGATGGACAAGGACAACTCTTCTGGGTCACGTTTTGCATAATTTTGCATCTTTTTCTCTTCTGCAGTTCCATTGGCCTGATTGTAATAGATGCATTAGCACCTTACTTACAAAGCTGGTAATAAGTGGTCAGAGCTCATTGATGGTTTCCTGAGCCCTCAACCATGCAGGTGATGAGCTGCATGAGGTCTGGTCCTCCATTTCTAGAGCTTCTGTAGCGCTCAGCTGCTCTGCCAGCTTTGTGGGCACAAATACCTCACTGGTAAGTGTGGGCATGAGGATGGGGTCAAACTCCTCTCTTCATCCTTCCTAGAAACCAGTGCACCTCAGAATAGATGTAATTAATTATGCAATGCTCCCATTACAGATGAGGCGAGCTGCTCAGATGGGCAAGCGCAACAAAGCACATTTGTGTAAGTACAAGGAAAATGGGTGGATGGGTTTGGTTCTCAGCCCTGGGATCAATGGGAATAAAATGGTTCTCAGCTGAAAAGTGATGCTTGTAATATCCAGCATAAATGATGAATTAAAGTCAAAGGGTCTCTTCTGTCTTTGTCCCACTTCAGCATTGCACAACAGCAGTGCAGTTCCTTTGGACTCTTTGTGCATATTGAAAAGGTAAATACAGTGCAGCACAGCTTTCTGAGTCTGTGTTTTGGGTGTAAGGCTGGTTTTTTAATTGCTTTTTTTTTTTTAATCCCAGCAGAAATGTTCTTTTTATCATCACTGGTAGGTCACACCCTTTTTGCCTTTTGCAAAGCTGGTTCTCTCATTTGTTCTTGAGGGCTTGTAGCACTGTGTCCTGGTGCTGCCTTCAGGGGACAGTGCATGTAGGTGCTCTTCAAGAACATACCACAAATACAGGTTTAAGACAGCAAATAATATCTGCAAATAATATACATTTTGGCTTTGCTGTTCATTCTCTATGAGCCTGCCTAAAGTGGGGTTTTCCTGGTTAATGCTGAAACAGATTCTTCCCTTTTCTGAAATAATTTCTCTTTGAGAGTCTTCCAATCCCTCCTTCACACTAGCTTGCTAACTGACCTGGAAGATGAGCTGGTGATATGGCTGATGTTCTCCGTGATGTACTAGACCCTCCAAACTGATTCTTTGAAAAACAAATGGCTGCAGAACAGGTGAGTTACAGACCTGCACTAAATACCTGTTCTGCTGCATTTGCAGTCTCCAGTACCAGGAAATACTAGTTCTGTTATTTTTACATTTCCTGGTTTTGCACACAGTTGCCAGCATTACTATTCTAATGCAGCATCACATCACACTACATCCCATCACCTTACATCACTTTATGTGGCATTACATGGCACAACTCAGTCCCTGCGTTCCCAAGGCCTGTCACACCATTGCAGTTGGGCATTTGGTGCATTTCCATTCATTATGGTTTTAGGGATGTTCCAGTGGCCCATGGAGGTGTGTTTTGTTGGATTAGCTGACATAGACGTCCTACCTGCAGATGAACTATGAGGCAAAACTCAGCTGTTTCAGAGCGGAAGTGATTAAAGGAATGAAACTGATGTCTGTGGCTTCCTGCAGATGTGCTGATGTGCTCCTGACCCTGAGGTGCTGGCAGGTTCTGTGATTGGGCTGGAGCAGGGTGGCCCTGCTGTGGCTCTGTTACCTCTTCTGCGCTGGCCTCACTGGCCGCTCCTGGTTGTGGGCTGGGGGCCAGCATGAGCCCCATGGTCTGCCAGGCACCAGCCCCTCAGCTGTGCTGAACACTTTTAGAGCCAGCTAAACAGATGAGTTCTGGAAAGAAATGATATAAATACAAGTTCTTGGCTCGAATCTGGTTTTAAGGCAAACAAAACTCTGAACTCCAGCACCCAGAAACCTGTCAGTGCTTCTGTCTGACTTCAGCCCTTTGAACAAGTCACTTCATCCCTGTTTCTCATGTAACTATAGATCTGATATGTGTGTGGAGCCAGATGATGACCTGCCAGCTTCAGCTGCCTTCTTTCAACTTCATACTTTGAACTAAAGTTCACACAATATTTTCACAGACATTCATCCCCCCCACTCTGAAAGAAAAAAAAAAAAAAAAAAAAAAAAAAAAAAAAAAAAAAAAAAAAAAAAAAAAAAAAAAAAAAAAAAAAAAAAAAAAAAAAAAAAAAAAAAAAAAAAAAAAAAAAAAAAAAAAAAAAAAAGAAAAAAAAAGAAAAAAAAAAAAAGAGAAAAAAAAAGAGAAAAAAAAAGAGAAAGAAAAATCATGAGGAAGAAAAGGCGTGGGAGGAGAAAAGACAAACACAAAATGCAGTTCACTTAAAAATATCTCTGCTTGATGGAGGCTAAAAGGTGGCAGCTGTGCCAAAGTAGTGGACCCTAAATCGCTGAGCAAAAAAGAGCAGGGAAAGCTCTGATTGCTCCCAGTACTGCGGTGAATGTGTGCTCTCAGCCGCAAATCAAGCAAGCTTAAAAAAAAAAAAGAGAAAAAAAAAAAAGACTCAATCAAGGCAATAATGGCCTCCACTTCACAATCAGACAAGTGCTTCTACTTCAGAAATCCTACCATTTAAGGCTGATTGCTAACCCTGGCCTCATTTCTAATCTAAAGGGCGAGTAATAATTTGGAAAAGGAATTATAACAACTTCCCAACCATTTGGTAAATCGTCATTATTTTAAAGGGGTGTTGGGAGGCTGTTGCTGTTTGTCAGGTATTTTTTCCTGCTGCTGCTCTCCCACTTTCACCACCCCTTTTTTCCCTGATCTCGTATTGGAAGGGAAGTGATATATGGTGAAAATATGTAAGAAAGAAAAGTCCAGAGGGATCCTCTAACCTCGGGGCTATGGTGTGTAGAAGATTACCTGAAGCATGGAGAGATGAATTGGCTCTTCCCTTTGCTACTGTAGAGTGCCCAGAGCTTCTTGCTGGGATCAGCAGCTGTGCTGAGCAGGGACACTGTTCCCAGCCCAGGGGCTTCTGCACAAGCTCTCCCTGGAGTGGGAAACCTTTTGCTTTAGGAACTTCCCAAAGGAAAGGGCAAGGAGCACCCATGCAGGTGGATGGGTGGTGTTGGGATGCTGGTGCAGCGAAGGGCTGCTGCCCGCCCAGCCCCGCAATGGAGCCACTGTGACCTTTGGCCTCCCCTGGTCAGGGGCCACCCAGCCAATGGAATGAACTGGTGCTCTGCTGTCCAAATCCTGCCTGGACTGCCTGGGATAGGCAGAGAAACATTAACCATTTAACCCATAGGTTATCCTGATGGGAAGTGCCAAGTGTATTACTCTGGAACCCTCGTAGCTGAGCTGCGTTTATTGCCCTTGCTTTCCTGGTTCAAGCATCTGTGAATATTTCAGTATTTATGTGAATATTTATTCAAACATCTTCTGTAGGTTTGTTGTGATTTTCACACACACATCACAGTCGACCTTAGAGGTCTTTCCAACCAAAACGATTCTATGATTCTAGGATTTTCTACTGAGAAAACTGAAACACGAGGATTTGGACAATGTGCCTTCCCTCTGTGACCTGAGAGGGCCACAGCTGCCCTGGGCAGAACCCGGGGCTTTGTCTAGTGCCGCTGTTCTCAATGACAGAGCATTTAAAAACAGATGCAACATGACACAGAGTAAAAGAGCCAGGGGGGACCTGTGCTGGGGGGACCTGTGCACAGCTTCACCTGGGTTATCTAATCCTGTGGGAATCTTGATAGTGTTTTGATTATAGCAGATATTAGTGATCAAAATACCTCTTATTTCAGTGATTCAAGGACAAAATGGGATGCCATTGTCTCCCTGGATGAATGTGAGATGTTTTATGAAAGGGACGATCACTGTGTTTGGAGGATGACAAAATTTCCTTATGTGCCTCCGGAGGTAATGGCAGCACTGACTGTAATGCAGCATGTGTCCCTTACTCCTGCTTTGTGCTGTGAAGGGATCTGTGCCACAGTTATTTACATCTGTATTTTAAATATGATTTGAAAAGAAACTGATTCAAAAATTTTCAATGACCCAGTGAAATCTGAACTACTTATTGCAAGACAAGAAGTATAATGCTTCAATCAAAATAGCAACTTGGAATGTGTTTTATTAAATAGAGTTCATTTAATATTACCCCAGAGTGCTATGGATGTGAAAACACATTCTTGAATTTGAACTTTTCTATCTAGGTAATAGGAACAAGGAGAAAATGGTAATTTCTAATATTACACATTTTGGGCCAAATTCTGATCCCATATAGAACTACCATGGCATTCCTGCATGCTTTCCAAAAGCAATGTGTCCCTGGGTCCTGTCTGTCACTATGAGGTAAAGATGTTACAGGATAAACAAGTAAACCCTGCACAGAGCTCTGCGTAAAATCCTCCTGGATTTTACTTTCCTGTCACTTGTCTCTGCAGAATTTCTGAGGTGAGTGTTTGCAGTGAGAGAAAAGAAAACCAGGCTCAGGCTCTGTGCAATCGAAGAAAATTCTGAAATAATTTGCATCGACAGATGCAAAGTAACGGAAAAACGTGGATTATATGCATAAACTCTGTGTGCATTTCACTTCTAAATATTCCTTGATTTTTGTCAGCAATGTTATGCAAAAATATTTAAATGAGCAGATTATAAAAGAGCAGTGCTGCCCGTGTAACATCGACACGGAATCGATCGGGGACGGGCATTAGCGGAGAATTGCTGGTCATCCCAAGGAAAACGGATTTTTGCTTGCCAGCTGTTTGATATTTCGGGAGGTTAAATGGCTCCTGCTGCCAACCCGAGCGTGAGTGCGGAGAGCCGCAAGTGCTGATCTCTCGCACGGACCCCGAGCTGAGCTCACCGGCCCCGAGCGCACGGGGACGGGGATCGGGACCGGCGGTCGCGGGGGCTCCGCCGCTTGCTCGGTTCCATCGCTCGGTTCCATCGCTCGGTTCCATCGCTCGGTGCCGCCGCTGGCCCCGTTCCCCGCTCCGGGTCCCGCCGCTGCCCGGCACCCACCGGAGGGGTAAGCCCCGGAGTGACCGGCGGGCCAGGGCAGGCGCGGAGAGCTGCAGTCCCTGCCCGGTGTTCAAATACGGTAAAACGGAATTCATTAGGTGCTTATTTAGAGAAACGAAAAATCCTACTCTGTTTATACACGGAGCGAACTCCGGTGCCTGTATGAATTGTCGCCCGCCGCCAGCGCGGGTTGTGCCGACACCTTCCACCCCTGCCCGAATCCCCGAGACAGCGGGGATGTCACCTGCGCACCGAGGGGATGTACCGAGCAGCGCTGCGCCCGCCGCCCGGGGCGGCTGCGGGAGAGCCCGGCGGTGCCGCCGGGACCCAGCGGGGATCTGCTCCTGCGGCGGGGCCGAGATTCCAACCACTGGGCTCTGAGCTGTCAGAATGCCTTTGCAAAAAAAAACCCCAATTACAGTAACTATAAAACTTGGTTTTGAGAAAAAAATGTTTTTCTTTTCACAGGATCCTGCAGAAAATAAAAACAAAAGATTTTTTTCCCCCTCCAGTATAAAATTGAGCAAAAATAGTATATCTGCTCAGCTACCATAAATAAACTGCATCCAAAAAACAAAATAAAAGCTTTCTTGTAATTTGTGTGCTGTTCTTTGATTTAAAAAAGAGCTGAGGATTCTCTGACCTTGATACCGGGTAGCTGCCTGGTGCCACACCACAGCTGGCATGTTTGACAGCAGCTTTTACAGGCTTTACTTTCTCTTGATATGAAGAAATTAAGTGGGCAGCTCGGGAAATTTAGGCATGTGATTATCTAATTTTTTTAAAGGCTCAAATTTTTTTCAAGGGTTCTTTCAAAAAACCCCCAGTATGCTGCACCGGGACAATTTCAACTATTTCCCCTAATATCCCATTATGTAAAATCTAATTGACAGGGTGTTGCAAAGTAGTTGTGTATTTTCAGTAATCAAAAGTACCAAAGAGCTGCTAGGCCTCCAGTGCACGGTACATTTAATACAATAATTTTAAAACCTTGAGACTGAATTTCATACAATTGTATGTTGTTAAGTGTGCGGACTCGGGCAATTTCAGGTCAAGCCCTGGCAGGAGTCGAGGATGAGAGCTGAGAAGCTGCCCTGTCCACAGAGGTTTAATCCCATGTGAAAACACTGATTTCAGTGCACTCTGTAGCTTTTACTGTCATGCTCTTGTAAACTGATTTAAGTACTTGAGTTTCAGAGGAAGAAGCTATTTCAAGAAAATACTTGTGTGTATGACATCTATGATTTGCATGTACAGAATTATCCTGGTGAATCAGTCAAGTGACTTGTGTCCAAGTGCCTGGATGTGCTGGGGAGCACAACTGGCTTGGAACCTGCGGAACAACCAGCTGGGAACACTGTGGCTCTGATTTGAGTGGTTTCCTGGTGTGGATGCAAAATGCTATGGATGAGGAAAGACTAGCAGTTGCTGGAGTGAATGAACCCATCTGCCTCCCCTGAAACAACTGAGAAGCACAGGGAATGAAATCGTAATTTTAAAAAATTTAACACAGCAAGAGCAAATATGAAAATTGAGATGAAAATACCTTTTAGGTTAATTAAGTGGCTAAGCACATTTACAAATGGTAAAGATTTGCCAGTTTTAGGAGTCTTGTTGCTTATCAGTGGATTTTCCTTTGGCCATGACCTCCAGAGTCGCCTTTTCAGTGGTGCTGCCTCCCACTGCCTGTGGCTGCTCTGCCCACTGGCTGCCTGCACTCTGCAGCTGCAGATGGCATTTACAGCCCAACAGAATTGCTCAGAGCAGCTGGAAATGAAACACAACTTGGCAAAATTAACCTCAAAAAGAACAGGTGCAACTTGAGTGAGCCTGGGGTGAAGTGTGGTGATCCCCAGTGTACGGGCAGGTAAGGGCAGTGGTGCATGGAGGAGGTGCTGCTGGGGCTGTGCTCCTTCCTGGAGCGGCTGCAGGATGTTGAAACCACCTCAGCATTGCCCTCTGCAATGTTGGATGTGGTGTAAAAAAAAATCAGACAAACCTTGTAAAAACCGTTCTACATTTTAGGCACTGAAGTAACAAAATTCCCTGATCCTTCCCTGACAATCATGAGACTGTTGATTTTTCTTGTTGTAGGGTCTTGTTTTGGATTTTTCGTATGAGGTCCCCAACAGTCTTCAACCATGGGAGATGATGGGAATAAAGTAACAAGATGTCAACAGTCAGGGTAACATTTCTAGCTTTGCCAAAAAATATTCATGAATTTTGTATAATTTTTCAGAGAAATGTGGGATTGTATCACATTTCAGTTTCTGACAAACTGTATTTCTAAGAATGTAAATCCTGTACTGCTATTACACAGTGCAAGCGTTTGGGCCGTTAGTGTGGTGTTTGATTCCACTGAAATAAGAAGAAAAAGGTAACATTAAAAAGGAGCTTCCCAAAAAATTTACTTGCACTGAATGCTCTTTCCTGCCAATACACAACCCTACTCTGCCTTCAAAAGCACACCGAGGTCCTGATTTACACACACCATTAGCATCTGTGATCCCTCTCCCACCTTGCACAAGTGACTGTACCAACTGGGAATTAAACTGCTCTGGATTCGGGAAAGGCCTCCTCTGTCCTAGGAATATGGGTTCTGCAGGCTGGGCTTGAAGCCTGATATTTTTGCATCTCTGCTTTTTCAGTGCTGAATTTTCCCTTCCCATGTGTGATGAGACCTGACAGCACAGCAAGGTCTGTGGGCACTGCTTGTGGTTGGTGCTGGTGCTGTCAGTCCCTTGAGCCACGACCAACAGACCAGAGCCAGACCTTTAGGAAATGTCACATGCAGAGAAGGGTTCAGACTGTTCTGAACAAACTCCTTGAAATCCACAAGCAACAACTGCCTCCTCTGTGCACAGGAGCTGCCTCTCGGGTAGTGAGAAGGGACCTGCCAGAATGGTGGGACCCCTAGCAGTGGGGATGGGGACAGGGAGAGCCTGTGGTTTTGCAGTGCCTGGCTGGGGCAGTAGCCTGGGGAGGCTTCTCTGCACGGAGGCAGTTGTTGCTGTTCGTTGAGAGAAGCCCTGGGGTTTCAGTTCAGCCCACACAGGCAGCAGAGCCTCAGAAAGAGAGAGGAAGGTCTGTAAAACGTGGTGACTGCAAAGGGCTGACACGAGGCCCCATCCCAACATTGCTCCAGCAATGCCTATGGCAGAAGCCATGTCCCCACCTGAGGAGATGCTGTCTCCTGCCCTGCTGTGGGACCCCTGGCTGCTTCCAGCACCTGGCTGCTGCCTCAAAGGTCAAGGGACTTGGGCTTTGCTCACTCACCTCCTGGCCAGCAGCTCTCTGAAATGATCCCCCCCATGTTCAGTCAGAATGGAACCATGGTTAGTTCTCCCAAATGTGCAGGAGGTCTGAGACCAGTGCACACAATGCTGCTTTGGAAGGTTTCTGTTGAATTTCCACCTCACGTATTGGCCGTCTCACAAGCCGATAGTCTTCAGTATTTGTCTCCAGCACCTCTCTCCTTCCCTGAAACCAGCAGCACCGGTGTGCTCTGTGACACGCTGTTTGTGCTGGCAGCCACCCAGCACCTCAGCTGAACGTGGCTGCAAACTTACAGGGACAGAAAGGCACTAGCCTCTCCCCTTCCCACACGCCAGCCACATGCTGAGGTGTTTCAAGCTCCCAGAAGGAGAACATTTGAGCTCAGTCAGCAACACTAACACACAACACAAGAGGCTCCAGTTCCTTTCTTCTGGTGCACCTGTGACTGAAAACAGCCTAGTGGGCCTTTCAGAATCTACCCAATGCCCCAATTACTCTTCCCTGTGGCTGCCATGGAGTATGTTCAGTTTTTACAGTGGAATTAAAATGCCCCCAAGACACAGGCTCATGTAATGGAAACAGTGACATCCCTCTCTGCATGGCCTGGGAGTTCCCGCACAAATAAACCATCTCCTTCAGTCAGGGTCTGGCTCTGCATTGTAAGCTATCCCTCAAATCACAAAAGACAGCTTGGAAGGTTTACAAATTCAGCATTTTTCTGAAAAATACATGAGCATGGAGTGCCTTTGCCAGTGGTACAACAAAGAATGCACACAGTACTGCACTGTTTGTATACAGTTCAGTATACAGTTCCTGTAGTCAGTGGTTCACAGCCCAACCCAGCCCTTGGGGTGACTTTGGCCGGGTGCTGGTTGCACAGCAAAGAGCAGGGAAACAGCAGCTGCCAGTGCAGTGGCCAGGAGGGATCTGGATGCACCTGGCTGAGGCTGGTGCAGAGTAGTACCCAGCTCCTGCTTTTCTGTTCTAACCTCTGCCCCAGGTATGCTCTGCAGGTGACTAACAGATGGCTTTGTGCTGCTGGGAAGGGCCAGCCATGCCTGCAGGGAAAACAACCCATTTTAAGTTTCTCTGCTCTGCAAAAACATGAAAGCTGGAAGTGAAATTCTGCCCCAGAGAACACAGCCAAAGGCTGCAGCAAACCTGTTATTTCTGGGATAACTGGAAGATGGAGTAAAAGCTTGTTAATTCAACAGTACAGTTGAAAAACTGTACAGTTGAAAAACCCCCAAAACACTCTAAGGCTTTGTTGTCTGTGCCCGGTAGCGTTACACCTGCTCATCATTCTGTTAATTACCTTTTTTCTAGTCCATGTCCATGGGAGTGTGACTACTTAGAGCACAAATGTATATAAACCTCTTACAAAGAGCATTACAATCAGTTTGCCATTTCCTTTCAAATGCCTTAGTCTATATCATGATTTCGGCAAACAGATCCAGACTGCTTTCAGTATCATCCTGGGGCTCCAGCTCTCTGCTGGGATCGGCCTGTTCCCGAGGGGTCCGTCTCTTTCTCCTGTGCACATACACAGAGCGGCTCTTCTCCGGCCTCTCAGGAGCCAAGGTGTCTGTAGAAACAGCAGCCTCCAGAGCCAACTCCAAGCCTTTCTGGAATCTAGAAAAAAAATATTTTGTATTTACTATTTTGTAGGCTTCCTTCAAAACTCCTCTGAGAAACTAATGTTTTTGGAACATAATCAAAACATGCAAGGAGAAGAAAGTGGTTTTAGCTAATACTGAAGAAAAATTCAATGTCATGAACATTACATCATTACATGGTGTAATCTTACAAACCTCTCAATCCTCCTTATGTTTTCTTCCATTTTCTGATTGGCTACTTGTACCAGAAATTCAATATATTCTTCAGAGACCAACAATCTCCCCTTGTGGCTCAATGGAACTTCTAAGCAGTGAGTGCTCCGGACAGCCTGAAAAAGCACACAGAATTTATCTGGAACAAAGTTTTTTTACTTTATGAATGTTATTTAAATAATATAGGGAGTTCATTACAGGAAAAAAACTGCTTATCCACACAATTGGTAAGTTTGCTCTCACCTAAAGCGGAAAGCTATTTCTTTGCTACAGCATGCCCTGTGACAGCTGTTTAGCACAAGCCAGATCTCAGCTGGTAAAAAGTCAAGGTTAATGTAATGATATGACTTTGTTACATCCCTTACAGCAGCAGAGTCCTTACCATTGTAATTTTTCCTCCTCTGCCAACCGTAATACCGGAGTTCCTGAATCCAGAATCAACAGCCACTGAATGCTGCAGAACAAACAAGGGTTTGAACAGGTCTTGTACACTTTCACAGCAAAAAATAATTATGGATGGGTTGCAATGCAACTTGCAATCTCAGTTTTGCAAAAAAACTTACTCAAAGCCATCTCCACAGACTGATACAAAAATAGTTAAATTAAAATGTCTTTAAGATCAAGCCCACAGACTATGGGTGGTTTTCAGAGACCCATGGTGGATCGTGATTGTCTGAATCCATCAGTGCAGATGGGACACCATGTGTCTCTGAGCACTGAGCTGCTTTATCCCAGTGAGCTGGAAGCACACATCGCCACACATCCATAGCTGTGAGAGCAGCAGGACTGTACATTGAGCTCATCAGCTCTCCTGTGCTAATGAGGGAACGAGCCTGGCACAGCACACGCTGCTCTTCCATCATGACGGAAAAGCAGAACACAAAGATGCCACTCACTTCATTGAAAACGGAGACAAATGGCCTGGATGGTAGCAAAGTAATGTCTAAAATCCATCCCTTTCAGCTAGTGAGAGAGCCCAGGCTGAGAAATGTTTTATGGGCAGCCCGCTTCAGCTCAAAGGTGAGTAATTTTGCTTTCTGCGTACAGCAAAATCTCCACCAAGTTGAAAGCTGTGTTTTCCTCATCAGCTTACTTTACTATCCTAGTTCTTGAACACATAGCACATCTGTGACTGCTCTTAAGTGTTACAGCTTAACCAGGAGCCAATCCTCTTACTTTTACAGGCAGGAATGTAACAGAACAATGATGTCACATTGTGCTTGATGTGGTTTTACCAGCAGCTGTGCATCCTGCATCTCCCGACACAGCACGTGAAGAACAAATGGTTCAAACTTGAACACAACATCTCCAGTGGCCTTCTCTAGTGCTGTCATCTGGAAAATACACCAAAACATTTATATTAACATTGCAAGTGTATACTATTATTGCCAGGAAAAAAAAAATGCAAAAAAGAAAAAGCTAGTCTGTGAGCAAAACAAGTATCAAAATGAGTCCCAAGCAGTCAGGTTTGATCAGCTGCTTTTAAGTTTTTATTGCTCACAATACAGAGAAACTCCCTGGATTTCCCTAATTCTGTTTGCTAAACTGATCAAGTTTGACAGAAATTCATAGAAAGACAGACATTTAAAATTGTGTTTCATCCTTTTTATTTTTCCTTTGTACATCCAAACATAGAAAACATCAGTCCAGCAAAGGACAATAACTGTTCTGCTGCAATCAGGTGATTAAGCAGGGATTTTTTTTTTTAAACTGTTCTTTAGAATCAAAGACATTTAGTTGCTGAAGTCCATCCCTCAACTTTAGAAAACTTTCTGGGTTTCAGCAGATTAAATCCATGGCCTAACATACTAGACTTTAATTCTTGCTCAAATACCATATGAGAGATGTAAAGAAAAATTTAGAGGTTGAAATTAGAGGCATACACCCACAAGATAAGAGAAAAAAAGAGTAACTTTATAAAATTGAAGAAATCCCCTTCAGACCCCTCAGTTCTGCCAGAAGACAGAGATGCTAGTGGCAGTTTTTCCTGGATCTGTGAGAGTGCAGACAGCTCTCTGACATCCTGCTCAGCTCACAAAGACATTTTTTCTCCTTTTCTGTGCTGTCTTTGTGCAGAGAAACCTAAAGGGTCTTCTAGTCAGAAAAGTCACTTTGAGACACACTGAGCTTAAAAGCATTCTCTTCAAAATGAGTCTAAAGAATTTAATGAGCAACACCCCCAAAGAAAATTTAATTTTGAAAGAGTGGCAATCCATCTCAGCAGCAGGAATAAAACCCCTTTCACGTGACGTGTTTTCCATGACACCATGAGCACTGCAATGAATAAACAAAAAAGCTGTACGCCACTCTGCTCTTACCACATCGCCTTTGGCACACGGGTCGTGTGTTACCAGGAGCCATCTGCAGTTCTTCTTCTGGATCCCGCCGCCGTCCGTGTCCTGATGGACAGAAACCAGGGAATGGGCTCTGCGGGTCGGTGATGTTTGACCCGGCCCTTCCGAACCGGGAGCGGAGACCCGAGCTCTGCCCGCGGAGACCATTCCCAGGGGCACCGCTCGGCCCGGCACCCGCCGGGTTTGTGTGTCCCGGACACCAGCACTCAGCCGGGCACGGGCAACAGCGGGGATCCCCGTCTCGGCATGCCCCGCCATCCCGGTACGCATCCCGGCCCCCATCCCGGTACCCCGGTATCCCGGTACCCATCCCGGTATCCCAGTGTCCCAGTAGCCATCCCGGCCCCCATCCCGGTAGCCATCCTGGTGTCCCGGTCCCCATCCCGGTGTCCTGGTACTCATCCCGGCCCCTATCCCGGTCCATATACCGGCACCCATCCCGGTACCCCAGTGTCCATCCCGGTACCCATCCCGGTATCCCGGTCCCCATCCTAGCCCCCATCCCGGTGGTGTCCCCGTATCCCGGTGTGTGTCCCTGTGTCCCTGTATCCCGGCAGGTATCCCGGTGTGTGTCCCTGTATCCCGGTAGGTGTCCCCGTATGCCGGTGTGTGTCCCTGTATCCCGGTAGGTATCCCGGTGTGTGTCTCACCGCCACCAGGACTCTGCCGTCGCACGAGCTGGCCGTACAGAACCGCTCGCGCGCGTTCAGGAGCCGCGCGAGCCCCGCGGCGCGCGCGTCCAGCGAGCGCTTCCGGCTGGCGTCGGGCCGCGCGAGCCGCTGCGCCTTGCGCCGCGCGAACGCCGCCATCGCGCCGGGGACGGCGGCCCGCGAAGGACAAACCCCCGCGCGCGGCCGAGCACCGGGGCGGGGCGCGGGGTGGCCCCGCCCTCCGCTCTGGCCCACGCTCCGGCGCGGGGGCGGTGGCGCTCCGCAGGTAGGCGGGGGGCGCGGAGCTCCCCGGTGCTGCCCGAGGGGACGAGACGGGGCGGCGGCGGCCCCGCGCTGCCCGTGCTGGGCTCCGCAGCCGCGGCGGCCACGCCCGGACCCCGAGCGGCCACGGCCGTGGCGCTCAGAGGGGCGGAGCCTGACCGCGACAGGCCTCGGGAGGCGGGGCCTGGGGCGAGAGGGGCGTCAGGGGCGGGCCCCGCCAGAGGGGGCATGTCCGGGTGGGAGGGGGCGGGCCTGACAGCGGGGCCGTGTCGGTCCGTGCTGAGGCCGTGGTGCTGCTAGAGACGGGAGGGGACGGGACGGGGCAGCTGCCCCTGTTCCCTGGCTGTGCCCCGCTGGGCACGGCCCTGTGCTGTGCTTCCCGTCCGCCCCATGCCCGGCTCCCGGGAACTGCTCTGAGCGGGAGACCCTGGGCACCTCGGGCACCCCCCGCACCTTCCCCTCCCTCTGGATCGGGTCATTATCACGAGGCCGAGCTGCCCTTCGGCCCCGCGGGCTGTGCCGTGTCCCGGGCGGTGTCCGCAGGGCACGTCCTGGGGGCTCAAGCTCTCCCTGACCTGAGCACGAACCGGGGGTGTTACTGTCGTGTTTTTCCCCAGATCCTCTGGTCGCCATGGCAGCCACCAGCAGAGTGATGAGAGCGGTCAGAGTGTTTGAATTTGGTGGCCCTGAAGTACTTAAACTCCAGTCGGATGTGTTAGTTCCTATTCCAAAAGAAAACCAGGTATCTGTGAGCTCTGTGAAGGGAAATAGCAGTAATGAATGGTAACAGGTGCCTGCAGGACAGAGTGAGGGATGCAACCCAAAACTCTTTTATCTGGAGTAGATGGGGTTTGATCACTGTGTTCATGCTCCCTGGGACATCATGCCTGACAAATGTCGGCTCTTTACTATTCAATGGGCTACATATTCCACATCAAGGGTTTCCTGAAAGTAGCTCTAGTTCCACACTGGGTTGTCGCAGAGGCTGTTTGAGAATTCAGTTAAAATGCCATGATGCTGTGCTGTAAATAAAACAGCTAAATCTTTTTACTTACTGGTTAAGAAGCATCTTTTTTTTGTAGGTATTAATTAAAGTCCATGCCTGCGGGGTAAATCCTGTGGAGACGTATATTCGTTCTGGGACTTATGCCAGGAAACCGGCTTTGCCCTACACCCCAGGCTCGGATGTATCTGGGGTGATCGAGGGTGTTGGGGAACACGTGACTGCGTTCAAGGTATTTACACATTGAGCTTTAATTCACTATTGTTTATTGTATCCTTTTTGGGTGATTGCTGTGCTACTGTAGCAGGTTCTGTTGCTTATAATCATATAATCTCTTCAAGGGGGGAATCCCCTTCACAGACTTGTAAAAACAGGAAATGGGATAGCAATGGCAAGCCATTCTGCAGCTGGGACTGTGAGGAATGCTGCGACCTCTGGGAGCTCAAAGGTCTCAGAAGAGGCACCTGGTATTTGTCTCCTTAAAGTGGTGACATCAGGTGTACATAAGTGGGGTTTCTGCATTGCAGAAGTATTTGAGATTGGATGCTTCCTGCTGGGGATAATAATTTAATGCAGAACTGAAAAATTTTCTGTAAAGTTTTTTTGGAAATGGAAATTGCTTACTTGAAAAGCCCCATTATGTATTTGTTGTTAAAACTGTTCAAATACTGCACTGATCCAGTCTAGTCATTTCACTTGTATTTCTCAGGGGGAAAGTTTTGTGACAGGAGAAGGCAAATATCAGTTTGATAAAAGATATCTATGACATTTATATAGTTTTCAAATCTGTTCAAGTTGACTAAGTTCATTAAGGTTCATATGAATGAGGCAGTAGGTTTGTGTGTTACACTGTAGAGCAGGGTTATAATAATGACACTTAAAATTAAGTATATGGAATTGTATGGTTTGTGTTGCATGGGTGGTATGTATCAGCATTTATAAAAATTTCTATGACAAATATAACTGGTTATTTTTAATAGGAGGGCTGTTAGCAATAGCCTAAACCTCTGTGAATTGCTTCTTAATGCTTATTAAGGAAAAAGAAAGGGAAATGATTAATTTCTCTATGTTCTCTCCCTCTGTTCTAGAAAGGGGACAGGGTTTTCACCCTTGAAACGGTCTCTGGAGGATATGCAGAGTATGCAGTTGCTGCAGCCAACAGAGTCTTTCCTTTGCCAGACAAGCTGGACTTTAGGCAGGGAGCAGCGCTTGGAGTGCCCTACTTCACTGCCTACCGGGCCCTCTTCCAGAAGTAAGGCACCAAATCCAAGTTTGTGCATTTTAATTTTTAATATTTAAAATACAACCCCCCCCCTAAATTCATATTTTTCATTGTCCTGTAAAATGGGAAGATCGATGAGTGGGAAATGTTCGAGACACTTGAACTTGTTACGCTGATGGAATTGTCAGATAATTGTGACCTAGAAGCTGGTGACTGTGTTTTCCTGCATTTCTTCTTGAGAGAACAGACCTGGAAAGGCTTCATATAATAAAACATGTGGCTGCTTTTCAGTACTCACTGGTATTTTAGCCCAGGAAGAAAAGCAGGAATAGTTCTAATTTCCTAATTAAACAGCCAGGTGCTGTGGAGCAGAACCACCGCTTTCCTGGGACAGAGGAAGGTCTCAAGCTGAGGCTCAGTACCAGGCTGTCCCTGGCTGCTGGCTGCCTGTTGCTTCACGTCATCAAACACAGGGTTTATTTTGCCTCCTTGTTCTCCCAAAAAGGCTTATGATACCTGTTTAGCCATAACTTGGAGCATAGTTTGGAACGTTAATTGGAACGTAAATTGGAAATACTGTGTGAATGATGAGATTTGATCAGTATCTGCATTGGTCAGAATCTGCACCCTGGTACTGAGTCGATGTGTACTGCAATCACAACACCAATATTTCCTGTGTTCTTCACCCAGAGGCTGTGCCAAAGCTGGGGAAAGTGTGCTGGTGCATGGTGCCAGTGGCGGGGTAAGTGTTCTGAGGAGGCAGGTGATAGGGAATGCTGCTCTCTGTCCTTGTGTCTGCCTGGGCTATGAGTTACAGTCACATTTAGATCAATAAAGGGATTAGCAAATAAGGTTTTTGTTTCAGATACTCTGGGATACAGTTGCTTAGAGCAAACTCTGTTACTCACAATAACTGTGAGACTGCACAAGCGCAGGTGTGAGATCACCAGTCAGAGGGTCACACACTGAACAAGTGGAAGTTGGTCTGGAAGCTTTGTAGTAGTCAAACTCAGGCAAAACTGATAGCAGAAAGCTGTAATTTTCCTATATGTGCAAGTTGTTTTCAAGTCCTCTGAGAAGGAATCAGCAGTGCAGGGCAACTGTGCATGTCTGGGATGTTTTTACCCATGAGCTGACAGCCAACTGCACAGGGAGAGGCACTGGAATGGATAAAGCTGTGACTGAATACTGTGTGAAATTGCACTTCTCATAGTAATCCGAATTACTAATTACTATAACTATATAACCCCCTTTAAAAAGTTACCAGACCAACTTTTTAAAGGGGGAAGTTCCAAGTTGCTGGTAGAATAATTAATTATTCTCTTTCGTTTTTTTTATCCCCTCAGGTGGGACTAGCAGCATGTCAGATTGCCAGAGCTTGTGGTCTGAAGGTTTTAGGTACAGCAGGAACTGAGGAGGGCATGAGTGTGATCCTGAGAAACGGCGCTCACCAAGCCTTTAACCACAGAGACCCTAATTACATTGAGAGAATTAAGGTAGGCATGATGTCAGGGCTAGAGGATGCAGGTACTAACAAACAAGCAGCTGTTTGCTGAAGTTTATAAAGGGAATTTATCTAGGAGCAATAGTGTACTGCCTTTTTAATTTCTACACAAGATAAAATTTACCCATGTTTGGAAAGCAGAGCTTTCCTCACAGGCAGTGTCATTTGGAACTTATATTCAGCAGATTCCAGTGTGGGAGCAAACCATAAGTCAGCACAACATAATGTGCCACAATTCAGCTCATTAGCTGTCAGATGTAGTACAGAGGCTGCATTGCAAATTTAAACAATAGCCTGTAAAATGGATGTTTCCTGTAGCGTTGAAATAAATGGTGGTACCCAAGCACTAAAATAACATCTATGTCTTGTACAGGAGTGCACAGGGCCAGGGGGAGTGGATATCATCATAGAAATGCTCTCCAATGTCAACCTGGATACTGACTTGCAGCTGCTGGCCCATGCAGGGAGGGTGATGGTGAGTGCTTGTGTCCCTGAGCAGGGAGGTGATGGTGGGTGCTGGAATCATTGCCTTAGTCTGTGCGTTCCACATCATAATCGTACAGCTCTTACTTTGGACTTGTTTGGGCAGGTTGTGGGCTGCAGAGGACGCATCGAGATAAACCCAAGAGACACCATGAGCAAGGAGTCGAGCATAATTGGAGTGAGTCTGTTTCTTGCAACTGAGGTGAGAAACATTTCTGTTTTAAAATATGCTTTGTTGGCTTGTTCCAGCACTCGTCTATTTCAAGTTAAAATCCTTTGTAGGGTTGAAAGCATAATTTCACTGTAACTAACTTGTTAGTTCATTCCTTTATGTTTTGATTCAATCTCAGAACATAATAAAATATTTTTGGGATGTGGAATTTATTTTAACACTTGCATGAATTGTCAATGCAATTCTAAAATGCAAAGACCTTGTTGTAAACGCTGTGTTTGTTACATGCAGGAGGAGAGGCATGAATGTGCCACGGCACTCCTTGATGGCATAGAAGCTGGGTGGCTGAAACCCGTTGTGGGCTCGGAATATACCCTGGAGAAAGTAGCCAAGGCTCACGAAGACATTATTTGTAGCAGTGGTGCCCGAGGAAAGATGGTGCTCCTTCTGTAAAGGAGCACCATCTTTCGTTTATTTTGTAGCTGTTTTAACTGCACCTTTGCTTACATGGTTCACTGAATGAATGTTATAAGCATACTTTTGATCAGGTTTGACAGTAGAAAATGCTCACTTACATGAATTAATTAACAAGCTGCTTCTTTTTGTAATGAGCAGAGTTTAATTTACTGTAAAGTAATTTTGGTAGCTTTTTTGACGAATGTGTAAATAATAAATTTTCTCTGCCGATGTGGCATGGTACTGCAGGGGAAGGTAGAGTTTGGTATCATGTTCTGTGTGAAGGCAGAGTTAGGCCACTGTAGGTAGTGCAGAATGAAGCTGCTTTTTACAGATACACAAAATTAAGTAACTTGCTGTGTGTGTTAATTAGAACTGTAAATTCTTTTAGCCACAAAATCTGTCTTAACTCAAATTTTGTCACAAAATTTACGTGAAATAAAAGCTTTTACTGACAAAATAGTTCACTTTCCAGCTCAAAAGATGGGTGGATTCTCTCAAACATGAACTGTTTGGAGCAGAGGTACTTCCACTTGGCTGCATCTGCCTGAGAGTCTGAGGTGACAGTGTCCTGGCTCATCCACAGGGACTGTCACTCTGGAGATCCATGCTGGTATTCCTCTCTGGAACTGATGATATTTACTCCTGGATGGTAAATGGCTGTTCGTGAGGATTTCAGTTCTTGCTGTGACCTTTATTAAAGTCTCCTGGGTCCCCGGCAGCATGGAGAGCAGGGCTCCATGGCTCTTGTGGCATGGAGACTTCCTGTGAAATTCCTGAGCCCCATTCTCTGGAGTGGGCAGGCCACTGCCTTACCACTGGGGCTTCTGTGCAGGTCTCAGTGTGGGGTAACTGTGCTGTTACACTGAGTCATTTCATTATTTCTTGCTCTCACAAACCTTAAATCCATTGCACAGCAGGTGGTTTTGCCAAGGAAGAAGATGGAATGTTTCTAGAGGTAAAGAAACGATTTGAATCTGGTGTTTTAGTGAGCGCTTTTGGAGAGCTGCTGGGGGAGAAGGATGAGGCTGGCTCCGCTGTGGGAAGGCAGTGATGTGGTCTCTGTCTCCCTGTCTGGAGTGGGATCCTTCCTCCCTCCAGGCCTTCCCAGGGGAGCAGAGTTAGTTTTCTTGTTTGTTGCATTTCCCCATAGGAGTAGGGAGCTGCATTTCCATGTGAAGGTTTAAGTGACTCACCTGGTGTAAATGATGTGAGTAGGTAGTTTCTCAGCTGCTTATGCAGGTGAAAGGTGCTGATTGTTCCTCTTTGCTGGGGCAGAATACAGCCTGAGCAGTGATGGTGTGTTGGGAACCTGCTATTCCTCTTAATAATGCTGTTAGAGAAAGTAAAACATATTTTAATATCGAAGTACTAAATAGAGGTTAAAAGTAATGGTTAATGATTGACCATGGAGATGATATGCTTGTAAAAGTATACATTTTCCTTATATCCTCTATGTGTTTGTTTAAATATTACTTTTGATTCAGCCTTTTAATTTGGTCAGGGGATATTACATGAATGGGAAGCAACGGTTTACAGTGTCTCCTTTCTTAGTGCTGCTTCTGCATTGCGCTGATGTTTAGAAGTGAAATTCAGAACAGTTCTCTGGTCTGTCCTCATTGCTGCTGTCTCCAAGGGCCATGTTTGTCACGGGGTTTGTCACCAGAAGGTGTCAGAGCAGTTCTGTGTTATCACATTGCAGCTGCTCTCTGCCAGGTGATCTGGCAGAATGGCACAGCAGGACTGAGACTGACTTGTGAAGGAATGTCATGTAACATTTATTCTTCTGTACATTTGCAATGTATTGTACCAATGGAAGGGGTTGTTCTAATTTTGGAAAAAGTAGTGTGAATAGAACTGATGATGTAGCACTGAGGTGTGTCTGATCTGTGCAAGCCACCCATCTAGAATGTGAGGCTGGAGAGTGCTTGGTTTGGCTCTCCTTTTGGGACATGCTGCCCCTTGGCAGTGCAGAAAAGGATGGAGGAAGAGCATGGGGATCTCAGACAATTGAATTGGGCAGAATAATTCCGTCAGGTTGTTGAGTAGCTTCTCCTGATTTGATTGGATGGATTTCAGGGGCAGTAGTTCCCAGCAGCAGGCTGTTCAGTGCTGCTGTGGGTGGTTGGAAAGGTTGCACAGGCTCTTGTATTTGTACTGGCCTTGGCACCTGCAGGAGAGATGTGGGGTTCAAAGCAAGGAGTTGTGTACAATGTCAGAGTCTGGAAACTGCTGTTCTACATATTTCTGAAACAGAAAAGAGTGGAATTGTTCTGAAAAGCATCTGCTCTTGGTTAATCTTATTGTGCCCAAAATAAATGCTGCCTACGCTTTCTAGTCATTAAAAATGCCATCCCTTCTCCTTTGTAATTTTCCCCTGTATCTGTTCCTGACTTCTTCCTGTGCTGCAGGATGGTACAATAAATTAATGAGACTTTAATTACAGGGCTGGAAAGATAAAATATCAAGAGAATATTGATGTTCTTAATAGTTGCTCCCTTTACAGAAGGCAGATCAATATTGAATGTGGGTGGATCATGCCAAAGAAGGCCTGAGAGTGGTGAAGTCCTTTAACATTTTGGAGCAGAAGCATCATAGGGGAAGGTTATCCCTGCTCTTCCTCATCATGGGGATCTCCACTCAGATCAGGCCCCTGGAAACATCACACCTGTGAGTTTATGCTTCAACTGGAACTCACAAGAACTGCCGGAAGAAGGGAAAAACTGGAGCATGGAAGGGTGATCATACCTTCTTTATTTCAGTAAATCAAGTGGTCTTTGCCACACACACGGTGGAGCTTCCTGTCATCTATACTGAGAGATGGCAATTGGGATTGATATTGGAAATGCATGCAGTCACCTTGTTTGATATTTTTAAGTTCGTGGGTCTGTGCTGTATAAAAATGCCTTTGACATACCTTTCCTTTTTTTCTTTTCCTTTTGTTATTTTCTTTCTTTTTTTTTTTTTTTCTCTTTTCCTTTTCCCCTTTCCCCCTTTTCCCCTTTTCTCTTCCTGTCCCCTGGCAGCCCAGCACTGCTGCAGCACCGGTGTCCCACAGCCCCCTTGCCGGCCCATGTCCCGCAGGCAGTGACAGAGTGGCACATCGGCCACATCTGGAGTGCTGTGTCCATTTCTGGGCTCCTCAGGGCAAGAAAGACAAGGGTTATTGGAGAGGGTCCAGCAGAGGCCACAAAGATGATGAGGGATCTGGAGCATCTCTGATGAGGAGAGAGTGTGGGAGCTGGGTCTGGGAAGGCTAAGAACAGATTTCATCAATCCCTACAGATACCTCCAAGGTGGGTGCCAAGAGGATGGTGCCAGACTCTTCTCAGCAACAGGACACGAAGGAGCAATGGCCATAAAACAAAACACAAGAAGTTCCACCTCAACACGAGGAAGAACTACTTTCCATGGAGGTTGCAGAATCTGGAACAGCTGCTCAGAGTGGGTGTGGAGTCTCCCTCTCTGGAGACATTCCAAATCCCCCTGGACACGTTCCTGCGTTACCTGCTCCAGGTGACCCTTCCTAGGCAGGAGGGTTGGACTGGGTGATCTCCAGAGGTCCCTTCCACCCCCAACTATTCTGTCATTCTGTGACGCCGCGGGGCAGCGGGGGTGGCGGGCGGAGCGCCGGCTCCCTCCCTCCCTCCTTCTCCCTATCTCCCTCCTCCCCGTCTTCCTCCCGCCCCTCCCTCCCGCCGTCTCCTGGCGACACCCGGGACGCGGCGGCAGCGCCGGTCCACCCGCCATGAGCGCCCCGCAGCCCCGGTGAGTGGGGCGGTGGTCTGGGGGTCCGGGGGTCCGTGCGGTCCCGCTGCCCGGGCAGCTCCGGGCGCACCCGCAGTCGCTGTCGGCCTGTCAGCTCTTCGGGGATGGTGACAGGGCCGGGGCCACCAGCGGCGCCTCCCTGCAGCCCGCGCCGGCCGTTGGATGGGGGTGACGGGGTGTGGATGCCCCGACCTGCCACCACACACCCCGGGGTTCCAGGGCGAGCACCCGAACCCCCGACTCCACCGTCTAGGTAACGCCGCTCCCAGCGCAGGAGTGATGGAGCCGCGGAGAGCGGCGCCGGGGGCTGCAGGTCATTCCCTTGTTGACCGGCTCCGGACCTGCAGGTCGTGAGTTCGGAGAATCCAGACTTCCCCGAGCTGATATGTTATCAAGGACAAATAGTGAGAAATGGAGAATCTCTGCAGGTCTCCATGACAAAATTTGGCACATCCTGGTGTAGTGGGTGATGCTCTGAGTAAAGAAGCAATGATAGAACTTGCTCATGTCCACACAAGAAATCAGTAGCAGAACATGTGTCTTTGGCTCTGAGTTCCATGTCTGGTTGTGTGGCTGAAAGCTTCTTTAGGGAGGGAATGGCAGACAGGTGCCAGGTGGAGAGCATAGGGGCCACAATCCCCTGTGACTCTGCCAATCAATAACTGATGCCTTGATCCTCTCTCAGCTCATTTAGTTAGTGATTTAATTGCACTGTGAAACGTTAACGGTGAAGATTTGCTTTGCAAATATGTAGGATGCCTGCTGTGCTTTGTCTTGTTATCCTTCCAACCAAGTAATAGTGATCTTAAAAATCATGGAGAGATACAGTGCTGGCTCTGAGCATAGTGCTGTGGGTAAGATGCCAGCTGAGAACAAAAATACTGTTAATAATAATAATGGCAATGATCATAGCATCATAGAATTGTAAATAGCTGCAAATATAAAATTACTGACATGACAGTGATATTTTGTCAGTGGCTGTGATGCCAGAGAAACAAACGTGATGCTCATCTTGAGAAGACCTTCAGACCCAGTCCTGGAAATTACAGATCAGTCAGTCTGGGTTCTGTCCAGGAAAATTGCCTGTAATGCAAATAAAAACCTAGCATTTTTGGAGAGAAGAATGGACTGGATAAATGGGCAGAAGAAAAGGAGTCTCAGGAGTACCCAGAAAAGAGATGTGATGGCTATGACACAGGCTGTATAGAGCTGGCTAAGGCTGGTGCTTTCCCTTTGCCGTGTGTTTTCTTAAAATGAATTTTGTCAGTTCTGCACTTCTGCCTGTTGGAGAGGTTTTGGAGGTGACGTTTGTATGTGCTTCTTAAATATTGGAATGTGGGACAAAACTGCTCAGACAAGAACTTCTGTTCCCATTTTGTTGATACCACATACAGGAGCAGGGACTAAAGGGGACCAATGTTTGCTTTGCTGGAGTGTTCCTGCCTGTTCCCGAGGCACTGTCTGTGATGGTATTTGTAGCCACAGAGGGTTCTGGGGCTGGTGCAAGGGCTCCTCCAGGTAGCATGGCACGGCCAAACCCTAGTGGATCCACTTGCATTCTTTCCAGTGCTTTAATGGGCTTTGGTTCAGGTTCAACACATTTCCTTGTTACCTCCAATGCCCCTTTTGAACTCTGAATTTAATTCAGCATTTTCAAGGACCAGCCTGTTTATAATTCCAGTGAGAAAATACCTGTACTGAGACATCTATGCAACAGAAGTTGCTGCATCACTGTGCTCAGGTGGGAGCTACATTTTAACCAGTTATATGGTCCAGGAAATCTTAGATGCAAGGCAGTCAATGAAAAGGAATTGAACTGAATTTCTCTTCTGCCTCGACATGCAGTTGCCGGGTGATACCATAAATCGATACTTATCACAGTTGGTGGAATCTAGTGGTTTCAAATGCAAACTCTGGATTAAAAAAGTAACATAGAACAGTTGCCATAGTACCAGTGCTTAATCAACAGGCATAACAGGATAAGCTACATTGCTTGTTTGTTTAAAGTTTAATTTATTGTTGGCAGCTACCTGTGAGGTTATTGTGAAACCTCACATAAAGTTCCTGTAAATGCATAATCTCTTTTTACAAAAAAAAATTGTTCATTCTCTCCTTGAGTGTGTTTTTGTGTGTCATGGCTTAGCCTGGCAATAGACATTTGACTGAATTATCCAACTGAAAGGGATATAATAGAGGTACAGTGGCATTTAAATCTACAGCCAAAGAAAACAAAAGACATCAGTCTTTTGTTGTGTAACTAACGCACAACCTGCCCAGAGAGCCCAAAGGTCAGCCTGATTGTACTATGCAAGATGCACCGGAGTGTGTAAATTGTACATTTGTAAATGGATTTAGAGTATTACAAACTGTAGCCTACTGTCACTGACTTCATTATTTGTCTTGTTTTACAGAGGGGGAAGTAAGATACAGTTGTGCTAAGAATTGTTTAAAAATATATCTGTTAATTATGGATGCTTCAGTTTCTGTGTTCAGCTCTCAAATCTGAGGCTCCGTTTTTGGAAGGTTTGATCTTTGGTAGCTGTGATGATTGTGGTGAGGCCCTGGCACGGGTTGCCCAGAGAAACTGTGGCTGCTCCATCCCTGGAAGTGTCCGAGGCCAGGTTGGATGGAGCTTGGAGCAACCTGGTGTATGGAAAGTGTCTGTGACACCAACACGGCCCCAGGCAGAGTGACTGGGGAGCTGGGTCTGTGCAGCTGGAATCCAGCTCCAGGTATTGTGTGGGACTGCCATGCCCAAGGTCAGGGTGTATCATCCCAGGGGGCTGCTGTGGCAGCTGGGGATGGTGGAGGCTGTCTGGGCTGGGCGTGTCAGCCTGTCAGTGATTCCACACTGAGCTGCTCAGCCTTACGCACAACTCACTTGTTTCTGATATGAATTTTGTGGAGACCAAAAGATGTTGCTTTTACATAATCTAATGGACATTTATCTGACCAAATAGGGCGTAATTCACCAAGGCAGGATTTTGTGCAGCAAATTATTGGCTAGTTCTGTTTAACTTAAACTGTAATAGTTTGTCAGTCAAGGAGATTTTAAACATCTATATTGATTTTATTGCAGATTTCTTTCAACCTACAACAGCCTTACAGACAAACACCTGGTTGGATATTTCAGCAATGCCAGGATAAGACAACATCTTCAGAGATCAGGACTGGTGAGACTGAAAATTTTTCCTGAATTCAACATTTAATTCAGAATTGGTTTAATGCTTTTGTTCCATATTTATTTTCGCTCATTAGATTTTCCCTCTGCCAAGTCTTTCAGTTTGCAAAAATACAGCATCATATTGATTCACTCAGGGTTTTCGCACTGAAGTATCTTTGACTTGACTGGTTGTTTAAATAGCTTCAGTGTTAGTTTTAGTTTTCACAAGTGTTTAATAGCAAACTGAAGGATTTGCTAACGATGAATGTGCTGAACATTTTAAAAAACACTAATGCACTCCTAGGTGAGAGTCACAGAAAGGCAGGTGTAGCCTTCAGCAGTTGGAAGGCAAGTGTTTAACTCCCTGTACCCTCTTGGGCAGTGGCCTGTGAGGAGTAAGGCTGAGCCCTTGGCTGTTAGAAATGTGGCTGCTGCTCCCTCCATTTGGCTGCTGGGCCCATGGGGTCAAAGACAGTCCTGTGCTGGAAGGTGAGTTGCAGCACCATGGCAAGGGCAGAGGTGGTAACTAAGCAAGAGGAGAAAGTGGTCTTGCTGGGAAATTGCACTGTTTCAAAACGTACTTTATTCCATCTTCTCCTCTTCAGTAACATTATATTTGTGTATGGCAGATCTCAAGAAGTGGAAGAATAATACCTGAGAAAGAATACCGGCTTAATGCCATGAGGAAGGACCAGCAGAGATACGTCCAGGAGTGCCTGGCTCGTGCCATATTTCATAAGGTCCTTGACATGGAGGTATGCCCTTACTGGGGATGTGTGAGCCTTCTCAGGTGCTTCCCTGCTGACAGCCAGGGGCTGTTAACTTGTACTGAACTGTTTTCCGTACCTGCCCTCGTGCTCCCCTGGAAGGCTCTCTTCTGCAGGGAAAAAGGACAGTCTCTGCTTGACATTCTCTACAGAATTCCTTACACAGGCCTTTTGTTGTCAAACCCTGCTGTCAGGAGAGCAGGCACTGTCTCGGATCCCACATTGCTCTTTGGCAGCCCTCAGATTATGAGATGATATTCACAAGACTAGTTTGCTTAAAAAATTACTAATAAAACCAAAACTGTTTGAACACATTTATATTTATCATCTGAATACAAAATTTGGGCACGTTTCTGTGGCATATCAAGAGTGGAGTTGGTCCCTACAAACTTTACCAATATTTACCAGTGCTCAATTGTTCCCTTAGCTGTGTGTATATACACAGGTGAAATGCAAATGGATTCAATCCATAGTAGTTTTATTACAGGGCTCAGTGAGGGTTATGACCAGGGAGAAGGCGCAGGACAAGCAGAACAGAAGCAAGTGTTGTTGCATTCACTGACATCTCATAATGCCCATTAATGGGATCTCTCTTCCTCTTACATTGGTAGCGTCATCATCAGCTGGAAATAAAAAGGAAACTTGAATATTCTGCAAAGAAGGAGAGGGTGCAGAAAATCAAGGTAAGGCTTGAGTGCTGCTGGGTGCTGGTGGCTCCTGGCAGCTTTGCCTGGGGTTGAGTAACAGCCACAAGCCTGGCCAGAGATTCATTGAGCCAAGTACTCTGTCTCTGATGTTTATGGAAAAGACAAGAAACAGGCAAGTAGAGGATGATCCTGCCCCACGTTACATCTCCTTCTTCCTCTGCCTAGAAGTTCCAAAACTTCCACTCACGCATCTAATTCCTTCTGAATCTAGTTATTCTTCTGGTTCTGCAGTGTTCTTCATGGGGGGATTTAATAATGAGCTGTGTGACATAGTACTTCCTTGCATTTCAGCACAGTAATTAATGTATCTGCTAATATCTGTCTGATGTCTCTGATGGTCCATTGTTCTTGGTATGAAAAAGTTAATAACTTTCCTCTTTTCCCAAAGCATCTGTAGTTTTACACACCTTCTTCATATTCTTTCTCCATTTTCCAAGCTGAAGACCTCAGTCTGAATCTTTCTTAGCTGAGCCATTCCAGGCTTCTCACTACTGTTGCTATTTTTTTACCTTTTCTAGTTCTACTATTTCTGTTTTGAAATGGGGAACCAGAACAGAATGAATAATTCAAGAGATGTTCTCCTCACAGTAATTCTAGACCCTCTGTGCTTTTGACTGCTACTGAGCACTGAGCTCATGTGTTCAGTTGTTTGCCTCTCCACAGGATTTGGACAGAACTGGCATGTGAGTAATGAAAAGAGGTTTCAGGAGCCTTCACTTTGCTGTTATGTAGATTGAGCTTGATTCTGTAGTTAGAGTCATGGAAATCCCACAGAAGTCAATGGTTCTCCCCATGAAATCACTTTGATTCATATGGAAAGAGTTGTTCTCATTTTGGCAGAATCCTGCTCTGCCTTTTTTTTTTCCCCCTGTATTAGGAGCTAGAACGCTTTGAGAAGAGTGCCTTGAGAAGCTGGCTGCTGCTTTGAGCAGCTGGGGAACAGTGTCAGATCTGTTAAATTGTAAATAATACATCTATAGGAAGCTCTTCAGGTAAAGAAAGAAGATTTTCCTAAAAGACACTGGTCACTATGGGAATTGAAGAGGCATTGTTTGCTGACAAAACTCCTGTGGTAGGAAGTCACCCTGTGGAAGCAGCAACTCCAGCACCCTAATGAGGGATCCTGGGCTTGGGTAATTTTGGAACATAAAGCAGAACTGCTTCCTTCAGCAAGACGCCTGCAGATACCTGATCTGTATGTGCTGTGCTGCCGTGCTGGGGTGCAGGAGCCTGGCTGGAGCCAGTGGTGTAATTTGATTCTCACCTCATGCGTTCAGTGGATTCAGCCAAGTTGCTCATCTGAAAGGAAAGGAGGAAGGCAGATGGCTGAGCGAGAGAGGCTGAGACACAGAGCTATCTCTTTCCAGTGGGACAACTATCCCCAGTGGGGGGTGGGTGAGGAGAGAAAGGGGAGACAGGCAACAGTCAGAGCAGGGAAGAGGCAGGTGCTCTCAAAGAGACCTTCAAAAAACCAAGAATTGGGAGATACACAGAAGCAGGCAGATGAATTGAATCTGGGGAGATCAGCAGCTGGAGATCAGAGCTGGGGACAAGTCTTTTCACTTGTCTTTTCACATTCTCCCATAATTTCCTTTCCTTCCTTAATTAAGTGTTCCATCAGGTCCGGGTGAGCTGATCATCACAGCTGTACAGTGAAAGAGAGATGTAATGAGGCTCAGACTTCACCATTAGAATATTTAGAGACATGTATTTCTGTTCTTTCAGGAGGAACAATTCAGAAGATCGATGGAAGATGCCATCCCCATGCATTCTCCACATCCGCCGCTTGGTCCAAGGAACCAAAGTGGGCTTCATCCTTTAGTGACTGGAGATCGAGCTGGTCGCTCACAATGGGTGAGTTTCAATAACTTCTCCATTGCCTGTCATGGAAGCATGGGTAGCTGCAAGTGTGCACATGGGCCTGTGACATCTGTACTCAGGACAAAGCGTTGGCTGCCTGGATCATTCTGGATTAGGACCTCATCCTGTTTGCAGGGTTGTATCATTAAAGAGGAATCTTCAGAAGACAGTGTTGCAGCAATGGCACATCAGAACTTAGAAAAAAAACCGAACAAAACTTTTGCTCTCTGATAAGTCTGCTTCAATCTTTCCCTTTTAGCTGCCTCGTAAGATGAGTTGGTATCAGTGCATTGAGCACTGTCAGTAAATACCAGAGCTTTAGAAGGGCTTACACATGTTGTGAAGTCCTGAAAGCATTTGGAGGTCTTTTAGAAAACAGAGTTGAAAGAGCTCTGAAATGAGGTCTGGAGCTCTGGATCTTACTCTCTGTTAACAGCAAAGAAACAATGGTAATATACTCTGGAAATATAATGATACTAAAACCTAAGGTCAAAGGCCAAATATATAATTCAGCTTTCACTAGTTCTCCATATCAATAATGATAATTGGTGCAGACTGAAGAGAGACTTTCAAGTCCTGAATGACCTTCTCCCCATACAGAGAGCACCTGGACTTGTAGTTGATTATGGTGGTGGACATTCTTCTCATCAGCACCGACCCAAGGAGCCTGCACCCTCTGAGGTGGTGAGTTACCTCAGTTAAACAGTGCTGTTAGGCTGTAACTTTTTAACTTGGTATTCTAAAGGGTGTACAGGGACAAGATGAAATAAAAAAGTCAGGAAAAAGCTGAATATTGAAGAAAAATAGGCATATTTTTATTGTGCATTCTCTTAGTGTCCATCTACTGAAGTCCATAGCACACTGCTACAACACCTGTGAGTTCATGAGGTTTGCTTCAAGGCTGCACGGTGAAGAGACAGTAGCAAAAACTTGTATTTATGGCCAAGAGTTTTCTTGGATGATGGAGTTTTGCATGGTCAGTTAAAGATGCCTAAAGGGATCTGGCTCTTTGGAGAACTAGAAAATGTCCTGTCCTGGAAGTACCTGAAATAACTCATTGCTTTCAGATATATTCATCAGTGCTATTTTTTTCCTTTATGGTGCTGCTCTGCACTGAAAGTTAGACACTGAGATTTTGTTGCTGTTTTCTTTTTCCTTTTGTAGAGTTCCTGGCGACCAAATACAGCTCCAGGAAATGTGCAGCAGCCGTTTCGCCTCCAGCCCCTTCGCGGCCGGACTGCAGCAGGGTCACTACCAAAGCCTTCCCAACAGAAGTGCCATGTACTGGAATGGAATCAGCAGTTTACCCATGGGGTGAGGGTGCATTTCATTCTGAAAATAATAGCATTTTAGGGACAGTTTTATAACACTACTTTAGTACTGTAGTTCCCAGAACTATGTAATGCAGGGACAGTGCCTTACAGATGGCATTAGCTTTTATTTGAACTCTCCTTTTTCACTTCCCATTAACTTTCAAGATATGTTCTTACTGGTCTAATACCCAGTTCTTGATCACAGTGAGGAAAAACGTGGTGACTTATATTTTATAGTATAAAATCTCTCTGCATACAAAATTTCCTCCCTCTATGTAAATTTTCTACTATGCAGAGAGGGAAGCAAACACCTGGTGAGAACCAATGGAATATTTTCACTTACAAGTCTTACAACTTTTCATCTTCATCTACAGCTACAAAGTAGCAAAAAAATCCTTTTTTTAGCCATTCCTCCTACCAAGTCACACTAGTGGGTTCAGAAAATGAGAGTCAAACATGATCTCGATATGTTTACCATCACTTTCAATGATATTTGGACTTTTCTTCTGTTCTAGAAAAACATAATGTAATTGGTTTTGTGATATGAGTTCCATGGGGTGGAAGATTTTGGAGTGGGCCTCTGACCTGCTACCACTGGCTGGCAGACGCTGTATGAATAGCTCCCTTCTGCTCTGCGTTTGCTCTGTGTTGGGATGATCACAATCCTTTGTCCAAGAATTTGCTGGTATTATTTATGTATACTCAACTTATAGGTGATTTAATGGTTTCTTTAATACTCTCAAGTGACAAAACAGCTAAGTCAGGTGTCAGTTATGAGAATGCGAGGCAGAGCTCAGAGCCAGAGCATGCAGCATTTACAGGACTTGGTCTCTGGCAATGTCTTGCTCTTTGAGACCCTGATCCTCTGTTTGCATTTCATTCTGAAAGAGGACTAAACCTCCACTCATATGGGGAACCAGCATTTTGAACCCCATTTTGTGTAACGGATACCAAGTTATGTTCCTACTGGATGACTCTGGCTGCTCGGGGATGTGTTTTCCAGCTTTGAGAGCAGCACTGCTGTAGGACTTTGCAGAGTTCTGTCTGATATCAGAGCTCTGCGGGGCTGCAGGCAGGGCTTGGTTTGCAGTGCTGTCTGTATCTCTGAGGGTGACATTTTCAAGCAAACTTCATGTTGTCTTGCCAATTAAAAGAAAGGGTTTTAGCACAGAAATCTTTTAACAAACAAATTGCAGGCCCCGAGTTAAGGAGCTGTTCCAGAAGGACGTGTGCTGCTAAATGTACTGAGCAGTCAGACCACGGCCACTTCCATGTGCTCAGGAGCTGGTTCTGCACAACCTATGTCACCAGGTTAAAATGTTTTTGCAGGGGGAGAGAAGCGAGTTAAGGCTTCTGAATTCCGTGGAGTACGTGACTGGTGTATCCCCATATCAGCTGCCTGTCATTAACCCTTGCGTGGTGCCAGTGCCACCGCCTCGCCGGCACAGAGGGGACAGGGGTGTCCCTGCAGGGAGAAGTGGGGTGCCCACAGGGAGACGGTTTCGTCCCACCACTGCATCGAATGACACAGAGCAACTTTTAACAAAGGTGAGTTATCTCTGTCTGTGTACAGTTGTATTACCTTCCTCACTGGTGTGTTTGGTTAATGCTGAAAGGTGTATATGCCTACTTTGCATAAAGAAAATGTATGAATATTAAAATATATAACTGCTGAGCATGCCTCTGTAAACTAAAGCATTTGGTGTTTTTCATCAGTTCAGTAGAAAAAAGGTGCAGAACAAAAACTCATAGGACCTTCCACTTCAGTCAATCTGATCCTGTGTCTGGCCATAGCTGGCACCAGAGCTTCGGGGATTTTTGAAATGCCTCAAGTGTATGAACACTGCAGGGGTTATACTCTGTCTCCAGCCAGTTTTGACTCCTGTAAATAAAACTGTAGGAACCCAGGAATGGGAGGGACAATATGGGTCATGAGACATGGTCCCTGCAATTTGGTGCTATTCAATGAAATGGATTTTCAGTTTGAAATATTTTCCTGTCCCCCTGCATGTTATAAACACTTCCTAATTTAATCAGCCCAGAACCTGTTGTAAAAGCCTGGAAGCCTCAAGCGTGTGCTGCACAGCCATGGGCTTTTTGTTCCCCTCCTGTTGGAGCTGGAAGCTGACGGCATTTCTGTGTGTTTCCTGCTGCAGAATTCTGGAGGGTTCCCCAAGTCCCCATTATGCAGCAATGCTGTTGTCACCATGGCCTACCTAGGAAAGAGTTTGCATTTGTCTCGCGATGATTACAGGGATGAAATCAAAGTCTATCAGCAGCACTGTGGAGGAGAAAACCTTTGTGTCTACACTGGCAAGCTGTTGGAAGGAGGTAAGGATAGAGGCAAAGAGTTCATATTGATTCTGGCAACATCTTTTTTTGGTTAAAACATTGCTGTGACACCAAAATGATTTCAGCTAAACTCAGTCAAGATACTTGCATCCAGGGATTTTTATACCATCTGCCTCCACATTAAATCTGGATCTACTGTTCCATGATTGCAAGTGAAGTTACAATTACTTCTGTGAATTATAGTAGAAGGAATTTAGAGAGCTAATTTAACAAAATACTGTAGCTTAGATTAATTTTCTATAGAGATGTATGTTTAATGGAGTAGTTGTAGCAGTAAGCTGTACTTAAATAGGATTTACCTGAGTTGCTAAAATACATCAGTACATGTTGCTTATTATTCCAGAAGGAAAAGTACATAGTGGGAGCCTAGTTCTCATCTCTTTTATGTGAGTGAAATTCCATCACACCAGTAAAAGGTGACCTGTGTTCTGGGAAACTGGGCACAGGAAATGGCTGGGAGTGTCCTGCCTCTCTTCTGCTGTAGCAGTGAGTGACCAAACTGACAGGGTGCTCACCTGTCCTAGCTGTGCCCACCTTGGGTCCTGGGGCTGGGGAGAGCCAGGGCTATGTGTGTGGAGGGGTAGAGTGATGAACAGAGCTGAGAACCCCAGAGGCTGGCCACAGAGGGTTGGGTGCTGTGCTGATGCAGGTGAGATACAGCAATTACCCCAGGCTGACAGTGAAGTGTAATGTTTTTCTTTGAACCTTTTCTTTCTATGATTGCAGAGACCTTCCAGTTCATCTCCAAGAGGCACCGTGGTTTCCCGTTCAGCCTCACGTTTTTTCTCAATGGGATGCAAGTCCACAGGCTGAGCTGTTGCTGTGAGTACAAACATCAGAGGCGTTCCCGGCTGCGAAGCAGGCACAGATACTTCAGGTTTCTCGATGTGGAGGGAGCATCTCCTTGCTACAGGTATGGAGATGAGTACGCTTTGCTCACAGGGACTTGGTTTTCAGAGAGTTTCTCACGTGTTCCTGTTTCATCTCTCTAGCTCCCCACAGCTCTGTAGAACCTTCTTTGTTTCACAGCAGCCCTTGGACTGCGGTTGCCTATCTGAGTCTCACCTCCAAGAGTGTCAGCACAGCCCTTTTCCCGTGCCTGCTCAGTCTTCCTGTGTTGAGTGCCTGGCATCACAGTGTTGGTGCTGGCTCTGTCAGGGTGTTGGAGGTGGCTGAGCATGGGACAGGGGCTGTGGGTTGTGGTTCGTGTGCCACCTGTGTGTCTTTGGCCCAAGTGGCAGTGAAACAAATACCAGGCTGTGTTTTTCAGAGGCTTTTTTGTGCATAATTTATTTTTAAACAGCTCTGCCTCTGAGGTGGGATTCTGTTGTGATACCTCCCCCCGGCTGCAGAATAAGGCAGCACTGAACACTGGCCATGGTTCAGAAAGCAAATCTGTGCAGAAAGGTTACAGGTTTGGGTGAAAGTCAGTGCTCTGACCAACAGCTGTGGTTCTGCTGTTGCCTAAATGGCTGTGGGAAAAAAAAGACTCCAAGCCAAATTAGGTAGGAGATAAGATAAGGATACAAAGGTTTTAATGAGCCCCCAGGCTTTCTGGAATACCCCCAGCGTGCGCTCCCGAAAATGAGATGTTCACAGTTTTTATAATGATTTTTACCCAATGCCGTCCAGCTACCACCCAGGTTCTGCCCCCGCCACGCCTCTTGGAAATTGGGTCTGGGGGCATTTTGGGACCCCCTCTTCTTCATCTTCATCTTCCTCAGAGCACGTAATGTCCTTTGAGGCCTTCCAGAATTCTAGGCCTGGAGGTTGTTGGGTCTATGGCTGTATCTTCTTCCGTAGGGTTAGGGTGTTCTTCTACAATTCTAACTTGAAAAAGAGACTAAACAGGCTATGGAATTTAGGGAATTGATATGGGAATGGGTAACAGGGGTTTGAGCTGATGTGTTTAGGGTAAAGGGATAATATGCTGCTACTCTAAAATCTACATTTACTACATAACTACTTCTAAGATCTACAAAAATTAAAAAAATCAAAACATCAACACTCCAAGGTATCACTGCCAAGAAGCTTTAGTTGTCATAAAACCTTCCTTTTCTGTGACTGTTAATTCTGGCCAAACAAGTAAACTTCTGGACATGTAGACAACTAAAAAACTTTCATGTTCTTTTAATAAATAATTTTTAAAAGAGCAGGAAGCAGTTGGAACAAGAGACTGTCTACAAAGCTGTACCCTGTTCCTTCAGATAAGGAGTGAATTCTAAGAAATATTGTACCACAATTTTTTACTCCAGTCTAACAATGAACATGATTTAAGTAAATGGGTTATCTAGCATGTTCAAACAAGTGAATAGCTTCTGAATTCAAAATGGATATAGTGGGTATAGAATTTAGGAAAAGCTCAAACCTCAGCTTTGTGTGATTTCTAGAAAGTTTTGAAGTGATTTTTCTGAATTTAATATGGTATTCAAAAATTGGTTAATTCCTTTCTGAATAATCAGCCCCCTTTCTGCCCCCCTTTCCCTCTTATTCTTAATGATTTCTGTTTTCCTGCCTCTTGTCAGTCCAGCTGACCTTATCTGGTGACTTAAAACCCATGTCTATTGACCTGATTTTCCCCATAAATGACAGCTAGTTTCACATCCCTTCAAGTCAGGTGCAATTGTTTTTTTTCCTGCTCTGTGACACGCATTGAATACCTTCTCTGGTTCCCAACATAAGTAGGTTGGGATGGTTCAAATGAAGAGTCAGTTGTAATAATTTTGTTTTTAATTTGTTTATATGTCGATTGTCGCCTGTAAGTGCAGACAGGATTACTCTTCTTCAGGAAGAACTGCATCTGTGTTAGGGGAGCTCTCTGGGATTTTGGGGTGCTTCTCCATGTGAATCGCTGTGACAGTGCAGAGGAAAATGGGTACCTGGTTTCACTGCTGATAATGAGCTGAACTCACAATGTCTGCTGCCCTCCATTGTTCCAGGAAAAAAAATGTGATACTTCCCAATCTGTGTTACTTTATAGGTGCATTATTGCGATGGGCCTGGACAGAAAGCTATCCCCTCCCAAGAGGAAGATGGAGTGCCATGTGGAGAAGCATGTGGGTTCCTGGGAATATGCTCTGCACAGTGAGCCAAGTATCAGCAGTGTTGAGCAGAAATCAGTGAAAAATTCAGTGTTAGTCATCCTACCAGCTCATGAAGCAAGTGTGGAAACTGCTGAGGAAAAACTGGAAACTGGAGAGGAGTACAGAGAAGAAGAAATCACAAACCAATCTGATCGTGAGAGTGAAGATAGTCAGGAAGACATCAGTAAAAATGGTACAGTATTCCCAGACATGAGTGGGGGATGAGAAATGGTAGAGGATGATTCTGGAGAAGGTACGTGATTATGGACCTCTGACTTTGCCTGGGGCTTAAGAAATATAGTGATGCCTGTGGCTGGGTAATAGAATTAGTGGGGCACCTTTCAACCATGCAACAGGATGAGATGGTTTGCAAGAGGCAAGAAAGTGAGTAAGGAAGGAGGGTGAGGCCCTGGCATAGGTTACCCAGAGAAGCTGTGGCTGCCCCATCCCTGGAAGTTTCCAAGGCCAGGTTGGAGGGGTCTTGGGGCAACCTGGTCTAGTGGAAGATGTTCTCTTCCATGGAGGAGGCATTCAGCTCAGCCTCTCCCTTCACTTCCTTACTGTAGTCTTCTTCAGAGGCAGTCACATTTAGAGGGAGATTTTAACTTCTACTTCCTATTCCTATTTTTGCTTTTACAGTTCTGCGATGTGACTGCTCAGCTGCCATATTAGTCCCTCCAGATGTGTGTTTGGGATTAATCAGGCCTTTTTCCTTCAGGAGGAGCTTCCCTTCTGAGAGTTACATAAGGAGTCCTCCCTGCCAACACTGCAGTTGGAATCTCAATTGATTTTTAATATAGAAAATAAATCTCCTTATTCCCTTAGTTGTCATTGTCTGGGTAATTGTTTGTTTGCCTAATTGGTTCTGCATCAGGAACTCTTCATTTCTGCCCTTGGCATTCTGTCCCTTCAGCATGTTAAAAGCCCTGATGGAAAGAAAGGAGGTGAGGAGTGATGGCCACGAGGGACAGTTGGTGTGGCAACAGTGACAGTCACCTGCACAGGGCAGGTGTCTTCCTTTGCTGCTGTTGGTGCAGGGAGCCCCTGATAGAGCAAAATGACTGGATTTTAGATGGGAATCACCGACATCTCTTGTGCTCGTGCCTGGGATGTGCACAGTGCAGCTTTGACGTTGAAGGGGAGCGTTCTTTAATGCATCTCCACCTACAGATCTGAGCAAAGTTATCTATCAGATGTCACAGTTTGTCAGGCAAGTGCCTGGCTGAAATCCAGACATGTGGGTATAAGAGTGGTAATTGTGTGCAATCTTCATTTGTGCTGGGATTTCCCTTGGGCCTGAAGGAGCACTTCAGAGCAGTGTTATAAAAGTGTGCCTCTGCAGTGCCCTTTGGCTGGGTTTAATTAGATTAATTGAGTTTATAAGACACTTTTTTGCTATTTAGCCATCTAAATCCACATTTATCATGCTTTGCACTACAATATATTACCTTTCTCCATCTTTCCTTATTGCTTGTAGGTTTTTTTTTTTATCACAACCATTTTTCTCCTGTAATAAGAGACTCTTGCATTTAATTTCTGAGTTTGCCCAGGTTTTAATTTTTCTAGTCCTTTCTATGTCTAATGATTTTGTTTGGTTTTGTTTTAATGCATTAATGATACTTGGTGCATCAATCAGTAGTTTTGCTGCATTCTTGCAACTCCATGAACCTGTGGTCTTATATTTGCTCAGTCTTTTTAAAGTCATGAGATAATCTAAGGGCAAAAGGAGATTAATGAATTTAACCTCTGCTTAAAAAGAACTTCATTAGCTGTGAATTCTGTTTTCTGTCTCACAGCGCAATTCTTCTATTTTAGGGTATGATGAAGATTTTGAAGGAGATGAAGAAGTTAATGAAGAGGGACAGACTGCTGATCAAACAAATGGAATGTCAGAGTCATCCTCAGATGATAAACCCCATAATTTAGACTATGGAAAGGAGAGTGGAACCTCATCGCAGAAGGCACTGCAGGCCTCTGACAGCGAGAAAGATGAAAGTGATGGATATTCTGACAGGGACTCTGAGAATGATCAACAAGGTTAGTTTTTTTCATAATGAGGCTTAGAGAAGGTGACCTGATGCATGTTTTACAGTGTGTATGTCCAGTATGTGTGGTGAGTTTGCATGGAGAAACCCATGCCATTCCTACTGACAGGGTAAAAGACAGCTGTTTTATCTGTTAATAGTTCTACAACTGCAGGCCCCTGGAAGCGTGGGCTTTTTACTGAGCTGTTTAGGTGCTGAAATGGAGGCTGAGGCAGGCAGCAGGTTGGCAGGGCAGTCCTCCATGTCAGCAGGACTCACTCCTCGAGAAGCTGTGACCCATTTCACCTTCTGAAGGGTCCCAAGAAACCTGACAGACCACCCTGGGTTTTAGAAGTGCTGTCTTTAGTGGCCCTTAATATGGCCCTAATGTATCTGTCTGTGCCAGAGATCCAGAAATGATTAGATTGTCTGAGGGGAAAGGTCTGGAGAGGAACTCCCTCGAATTTTCCCATGGTGGAGGAGTGGTACTCTGAGTGGGAGTCTTTAAACTGTGGCTGTAAGGTTTCATGGTACAGTATGTTTTTCTGAACATGCAGTTGTTTGTGGATGACAGTTCTGGCACTTTTACTTATTCAGCCTGCCTGGATTTTTCTGCCTTGAGTTTCACCAATCCCTTCTTGAACCTGTGTGGACTATGGGCAGCCACAAGGCTGAGCAGCAGTCAGCTCTGCTGCCAGCTCAGGGTTAGATGAAGGATTACTGCTTTTTTTTCCCCTCAGACTTTCCATTTTTGAATTTAAATGATGATGTCTCTATGTTTTTTTTAGAGAAGACAGTGAGCTTCACCTCCAGTTCGACCTGAGTGGTTTACACATGGTTTTGGAGAACTTTCTAATATTCATTGAGTTAACAGGAGTGCACTGAAGGATTGTTGCTATGGTTGAAGTCTTTTATCAAACAGAGCTCAAGAATCTGTGATAAACCCTGTCTGAGTGACACTTCAAGGTGCTTTTGGGGGTGTCTTTCTGTGTGATTGATAGAGGTTAATTTCCATTATCAGAAGGTTAATTTCCATTAGAGGTTAATTTCCATTACCAGGAAAACCCCCCAAAAACATTAAATGGATTTAATAATTGATACCTCAGTACTTCTATTTACACTTACTGGAATTTTGTCATGATATCCCCAGATGGTGTAATTCAGAGATTGCTATTTCATGAAATTCTGTCCTTTGTGAGTGCCCAGTGAAGGCAGATGTTTAGTGCCAAATACTAAACCAAAGTGCTCTTTGCTGTTTCCAGAGAGGAGACCTACAGACTCTCTCTCATCCATCAGCACTCGGTGCAGCACTGAGGGTGACTCTCATGCTGAAGCAATGATGGACAATGGCAGAGAGGAGTGTGATATCAAAAGGGCATCTGATAGCACAGCACATGCACAGTATGGAAATGGGAATGGGGAGAATAAACTGCACAGAAGGGAGGAGAATCAGGAGACTTCTGCAATGGAAAAGAAAAAAATAGATGAAGCAGGAAAGGCAAAACTAGAAGATCTAGCAGCAAGGGAAGATACTGGAATTTTTCATGAAAATTTAATGGCAATGCAGCATCAAAGTCCTGAAGTTAATGCGGAACTCAAACAGGCTGTGTCAGGAGAAAGTAGCATGAATGATGAGTATGAACGTCTTCCAGTGCCTTGGGACCCCAGGATGATGAACATGGAGGATGGCAATGGAGAGTCTCCTCAGAGTGAGAAAGGAGGGGGTGAGTACAGCCCCTCTGCATAGCTCTGAGTGACTGGTGCATGTCACCATGTCATGATGCAGCATGGGGAGTCACTGGACTGTTCTCAGGTTGCTGGAACAACTCTGTGCTGCTGTAAGCACAATAACCACTCAGAACATAATTCTGGCTTGGTGCTTCTCTGCTAGTGTTTCCAGTGTAAGGCTCTGCCCAAACATGAATTTTAAACCATTTTAAGCCAAGCTGAGGTGGCTGGATGGCTTCTACTCCCCTTTTGCTCTTTAATGGTTTCTCTTTCTTGCTTCCTGTTTTCTTTGTGATAATTTTTGAAGATTGCAAACCAGACCAGGAGGAAATATCAAAGGCAACTGGAAATGATCATCCTGTGAATTCCGACCCTGAACCTGACGATTCCCATGCCAGTGAGGAAGCAGAGAACGCAGCAAGTACAGAGCATGATGCCAGTGAAGGTGAGGCTGACTGTCAATCAGGGAGAAGGATTAAATCTTATTAGTCTGAAGGTTTTTTATGGAACTGTTTGTCCTTTCACTTTCCTTTGGCTATTAACCCTCCTTGTGCTTTTTTCTTTCCTAATTTGTATAGAATTGGGTGATGACTATCCAGTTTCTGTAGTCATGTATAATTAATGCTTGTTTGGCATTTAAATGGTTCTAGGCAGAGAACCCAGGCCATGATAAACTGGCTGTGAGTTAGGAAAATAGCTACGGAAAGCAGAAATGTCGTGAGGTTCTCTGTGCTTCCAGGTAGCATGGGACCTCCTTGGGAAACTCTTTGGCACCCAGGAGCAGGAATCAACCCTGTGTTATTCCCCAGTGTAATTAAAGAATCCACAGGAAGCAATTACACATTTTATATGAACGCTGAGTGTTCTTCCTCCTGTGTGTACATATTTTACGTGAGCAATTTGCCACCTATTTCTGACTTTCTGAGTGTCACTGTCAAGGTTACAGGTGTTTCGCATGCACACCTGAATTCCCTGCAGGCAGGAAGGGAGGGAGGCAGAGCAGGCACGGCAGGCAAGACCAGCAAAGATGAAAGCTGGCCTTGCATCAACATTTTTTTCTGAAGTTCATTATGCCAGATGCCAGGACAGCAGCACTAGAGACATAGTCAGAGCCCAGAGGTGTGATGAGAAGACACACTACAAGTTTTCTTCTGCTCCCCATGCTGGTGTCCCTCATTGCTGGGCAGAGATGGGACCTTTAACACTAACCCTGTCAAACATATAACACTGACACAGTGCTGAGTAAAACCAATGTTTGATTATTCCCTAACAGCATCAGATGGAAGTTTCTTGGCCGAAGGGAGGAGAAGTCTTGATGTGCAGGAGGCAGCAGGACAAGAAGTACAAGAAGGGCAGAAGGAAGGCCAGAGACAAGCCCTGGAGCAGGATGGTGCTGCTGTGGGAGGAGATGCTGGCAGTGAAGAGGCCGGAGGAGAAGGGGTACAGGAGAAGGATTTACTGCCCCAGGAAGAGAGAGGGTCTGCGCCGGAGGAATCCACACCTGAGGAAGGCACCGTGGCAGAGGAACGTCCAAAAGGGAAGGGGACACGAGAGAGAGTGGAGTTGAGCATAGAGGTGTCACCTGGGGAGCAGGAGGTGCTGGTGGAGGGGATGGAGAGCAAGGCAGCACTAGGAGAGCCGGCACCTGGGGGAGAGGGGCCAACTGGAGCACTGCCGGGCCAGGAGACAAACAGAGCTGTGTCTGAGGGGCAGGAGGGGGCTGGGGGGGTCACTGAGGAGGAGGAGGCTGTGGAGAAAGGCCCTGATGGAGCGGCAGGGCTGCAGGCAGAGGAGGAGGTAGGTGAGGCAGTGTCGGAGGCAGGGGAGTCCTTGCAGGAGGGAGGGTCTGGAGGGAAGGGTGCTGTGGCGGATGCTGTGGTGGATGGAGAGGAGGCTGTGGAGGATGCTGACCTGGCAGGAGAAGGTATTGCTGGAGTTGTTGGCCCTGAAGAAGAAGAGGCTGTTGAGGAAGACAGTTCTGAAGGGGAGGAGGCTGTGGGGAAGCCTGAGGCTCTCCTGGAAGCATTAGGGGATATGGAAACGGGAGAAGCAATGCCTGGAGGGGAAATGTTTGTAAAGCCAAATGAGTTTTCCCAGCTAGAGGTGTTAGGGGAAGAGTGGATGGGGATGGGGAAGACTGCCACAGGAGCAGCAGCATCTGAACGTGGCCAGGAATGGATGATGGGAGGGAATACTCTCCCAAAAGTGGAGGACATGATGGAGGTGCCAGTGGAGCCTGGCAAGGGTGCTGTGCTGGAAGCGGCACCTGGGTTAGGGGCACTGGGGGGTGCTGGGGACGATCCTGTCAGTGAAGGGTCATCTCAGGGGGAGGAGACTCCAGCAGTGCAGGAGGAGGAGGATGCAGTGGAAGCACTTTGGAGTGGAAACTCATCTGTGGGCAGCAAGGCAGAGACAGAGAGAGCTATGGAGGGAAAACCTGATGGAGGGGTGGTGGGAGGGTCTGCAGAGGTGGCCACCCAGGGGTCGGGAGGTGGAGAGGAGGCCACAGGTGGAGCAGCAGGTCCAGAGGAGCCAGCAACTGGGATGGAGGGGTGGCTGAGGTATGGAAAAGAGAGAGGGAAGGGGAGGCCTTCTGGGGAGGGGGCTGTGGGTGAGGCAGCAGTGCCAGCCCTGGGGTTTGGTGTGAGCAGGACAGGGGAGCCTGGGCTGGTGGCCATCGCCGTGGTGGGCGGCCAGGCTGGGCGAGGGGCTCCGACTGAGGGACTGGCTGAGGAGCCAGCGCTGGCCGAGGGGGTGGCAGTGGCTGGGGGTGATGGAGTGGGCACAGGTACAGTCGCACAGGAGAGGGTGATAGGAGCAGTGCTGGGGGCACAGAGCAGGACAGGGGTGGCAGTGGCAGAAGGGGTGTCAGCCAAGGGAAAGGGGGCAGCCAGGGAGTCTGGGAAGGACAGGGTAGGGGTGGCAGATGGAGCTGTGGCTGACGGACAAGGAGTGAAGCAGGAGGCAGCACTGGGGTGTAAGCCAAGTGGACCAGAGCCACTGGGGGCCGAGGGCCAGGGAGAGGGGGAGTGGGAGTGGGGCACAGTGAGTATCATGTCCCCAGGACACGGAGAAGCCCATAGAGCGATGTCCCCTGGGGAACAGCCGACTGCAGAAACCTCCCCAAACACTCCTGCCCATGGGGATGGGGGAGTGGAGCCGACAGGAAGAGGGTCTGCAGGAGGCGAAGGGCTGTGCCTGGGCACCCAGCCACAGCTGGCAGCTCCCGGGACAGGGGCAGGGGAGGGCAAGGATGGGTGGCAGGAGGAGATGGAGCAGGTGGGAGTGAAAACAGAGGGAGAACAGCAGGGCCCCCGAGAAAACACGAGAGAGTGTGAGATAGTGGATGTGTCAGCAAGTGCAGGGAGCTCTGCTGGTGCCAGGCAGCAGAAGGAGGACAGTCCCGTTGGAGGGAGCCCAGGAGCTGCTGATGTGGGCGAGAGGAGCCACAGGCCCCATCAGGTGAGTCCTGCGTGGGTCCATCACTGCCCCCAGGCTGATCCCTGTCAGAGGCAAAGGATGCATCACTGTCCCATTCCTTATCTGTTGCTTAAGTGTCTGCTGCTGGTAACTGGGACAAGGGATGATAAATCCTTTCGGGTGGCTGCTGCCTGTGTTCTTTCCTGTCCCCAAAATCCCATGCAAATCCCTTTGCTGTAGTATTAATTCTTGCAGCCCCTCTGCCCTCTCTCCCCTCTGGCTGTGCAGAGCAGCTAGAGCCACCCAGCTTGCCACAGGCTCCGGTGGCACTGGGTGAGCCCTGGCAGCACCTGTGGGCTCTGGAGCACCAGGTCAGCATCAGCACTTGGCTTTGCTGTTACTCTGGCCTCTGCTTGTAGGAGATGTCACAGCAAATACCTCAGCAGCTCCAAGTTCAGAAGGTTTCCTGTAACATTTGCTCATTGTTCCGTAGGACTGCGCAAACCCAGACCCAATCATCGTATCCGCAGAACAGGCCCAGGATGGGGAAGAAACTCTGCTCTGAGCTTTTTCAGCAGCTCCTCAGGGATGTGTCCTGCAACATTCACACAATTAGCTGTGGGTTTGTGCTGGTTGGGATGTCATTCCTCTGTTTACTCCACGAGTACCACAACCACCTGTCACATTTCACTGTAGCAGCTCCTCAGTGTGCAGGAGACACCTGAAACAAGCCTGTGTTTGCCAGCCCAGGAAACAGTGCTGCTTCGGAATGATGAAGACAGTAATCACCAGGATTGTTCCATAGCTGTCATGCTTGTTTTTCCCAAAAAGCAGAGGAATACTGGACTGGCTGAACTTCTCTTCCCTCATGCATCACTTGCTCCTGCAGGCGGGCAGGAGATGTGCTGTATGTGTTTGTCTGTACAGGGTGCCCATGTCTGAGTGTATCTGTCATTTTTTGAGGTGTCTTTGCCTTTCTGAGCTGCAGCCTTTTGTCAGTCATGCTGTGTCCTCGCTGCTGTGCATGGGGCACTTGTGCATGCCATTGCTCTGATTCTCGTAAGATCATCCAGGGGTGTTCAGCAGAGACACAATGGCAGGATCAGGGCGAAGGAGGCCTCACATGAGGGGTTTAGCTTGGGGACTTCCCCATTCCAGGTGAGGGGAGGGTAGCTCTCTTGCATGCACAGTGCCCTATGTGCTGGGAGGCATGGGGGGCTTCTCTCTCAGGGATCCATACTTGCTGTTGGCCACACTTCAAGGTATTCTTGGCACTTTGAAATGCTGAAAGTTGTTAAATCAGAACAATTCCAACAAGTATTTGTAAATGCATAAAGCCTGGCTTTTTGCCTTTGCTGATGTCAGTCAGGAGTGACTTCCTGGGCCATGGAGCCCGGGCTGAGGCTTCAAGAGGGTGGTCAGTGTAGAGCTGTCTCAGCCTGGCAGTGGCTGCCCATCTCTGCTGCCTGAGGCTCCTCTCAGCTCTCCTGCACCTCCACGGGCCCACCTGAGCTGGGCACCTGGGGCTGGGTATGCAGCAGCCTCTAGGCAATGCTTGGTGGGTGCAGGACTCTCAGCCCCACACAGTAGGGACTGTAATTGCATTTCAAGTAGGAAAATGAGGCTGAAATGGGTAGGATTTTGAGTGGCTTGGTTTTGTGAGTCACTTCAGATCAATATGCCTGGGACTGGAAACTCAAATGTCATCAAGTGGTTGCTGTGTTCCCTTCTGTACTAGAGGCAGTTGCATTTGTACGTGCAGTCTATGCACATTCCTGATAAGGACCATCTCAGGAGGTTGTGTTTTCTGTGTACATACCCAGACCTGCACATTCACTTGGGTCTATTAAACACCTGTACCAGTCTGTGCAGCTCCTTCAATTTTTGCCAGTGGTTTAACTGTAGGAATAACCCCTGCCTGTGCAGCAGGGCCTGGGCTGTGGTGTCTGTCTCAGTTTGCCAAAGGACTGACTGATGCTGGGCTGAGTGTGCTGCTAAAGCTGCCCCAGACAGGTGCCCACACAAAGCTCATGCCTGGGGCTGTGGCATGGCTGCATCTGAGCATTTGGACACATGGGTGGCAATCCAAGGTGAGCAAAGGCAAATGGGGATGCAGGGATTTGCCTTAGGAGGGATTCCTGGGAGCCCCTTCAGGACTGCAGAAGACCCAGGTCATCCTAAAAGGCCTTGATGAACAGGGCAGTGTGATTGTAAGGAACTGGAATGCTGGCAGTTCATTATTTAACATTCTTGAAATACTTCAAAATGGCACTTGGGCATGTGGTTGTAACAACTGGGGGAAGGAATCCTGTGGTTAGGAACACATATGTGGACTTTCAAAACATTAGTGTCCCTGTCATCTGAGCAGGCAGAAATTTGGTAATGTGCAAAACCATGGAAAAGGATAATTGTATAGGTTTGGAAGTGTTTCCCTTGGTCCTTTCTGTTCTCCTATCTGGTGCTAATTAGTAATTAACTTCAAAGTGAAAAGTAGGTGGCACTTGGGGAAAAACAAGATGTGCAGCAGAAAAAAGCCCCCGACTAATTATTAAAGTGAGCATATGTGAGCAAAGCAAACTATCAAACAGTGTTGCCACTGGCATAACTCATTCTTGGCTCATCAGGAAGGCTTTTGGAACTCCCTGAGCTGCCAGGTGTTCTCAATTGCCTGTCACTGGCTGCCGATGGTTGTGCCTTAGATGTGTCTCGCACAGCTGGAACCTGGTGACATCCCACAGGCTGAAGAGATGTATTTCACCAGTTCAAACCCACACCAGCTGTGCAACGTGGACACAGCGTGGGAAGGTTTGAAGTCATGCTCCTGGAACTGGGCACCAAGCCCTGGCATTGCTGGCAGGGATGTGGGATGGTGGCTCACAGACGCTGCCTGGGATGCTGGTGGTGGGCAGCACCTGGTGGGCAGCACCGTATGGGCAGTGCATCCCTCTGTCTGAAACAAGGGCTGCAAAGTGACTTTCCTGGCTGGGAATTGCCTGAGGGGTTTTGGGGTTCAGCTGTGCAAACCAGGCATGACCAACCCCTCAGTCTGCCTGGTAGGGCTGTGCCAGCCCAGCCTCCGAGGCAGCCGGCCATGCCGTGCTGGCTGCCCTGTGCTGTGCTATTCTGGCTGTCTGGTCCCGTGCTGTGCCAGGCTGGTGGACATGTGCTGCAGGAATGCCAGGTTCACTCCTGCCTGCAGTCTAAGCCCTTGTCTGGTTGGACTCCATATTATTTTAATTATTTTAATTATTTTAATCTAGATCATCTATTTTAATCTATTGCTGATAATCTAGATAAGCTATTGCTGGTATGTTAATTTAAAATATCACTACAGTCGCCAGGCACTGGCAGGTCTCCAAAGCAGTGTAAGAATCCTCGGACTGTCTCATTCTTGGTAAATATTTTGATGTGCTGGGGTCCTCAGGCTTCTCTGGGAACAGCACAGCTACTTGCACTCCCACAAACAGCTTTGGAGCATGTTCTACTCATTAATTTGCATTTTCCAGAGTTTTTGTTTGTATTACTAACTGATCACTCCTATAAAACATGTTTTCCCCCAAGCCTGATGTTTCTTCTATAGAGACCAATTATCTACGACATTGTTTTCTTCAAGGAACCAGTAATTTTAATTACTAGTACAATTATTTGCAAGCAGGTGGTTTTGTAAACAGCTTCTTAAACTATAGAACTTTTGCTTTCTGGAATTATTTTGTTGTTTCCACATGTCACGTTCTGAGGAGGTGCTCACAGATGACACAGCAGCTCAGGTATCTGTGAGTACACTGAGGTTATTAGTGCACACGAAGTCTGCTCCCTTGCTCCATTTTTAGTTCTCTAACAGAGCCCACCACGCAGTCACAGCTCACGTCTGTCGCACTGCTCGAGGCCTCATCGCAGACCTGCTTCAGGGATCAGGGATGCTAAAGCAGAAAGCAGGATGGGGATATTTGCCATCAACACTAAAGCTGTTCAGGGATCTCGGTGTGACACTCGGGGTTTGGTGGAGCAGTAAGGGCTGCGGGTCGATGGCCGGGCTGGCAGCAGGCGAACAGTCCCTCCCTCAGCTGCTCTCCTCAAAGCTGCTGCTGCCACCGCACGAATGGAACCTCATGGTGCTCAAGGGGTCCGACACGTACCCTGCAAGGTGCAGAGACAGAGTCAACTGTAGCTCAGCACAGGAGTGGTGCTCCTGTCCCTGCTCCATGCAGCGCTGACGGCAGCAGAACAACTTGTTGTGGTAGAGGACCCCTCTGCAATAACTCACCGTTTTTGTCGACTGGGGGATACTGGAAGTTCCTTCTCATGTCATCCAGAGACAGGCCCTGAGAGAGGGGTTGCCCAGTGCTGCAAATTAAACAAGAGGTGTCAGTTTAGGTAAGACTGATGAAGGCTACAGGAGCTTTTTCTCCAGACTGGGAGGAAAAAGTACCACGAGACATCAGTGTAGGGCCTGACCACAGCAGTTCAGTAAACAAAAAGCAAGAAAAAGTCATGAAGACCAGGACCCACAGGCACACTTGCACTCAGTTACCCTTCTCAGAGTAACTGCCCTTGAATACCCTGTTTGGGGCTTCACAACTCTCTCTGCATTGTCATTATGGAAGCAATTCCAGGCATCTATCCAGGGTCATTGCCATGTGTTTTATGTGTCACTGCAAAAAGGGTCCTGCAAATAAGTTTCTCTGGTGAGGAAGACTGTGGAATTATCTTCCAGTCATGAACCAAACCCACTGTCCTGCTGACAGGTAGTTTATCCCTGATCTCTGTAATGGGCACAGGTGACGGCACAAATCTGGCAGAGCTCTCTCCTGGTCCTGCCACAACACCTTGCAGCAGCATGGCCTCCTTCATTCAGTCACCTCAGTCTGAGCCTTTCAGAGCCTCTCTCCCTCCCCGGGTGGCTCATACACACCCCTCTGACCAGACAGCATAGGCTCGAGCGTTCAGGGCATATTCCAACTCGAACCGACTGCGCAGCGCAGCGACGTGGCTGCGGCCGGGACCTCCCCGGGCCACAAGGCAGTCCGAGGATGAGGAGGGTGACAGGGACCCACTGCTGTTGCTGGAGGCTGGAGACATTAACTGCATTAAAAAAAAAAAAAAAAAAAGGTACTGTTATTGCATATTTCCATGTCCTTCCTCATCTCTCTCTCATAAGCTGTCCCCCACTTTTCCTTGGACTTTTCCAGCAGCTACAAAGCCAGTGGTGTCCTCAGCTGCTGGCACTGTCCCTCTCCCCACTTGTACTCCCATCTGCTTGTACACACACAGATTCCCCATGCTGGGAACCAGGTCCTTACCTCAATATTGCACAGACACTCCTCTAACTTTGTGACAACTTCTGAGAACTCTGGTCTCCCCTGGGAACACAACAGGAAAAGCAGAGCTAGGTTAAAAATGGAAAGGGACAGATCTGCTGTGAATAGACTGACACACAGGGACAGGATTTCTCTGAACTCCATGGCATTGCTGTCAATCTGTTTGGGAATCTGATGAGAACTGCAAGTTCAGTGCTGAGCTACAAAATGAAGAGGTGTGTGTATAACAACTTTAACTGCAATTCATCTCTTTTTCTGTAACAATTGCATTTGAGTTAATAATACCTAGATCATAAGATTACAAAAATGCTATTAATAAATCCTTGGCTCTGCTCTTTAGGTTGGCTTCCTCTTTGGCCATGAACAGGACTTTGGACACGGCAACAGCAGAGAAGAGCAGCAGACAAGCTGCCTGTGTGACCATCCTCCTCCTCCTCCCCTCACCCATGTACCTGCACCCCCCCACAGCTGCTCCCCACCGCTTGCCCAGCCCATTCCTGGACAAGTATGTCCATCTTTGTGTGCTTCAAGTGGCACAGACGTTTGTGGAGGCCACACTCGGGACAGGATCAGGTAAGTGAGGGGAATGACAAGTAGTCCTCCATTACTGCCTATCCTTGTTCTGTCCCAGCTCACAGCTCAGCCTTCCCGGGAAGCTCAGGTGTGACTGAAGCAGTACCTAGAGCACTGACAGTAGAGGGCTGGGAATACCTTAGTGAGGTAACTGCTAAATAAGCTACTCATTCCCATCACCACCTTGTCCTCAACAGAACCACTTGCAACAGGTAGGCTCTATTTAAGGACTTTGAGCCAAAGTCCTGCAGTCCTCCCAGCAGCCCTCCAGTCTAGGAGCAACAGCAGCTCTGCCATCCATGAAGGAAAGTTCAGTAAAGAAAAAAAAGCAAAACACTTTTAATTAAGGTAATTTTAACAACTTCTTGCTCATATCTTGTGCAAAGTACTGGCCATCCATGGGTGACTGTGCTATCAATTTCTTTATAATTCTGTCACAAAACTCTAAAACATTGGCAAGATGAAGCAATGTTGGAGTGTCACTGATGGGTAGCAAAGTGCACTGGGACTCTGAAAAGATGGTTTGGGGGCTAAGTGGGCTGTGGGAATGCTGACAAGACACAGGGACTGCATCCATCTCTGTGCTTGCTTAAGTCAACACTTGAATATGACATCTTATTAATAAATTTAAAGTGAATGTGTGTTACATGCTGTCATTAGCAGTTATACACACAGTCTGAGACCATCAAGGAGTTTTCTACTCACACTATAACTGAAGTCATAATCAAAGTCACGTGATTACTTAAGTTTCATTGGATGGCTAAATGTCAGTTTACTTTCCTCTTCAATTCACCAACTCTCCTGTATTTCCTGACACACCCCTGTGTCTAGGCACTTTCTGAAGGCAACTTTCCAATGGAAGATGGGATTCTGGGGAGGGTCAGCCAGAGCAGACATGCTTGTTTTCCCGCAGCCAGGGGCACTCACCTCGGGACAGGCGTTCCAGCCCCTCATCAGCAGGGCAGAGATGGGCTTGGGGATGGAGTAGCCGATGGGTGGGCGGATGTGGTGATAGGCCATGTCTGCTGCAGCTGCTGCTGCAAGGGACAGCCCACAGAGACCTGTTAATGCCTGCACTCACACAGATCCTGGGAACACACCTGCTCACTGCTGAGACACCTGGCAGGCACAAGAACACTGAGCCATCCAACCTGCAGATAAAGGCATGGCTTTTCCAGTCAGACTGAGAGCAGAGTGAGCTGCCCATCCCCATGGCCTTGGGCCCACCTCTAGCCACAGGACAGACACCAGTAGGGGTCTCATTGGCAGAGGGGTCTGAGCCCTCCCTCCTTACCTGTGCTGGCTCTGACCACATCCTGCAGCACTCTTGACCTCTAATACTTCCTTTCAGACATCCAGTGGTCAGAATCTCAGGAGTGCCAAGTGCAGCCCTAGAAAGGTCACTCTGCTGTTGTACCCCCCCATAGTTTTTGGGTGCTCTCTTGAGGTACGTGAGGAAAAGTACCAAGGAATGGCTTTGCAATCCCAACACTCATGTGAGAGATTAAAAAACCTGCAGTCAGAGTGACTTGTTCCTAATACTAGACCTGGATAAAGAATTGTAGGTTATGTAGATCTGCAGTGAGTAATATACATGATTATAATGGGATATTTCTGTGCTTTTCACCAAATGCTGTATTTTAGCACTTAATAACACACTTCAGTAAACTATTGGTTAAAATTACACAGTGTAGCTTCTTCTCCAGTTTAGAGAAATTTAAAATACTAATTCATGGGGCATCTTACCTGGTTTCAGGTGAGCAAATGGAATTTCCCCTGTTAACAGCTCCCAGAGGCACAGAGCATAGCTGAAGACGTCAGCTTTGATGGTGTACCTCGTGCACTGGGTGAACACCTCGGGGGCCATCCAGCGCAGGTTCTGTGCACCAGGAAACAGCAGTCACACGTTAGCAGTGTTTGCCTCCTCACACATGCATCTATTCCTGTCTTTGGATGTTTCTTTTCCTTTGTTTTCTTATTTCCTGCCTCCGTCACTCTATAAAATAACCGGTAATTTCCCAGGAAAAAGTTTCACCTGGCTTATAAATTCTAGTTGGTGTGTGTTACTGCACATGATACGTAACTGCATTAGCTTGGTGCTGTCTCAGCCCTGTACAGCCAGGCTGAGCAGATTTTAAACATGAGAGTAGAGTAAGAATAAAAGAACCCCAGCCTCCAGGCCTGCAGACCACACCATAAGGTCGGAGAGATAAATATATATATATATATGTATACATATGAATAAATTCCATATAATAGGAATTAACTGCTTCAGCTGGGAGAAACAAAAGCTGACCACAGCTGTATTGGGCTGGGGCTTTGCTCTCTTGGGGTTTTGCCCCTCCTGGCAGACCCCTAATTCTGAGAGTGCTTCACAGGGAACCAGCCTCTCCCTGGGGCGATGGGTTTGGGGTGATTTTCAGATTCCTTGTGCCTTGGTTCCTTTACTCTGCATCCTTTACAGGACAGGACAGTCCTCCTCAGGTCAGCCTTTCTTGGGACAGCCCTTCTTAAGACAGATCTTCTCAGTGGGATGTCACTAAGGCCTAGCAGGACCTGGGTCTGAGCAGCAACCTTTGCTCCTCACACAGCAGGTGCCACTACAGGGTGTAAAGTGCTGATTGCAAGCCCTGGTGTAGTATTACCCATCCTTTGGTATCGCCCATCACATCCCACATTAGTAGTTAGGATGATGTGAACATTTCTGGCCACAGAGTGGCATACAGGACACATCTGGACTCAAACCCATAAAGACAACAACTGTCTTGTAAATCTGACTGTGAGCAATAGGCTGCTGTGTAGAAAAGAACTGTGAAATAAGTTCTTCAGCACTGATTCCCTGTTAGAAAAATGAATCACCTGCCAACAAATGTGTGTGAGAGTTGGGAAGAGTGGATTAAAACTCAGTCTTAAGAAAGGAATTGGGGCAATAGAGCTCCCAAGACAACCTTATAAAACATTGTTTTCTGTTGAAGATGTTATATATTCCCTCATCTCTGCTATTAAAGGCACTTAAAGGAAAAAAATAAAGCCAAAACAGAGAAACACTGAGAGAGATGAAACACTACAGCAGTCCATCTTTTCAATAAGCATATTTCAGTTTCTCCTAAACTGGGTTTGCCTTTATATTTGATATTAATTACTTGGAACAAAACAAGAAACAAACCCCAGGTTGTTTTGTCATGTTGTCTTCATCCAGGGATTGCAGAAATCGAGATTCTGAAACAGAACGACAAAAATAATTACTGTCAAACCAATACAGACACACACCTTGTTATACAAAAGCCCTGTATTCAGTGCAATCCTACAGGATTGTCTCAGCCAGCACATGTTTAGTTTTAGAGAATTTGGGGTTAATTTATAAATGTTTCACAAAAACTCCTTACCTCCAAAATCAGCGACTACAGCATGACCATCCTCATACAGGAGAATATTGTGACTGGGGGGGGAAAAAAATATAGGTAATTGTTTGATAGTGTCTTAAAAATGGTGAAAATGTTACAGTTTTTGGGTCATAGTTACACTTTTGAGGAGTTCGAATTACCTGCATAGCTAATTAAATGTCTATAGCTGCATCTTGCATTTATTGTTAGAAAGTGCACATTAATTCTGAGAGGCAAACCCAAAGCTTCAGAAGGTCAGCTTTTAATCAATATCAGAGCAGAACAGCTTCTGTAATTAGTTACAGACCAAGTCTAATAGTTTTATTAAGTAAGTGCAGTTAATCTCAGTGCTGAAGTGACAAAGATGATAATGGAATATAAGCAGAGTGATGGCCTTCAAATAAAACTGCATGGACTGATTCTTTTCTCTTCTAAGGCTTAAGTAGGTGTAAATTCATGGTGGTGATCCCTAATTTATGATGGTGTATAGAAGGGAAGAAGCAGATCTGAAGAGTCCATATAGAATGGATCATGAACACAAAATATCTTCTGCCTATTACAAAGCGTCACTTAGCAGGGAAAGTGTATATAGAATCTATTGAAAACTGATTCAAGGACATTACAGCAACTCATTTAATTTTCAGCAAAGAACACATAAGAGGAAGTAGAAAAAAGGCCATTTCATAAAACCATAGAATAACAGAATCATTAAGGTTGGAAAAGACCTCCAAGATCACAGAGTCAAACCTTTAACAGATAATCCAACCTTTGACCAAGGCTTTTATAAATCAGCAACACAAACACAGGTTTTCAAACAAAGTGGGAACATGGGGAAAGACTCACAACATGCCTTAGCTAGGTCACAAGCTTCCAGTACCTCTTGGGATGAAGGTTTCCCTACCCCAGTCACTACACCTTCATGGCCCAGGGCAGTGGTCACAGCACCAAGCCTGACAGTTCAAGAAGCATTTGGATGATACTCTCAGGCACCTGGTGTGACTCTTGGGGATGGTCCTGTGCAGGGCCAGCAGCTGGACTCGATGATCCTTGTGGGTCCCTTCCAACTTGGCATATTCTATGATTCTGTGAATCTGCTTTGGAAGGGCTGAGCAAATCACAACATAAAAGTGCAGGAATGTGGACACAATGCTGCTGACAGGATATTTATCAAATGCTGACTGATACAAGAAAATTCAGAAGAGTGAAAAGTGTATGTAAAAAAGAAATGAAAATTTGGCCAGGGCTTATATGGGGAGAAAAAAAATGGAAATTATATTGATGGTCTCAACAAAAAGCACAACTTGCTCACATTAGAGCTGCAGATAGAAACAAGAACAGTCAAGTGAGGAACACAAATTTCACTAGAGAACAGTTTTAGGACAGAAAAAATTAAAGCTCTCCCAAGCAGGACTTCTACAAATCACTGTCTTTAAGATTTCTAGCTTCACCTAAAATCAACACTTGGGATGATAAAATTTAATCATAAAAATGCAATCATGACTCTTTTGATTTATATTCAACCTGATTTTAGCTCCCATATGTAGTCTCCGTCAAAATATTGAAGTGATTTCAGTATGACATGGAGAATTGTTTTGAGATCCCCACCAGATGCCAAAGGAAAATATGAATCAAACACAAAGCTGAACTAGAGAGACTTCTGAAGGCTGCACCCCAGGCTGAGTGTATGTACAAGTCATACAAAGCTACAGACTTTGCTGTGGTCTTCACTCAAATTTAGCCTCTGTCAGTAGGGACAAAAAATATCCCCAAGTCTCAATGTGAATAAACTGTATTGAGCCCTACCTTCAACTTCAGTCTTCTCCAGGATTGTGTAGACCTTGAATAAATCAGACTTGACAAGTCAAGGCATAATCAAGACCTGGATTGTCAGTTTTTATTGAGAAGCTGAGAAATCAATTGACAGGCCCTTTCTCTCCATGGCATGCAACAGCCTTTCATGGACTCACAGAATCATTAAGGTTGGAAAAGATGTCCAGGATCATTGAGTCCAACCTGTGACCCACCACCACCTTGTCAACCAGATCAGAGCACAGAGTGCCATGTCCAATCATTCCTTAAACACCTCCAGGGATGGGAACTCCATCACCTTGGGCAGCTCATTCCAGTAACTGCCAGCTATTTCCATGAAGAAATTCTCCCTGATGTTCAACCTGAACCTCCCTTGGCCCAGAATCTGACAAACAATGCTGAAAGGCTCATTTTGGTGTTGAGCACATGGATGGACATATCTGAGGGCAGAACACAGGCTCTGGAGGGTTTTGTCAATCTGGTGCCTCCAGTGAATGCTATGGTTACTGATTTTTCTTTTCTACAGTAAAAAATACAGCCCACAGAAACAGGGCTTGGAAGGTACAGCTCAAAAATGCTGTTATTGCCTCAATGGCACTTGCAAATTTGAAAACCTTAGATGAGAAAGAAACTCTTATGCCTCTGTTTTGAGAAATACAGAAGAAAAAAATGAGCTGAGCTGAGCGGGCAGAAGGTTAATAATGAGTTCAGCAGAATCAGAAATTAACCATCCTCTGTTAAGATCACACAGGGATTGCAATGGTGAAAGCAAGCCTCATTCTTTTCATGAAAACATGGAAGGAAGAAAATGAGAGAAGAATGAGTAATGTGCAATCATTCTGCCTTTGTGAAAGGATGTGGTTCTTGGATCTGCCAGCCACGGAGGCTTCTCCCTCCCATGGCAAGTGACAGGCACAGCATGTCCCTTTCCCAGAGATCAGGGCCACGAAAAGATCCTTCTCCCTTTAACACGCTGTGGGTTTAATGAAAAGCAACAGCTATTTTAAGATTTCACAAGGGATGTTTGAACAAAGAGGAGTCACAGACTCTATCCCCATTACCACCAGGCTGCCATCCTCTCTTTCATCTCCCTCACCAAGCAGCTCTCAGAAGTGTTCACGGATAGTTAGAGCCATCAAATGCAGGTCAGTCGCTCAAAGGCTTGCTCCAGCCATGTTCAGCTGCTATGGTTTAAATTAAATTGATACTAAAATGGTCTCTTTTTTTATTAAAGTGCTATAATCATTGTGGCTGTCATCCCTCACCATGGTGTAAGTAGTAATAAGCTGATACGTGTCACCATTGCGGATAGCTGTCAGAAGTGAAAAGCAAAATAAAACTCCCAATTATTCTCCAAATGGAAGGATAACCCCTTTTTGAGGGTAGAGTACATGAAAGATTCATTTTCTTCTCTATTCTATCAAGCCATATTGCAGATTTATTTAATGCATTATGTGTGGTGCATTAGATTTCAGAACTCACAAAGGGGGTTACGAGCTATGTGAAAATTTAAGGTAAAAAATATGAGACTGCTGTGAAGCCACTGGCAAAACTTAACACAATTTCACTCTTGGTCTTTCTCTTAAGTTGTTGCAAAGATTTTCATCTGGTAATTGTGCCTGTGGGCTGGCTGGGACTCATGCTGCAAACACAACTCCTGCTCTTGCGCTGCAGTTGAGCTGCTCTCATCGGCACACATCAATGACAGCAGTGTCCCTACAGCAAATTATCTTCTGACCCTCACAAATATGATCTGTAAAAATTCTGTGGGGCAATTACATGCTTTCCAGTTCTCTAGGAAGATACTGATTTGGGTTTTCTTTTGTGGAAAATATTATTTAAAATCCTTCACTGCAGAACTGTTCTTCTAAGAGCCACCACAGCCCGGAGCTGAGCTGTGAGGTCTGAACTGTGGAGCTGAGCTGAGTTTTGGCTGCCCTAGTCTAAACCTTGGCTGCCCCAGAGCAGTCCCACAGGCTGCAGTGGTCAGGCACAAGGCTCTTGGCTTGCATCACAGCTGAGGCAAGAGCTGCAGGCTTGAAAACAAGGCTCTCCCTCGGAAACCATGGATTGTGGCCCGAAAGGAACCTGTGCAGTGATGCAGGGATGTGAAGGAGACTCAGAGCGAAAGTGAGGGATGCCACCCCAGTGTGCCTGTTGGTCTCAGGGGCTGACAGAGCTAAGGACCATGTTTTGCCGTAGCAAAAAGATCATTTTCATCTCCAATCTTGCAGTCAATGCAGTTTAGGTATTTCCCCTCCTGTTTCTGAAACACGCACATCACAAGACTGTTTTCATATCTAGGACAGCAAGAACGGGCTTCTCCCTGCAGACACCAAGGGCTCAGTGTTCCTACTCGGATACCACCAAAGAGAGGGATGAGTGCCTGGTCCTGTGTGAGACCTCAGCTCTCAGAGGAGAACAGTCAGAGATGCTTTTAGCTGTAACAAACCAGCCAAGCAAATCAAGAAACACACAAACTTGTGACTATGGGGAAATACTTGGAGTAAAAGGGACAAAACAAAGGAAGGAGATGAACTGACGAGGGAAAGTGACAAAGTACTCCTTGACAGCAGGTGCTGGGCTAAAATACATGGAGCATTCAGAAATGGAAATTCAGAAAAACCCAAACAAACAGATGCAGGAAAACACTCTTTTTCAGTGACTGCTGCCTTCAAGGACAATGACAGTATGGCAATTGTGACTTGTAGGGGTTTGTGGGAAATGTCTGAGATTATTTTCAGTTCAGTGCTAATGAGACAAGATGTTGGTTACAGCAGTCTGTGGAGGTCCCTGTGTCTTTGAGCCTTCATGTTCTCTGAATCTTTAGGTTAAAGACAGAAACTGACCTGTTCAAATCCCGATGTATGATGGGCTGTGTGAGATTGTGGAGGTACTCCATGCCTTTGGCCACATCTACAGCAATGATTAATTTAGACTGCAGATCAAGAGTTCTGTATTTTGGAAAAAAAAATTACTCAAAGTTAATAAACAGCCAAAAATTGTCTGACACTTTTTCTTAAATGTAAATCATGCAACCTTTAAAATTGTTTTACATACAAAATAAGGTTATATAATTTATGTAATGTAAATCTATATATTGTAAAATAATGACAATAACAATTTTGTGATTACTTATCAGGTTCCCTCATACACCAAATGAACCGAACCAAAGCTCAACATTTTCTAGTGTGTTCCTTTCTCTGTTGTCTTATACTGAAATGCATATTTACATCAGCATGGATTCCCTACCCTTCCAAATTCTATACAGGAAGCTTGAGTGGAGGACAAGGGGAATACCTCTTCTGCTCATGGAGCAGGGAGAAGAGCGATCCCCCAGAGATGTACTGGGTGACGATGGCAAACTGGCTGGGGTCATCCAGGCATGCTCCCACAAACTGGATGACACACGGATGGTTCAGCCGGCAGAGAATGGAAACCTCACGGCAGAACATGTCCACGTCAGACTTGGAGCAGTAGGTGTTGGCTCGATAGCTTAGGATTGAAAGGAGAGAAAACAGAAAGGCAAAAATATTACAAAATACTATAAAATATGGGCTTTCTTAATACTTCAAACTAGTCCATTGACCAAACAGGATGGAAAAGCCTGACAAGCGTACCGTTTGATTGCTACAATTTTATTTCTGCATCGTCCCTTGTAGACTTTTCCAAAAGACCCTAAAATGATTAAAAATAAATAAGCACAGAGATGTTTGTTATGAACATCACACATTTCAAGAGGATGGAGTTTCTTTTCTGGTACCTGAGCCGATAATCTCGTGGAACTCTATCTCGGAGAGCTGAAGGTGGAAGTGCGATGGCAAACCAGCGCGGAGGAGGAGAACGTCAGCCTTCTCTGCAAGAGAAACACTCATCCTGTCTATAAAACATGGGTCAGGGGAGGACAGAACACAAAAGCACTGAACTTCAGAACCCTCACACTGAGAAAGATGATTTTCTGCTAGTCCTGTGTTCCCTTTCTTCCACACAGCAAACCCCAGTGACAGACAAATCCTTGCAATGCCTTGCAGCTGCCTTGGCATTCCTGGCTTTAGCACCACATCAGCCATGAGCACTTTCCCTCATCCGCAAACTCTGCCTGTGCCATGGGATGGTTGCACAAAATTCCTTACATGGAGAATCAGTTTCTTTTTTAATGTGCATAGGGTGCTGATTGCTGGGGAATGCTATTCCAGAGCTGACTCCTAGTGATATGAGGAATCTAAACTTTGCAACTAAATTTAGTTGTCAAATGTCTCTATCTTGTTGACTTTTTTGGTTTATTACTATAAAGTTTATCATAATATTTCTAAATGGAACATTTTGATGGTGCTGTGTACAGGATGTAAGGAGTTGAATATATCCAGAGCGAACATTTAAAGAGGAAAATTGAAAGCATCACAAAAAAAAAAAAAAACCAACCAGGAAATATTTCAAAATACAAGTATTTATCTGACTATTTTATCTGTGTTTGTTTCAGAGTAACATGAGATATTTTGAACAGAATTTTTCTTGTAAAGATAATCCAGGCTTTTTATGGTGGGATTCAATATGGTATTTATTTGCATTCATGGATTAGTGGGTATTTCATTAGTGCTAATTCACATCACATCCTTTTCTCAAAGAAATAAAAATACATTCTTTAAAATAAATGAAAATAGCATAAATACAGGAATTGTCATTATTCTGAGTAACAAAGCTAAGTATACTGCTTCATAAAATTATCCCAGGGAAATGGACCAATGAACATTTCAGGAATAATGAATCTTGTGCAGGATGTTCAGGCTCGCAAATGTGGTGGGTAAAAAGACCACAAAAGTTCAAGTTTTCCCTCGCCATTGCAAATACCTTTTGTCATGCTTTTAATCTTCCCCAGAGGAGAAGGCACTGACACGTAGGAACCATCTGAAATAAAGAACAGAGTAAAATTTATGGAACTCAACAACAACATAAGTGTCTGTGCTGATAAGTTAATGAGGCAATGATGGCTGAAAGAATGAATAATAAAGGGTGAGAATTCACATAAACACACAAACACATCTGACGTGAGCTGTTTTGGACTGGGATACAGTTAATTTTCTCCACAGTGAGGGGCACAGCAGATCCAGGTGTTGTTTTGCTTTGTTGTTGTCCTTTTAATAATCAGCATTACAAAATCTCCCTGGGTGCGCTTATTGCTTGCCAAAATAATTTCCATTGCACACATAACCTTAGTCTACTAAAGATTTACATATACTTAAGCTATACTACACCTAAACCTGGAACAGGCCAAACGATGCAGGGAGTAGGTTGATGCTGCTGCTGGCTGTAGGCTCCTCCTGTTTCCATGCCTGGAGTGCTACATAACCCAGACAAGCCCCACCCTCATCTTCTTCGAGGCAGTGCTCCAACACATGGTCAAAGGTTTTGTTTAATTCCTCTTTCTGGCTTTTGTCATTTAGTCACCAATGCAAATGAGTCTTTTTGTAGCAAAAAGGGTAATTAATTCTTCCCAAGGGGGAATTAGATATCCAAAGATATTAAAAAGTATGAGGGGGGTTGAGTACAGAAAAAAAAAGTCAACAATCAAAGAAACATCAGGACTAAACAACACGAACAGTACAGCTACACAAGGCATTCAGGATGAGGAAAGGTGTGAGCAATGGTTGACAGGGACTGATCTTCAGCTCACAGCTTTGGGCTCCTCTTTCCAGGAGTAACATGAGCTGACAACTCCAATTTAGAGAACGGAAGACTTTTGACATAAAGGTACCTGGAAACTGGAGAGTCCCATTACACTGATTTTATTTGTGCCAGACAGAACTGACCCAAAGCTACCTGACATGGGTGGATCATTTCCAGAGACTTCATCATTCTCTGGATCAGGTCTTTAATTAGACAATAAAGTGATTGCTCAGCCCGTACCTCCTCCAGGCTGGGAGTATTCATTGCAGGGGGATTCATCCTGGGGTCTCTTGTAATGCTTCAAGAGGGTCACAATGGCATCATGACCTAGGAAAGAAAGAGGAAATAAAAGGACTTGCAGGTAACTCAATATTCTTTTGTTTGTTTGTTTGTTTGTTTTTAATTGATTTATACAAAAGCAAGGGATTTTACAAAAAAAAAAATGTACAGCATGCCTATAAAATATGCAAACAAAGACATGGTGGTGATAATCTGAAACCTACTGTGATTCTTCACTGCAGAAATGTGGGAAATTCCTGCCAATAAAAACAAGCATGTTATTTTCATGAGTCCACCTACTCCTAAAATGTGAGATATGGCAAAGGAAAAACCTGCTGCAGAAATCCCGCAATGGAAGTTGACATTAGTCTTCAGCAGCCCTGACAAGGCAAACCAGTGCTTGAAAAATTTGTTTTGGAATCCTAACCTGGACAAATTTGTCACTTATTGCTGCAAACAACTGTTTTAGCAACACAGAAACACATATCTCCTGAACTTTGTGCTGGATTAAGCTGACATTTAACAGAGATCTGAGAAAAATTGAAGGGCTGAGGTTTATAACACTTTGTGGCAGGACCTGGAGAGCAGGTGGTGAGAACTCTGTCTGCAGGCACTGAAGGGTTATTCTGCAAGGTTATCTCCTTCCCATGCTGCCCTCTCTTTGTTGCATAGCTCCTATGGATTTTGTACCAGAAACCAGAAAATTGAAATACCTTTCTCGTAAGCCCACATCAAACAGGTCTGCTCATCCTTTTCTCCACTGGACCTGCTGGGATCACAGGCTACCAGATTCATATCAGCTCCGTTATCCAGCAGGAACTGCACAAGGCGAATGTGGCCATGGTAGCAAGCACAGTGCAATCCTGGAACACCAGAGAAGTGTGGGGAGCACAACTCTCACAACATGGCAATATGACTGCAGCAATAACTGTAAAGTGCAGACTGACTTCCTCGATAAAGGAATATATTGTCAAAAAATACCTGAGGCAAGAGGTAGAAATTAAACATTAAGGCAACAAGAACTAACCTATTGCCTCTGCATGATGTGTCAGCATTTCCTCTGCCACCTGCAAACCACATTTAATGCCTCTGCAGGTGGGAAAAGCAAGTAGAAACAAAGGCAGCTTTCTTTGTAGTAGGGACAGGGAGGTGTGCAACCCTTCAGACACTATATCCCAGAAGCCTAGCTTCTTGCAGAGTAATTCCTAACATTACTTAGAAGCCTCATTAGGGGATGAACAGACCAGGTTTTGTTACTAATACACATGCTAACAAGCCTGACACATCCTCACTTTTATCACATTTTATCACTTTTATGCCTGCCTGTAAAAATATTTCAAAAAAGTTATGCTCTGTCTGAAAGGTACTTGGATGCTGGTCATCCAATTACCTTGGAATTACCCTAAAAAACCTGATGGTGTATGGCTTCCTGATACTTTAGTGCTGGTATATGCCCTCATACACAATCAGGACGTTGATGTTACCTGTGTGCCCATCTCTTCCCTGGTGGTTGATGCTTACAACATTCTGGTCAAGAAGAAACTTGACAAGTTCTATGTTCTTTCCATAGGTGCAGGCGCTGCAGAAGTAAAAGGGAGTGGTGAATGCTATAGCCCATAAAAGAAGTGCTTTGGGTAGTCAAAAATTTACAAACAATAACAGAGAGATAAAAATGTAGTAATAAAGGATCTTTGGAAATGTGCAAATGCACTATTAATCCACCAAAGCAAGTTCCTTTTTATTGTTTCGGAAACATTCTAATTATTGCTGAATAAATTAATTTTTGTACAGCTGTGCAAACACTCTGTGTTGCAAAGTGCCATTTAAATAGCCCTTTACAAACTTCCAGCATCCTGACCAAAACGTGCTCTGCCACCTGGTTTCTCATTCAGAGTACTTGGCTCTAGCAGGCATACAGGTGGAACAGGGGCCAGGCTCAGTTCCCAGATTGGACAAGGAGAGGGACCATTGTCCATCCAGGTGTTGGTGAATCTGGTGCCTTTCCTACCTTCCTCACCCTCACTTTTTCTCTCCTCATTCTGGTTCTGCCTCTCACTTCATGCCCTCTCCTGTATCTCATGATAGAAACTCACCCTCCCCATCGAGCTCTCTGCTTGCTCTGCCCCTCACCTGGCAGCTGGTGAGACATTGGTAATTTTGGATGCTGTGTTGCAGGTGTGTGTTAGTGGAGCTCTATTGACAATGGCATTTGAACACCTCACCTGTGAAAAGCTGTTTCACTGAATATATTTTCTTTAGTGAGACTTTCTGTTCCTGAGAGTTGAATTATTTCCTTGACAACTTCAAACTTCCCATTGTAACAGGCACTGAAGAGGAAGCCAGTACAGAGTCATTAGCAATACCAGCCTTCCCATGAGCCCCAAACCTGCCCAACAGCTGCTCAGGGGCACTCACAGGTGTAGAGGTGTGTCTCCATAGATATTCACCACATGAGGCTGCACTTCAAAGCTGCTCTGCAGTAAGAACTTCACAATTTCGTGGTGCCCAAATCGAGAGCAGAAGTGCAGAGGAACATGATCTTCATTATCCTGAGCATTCACTGCCAGTTGACACAGAAAGAGACCACAGAAAGGATTTTATACTTAACACAGTATATTTAGTAAAGCTTTATGTGTTGTGCCTATACATTTTGAAACCTCCTGCTAAAATATTTATGGACCTATTTGTTTAAAATTGAAATTTCTGTGGTCTTTCATATATCAAACCCATACTGCTCTGTGCCATCTGCAGTGCAGTGTCAAGGCAATCTTCTGGACTTGAGGCATAATTGCTTTCTTCCAGCAGCAGACTTCTTGAATGTTTTGATGAAGTTTTCCATGAATTAATCACGAGTTATAAATGACCCTTAAAAAAAGAAATTGTGAAGCAAAAGGAAGATAACAACATCAGCATGACGGAATCTTCAGGCAGCACAGAACCACTGGCATCTGCCAGTAGTAGCGAACTATTCTGTGTGCTTGCTTGGAGTGTCCCTGGAGGATCCTTGATCTGCAGGTGGGAACTGTGTGAGACTTCCAGTTATCCTGGACTATGTCCATGCCAGGGGGTGTTCTGCCTGTTTATGGGGTGAGCAATTGCATTCTAGCACCGTGGGTATGGAGGTACCTTACATGACTCTTCCTTCCTCTGTTCTGTAGGGAGTGAAGAAGAGACTGGACAAGGCTCTAGGCAGAGTTCTCCGTTGATACAGACACCTACAAATACTGTTTTCATTATCCAAAAAAGGTCTTTAGTCAGTTTGAAAGACAGCATGTATTTCTGTGATTCTCAGTGTATTTCTTCCTGTGTCTAAAGACAGAACAACAATAATAGGTTGATTTTGTAACTGATAGAAATGACAAACCCAGTCTACTTTGTGCGAATTTAGCTCCCAGTTCAGCCTTTGCACCAAAGGCACCAGGTCTTTTAGGCAGTTTACAAGAAATGAAGCGACTACATGGGAATATCTGTCCATTAGGGGTCTCCAAACCTGTACTCCCAGGCTTTTACACACAACTGTGACAAATATCCCTCAGGAATATCTTTCCTGCAGCTAAGCCTCCTTGGGACAGAGATGAAACTAACCACATTCTGAGAGTTTGTCTTCTCTTTGATTTTCTGTGAGCATAAAGAGCAACAAAAATGAAAATAAATCCCTGTCTTAAAACCTTTCTGTAATAATGATGAATGCTCACAGAAACGTACGGTCCTTTGAAATGCTGGCCTCTGATTCAGGAAAAAAAAGAAGAAAAAGTAATTCCTGTAACTTTAATTAAGGAGAAGTTTACATTCAAAACAAAAGATAATTGATCAAAAAGACCTTTGAAGAGTATTATGGAGAAAAAGTAAATCATATTGATTCAGGAATTACTAAAGAAGAGTATAGGAGAGTTCTTCAAATTGAGATTTTTAAAGCACATTTATATTAAATTGAGTATAGTGAGTATAACTGTCACAGCAGTCAGGGACTGAAAACTGAGGTTGCCTTACAAGTAAACAGTAAAACTGAGCAAATGCTAAGTTCTTGCCTGTGAAAAAAAAAAAAGAATTCTGTAGAAATTATTCTTAGCACTGAGACATGACACTGGTAGAAAGTAACAGGTGAAACCATGACCATAAGTAAAAGGATGAAAAAAAGACAATGTAGGAAATGTGCTTGAAAGAGCTTATGGGATTTCTGAAAATACAGAGTTTCTTAGTCCGTCCCCAGAGTGTTTATGCTAAAACAAATGATGGGATCGGCATGAGGAGAACTGGCAGCACTTGTAACATTGGGTTTATAGATGGGCCATGTGTAAAACATGGACATTTGTCATGACACACATAGGCAGCACTTTTCTTTTATATTTTTTTCTCCTAATTTGTGGTTGTTCTGAAGAAGAACTTCGGCCATTGTTAGGCTGCAAATATTCTTTATTTCAGCAGCATTCTGACCTTTTCAGCCTGATTTGGTGGTCACTGCTTGTCTTCAGTCACCGTGATTTTGGAGCTGACTAACGAGTCAGGTTATGTTAAAAGAAATAGTTCAGGTTTGTGACCCCAATTACTGGTCTGCACTGAACACTGCCAAATTTATTCAGGTTCTTTCCCCTGTTCCTTTCATTCCTGAGCATTGAAGACTTATTCCTCCGCTGCTGCATTTATAGCAAGTTTCAAAGTGTGCTGCTTTGAGAGCAAAAGACTTCCCGCTTCCAGTCTCCCTTTTCTTTTTCCTGTGCTGAAGATTCTGATTTTAAAGAAAAGCACCTGAAATGGTGCCCCAGATTCTTTTCTTTTGGAATAAACTCTCTAACGGAGAGCAAACCTCCCACTGCCTTGTTATGGTGAGTGAACGTCTTTTCTTTCCCCTCTTTTTTATAATTTTATCAGCTCAGTGCACTCACATCGAGGCTGCAACACTCTGAGCTCACTACTGACAACAGCTTGTACAGACCTGACTGTGTTGCTTCCCTCCATGCTTTTTCACTGCATGAGGAGGATGTGTGACTGCAGGCAGGACACACGGAAAACATTGTAAATTCATGTATTATAGAGCAGTACTTATCCAAGTAATGTACTGCTCCTTTCCAAAAACTGTTTCTGCCTCTTACTCTGAGGATAAGAAAATAATTTCCAAATACTTTTAATATTGCTCAGTATTTCATAGAATCACAGAATGGCCTGGGTTGGAAAGGACCATAGAGATCATCCAGTTCCAATGCCATGCCATGGGCAAGGACACATTCCATTCAACCAGGCTGCTCAGAGCTTCATCCATCCTGGCCTTGAATACTTTAACAGGTGAGGCATCCACAGCTTCTGTGAGCAACCTGTGCCAGGGCCTTACCATCCTCACCATCATCACATATCACAGGATATTTTTTCCTAATATCCAATCTAAACCTACTCTCTGTCAGTTTGAAGCCATTCCTCCTTGTTCTATCACTCCAGGCCCTTGTAAATAGTCTCTCTCCGTCCTTCTTGTAGACTACCTTCAGACACAGATCAGAATCTCTGCAGTAATAATCATAATATGCATAAAGTGTTATCTCTAAGTTTTAACATTTATATGGCTTTGTAGGATGTGTCACCACTGTGTGTGACACAGGTGTCACAGCAGTGGAAGAGTAACACTGGAGTGTGGCACATTTTGTGCCTTCAATGCTACTGAAACAGCAAAAGCAGAGGGCACCAGCTGCACACTGACATCAGTCACAAACGAAAATATTTTGAACTGCAACACATGAAAATATACAACGAGATATAATGTCACAGCCTGACTGACATCACTGCGAGGCCACGGGGACAAAGAACATGCAGACCCCTGACTCACAGAACACCCAAAGTATGCTGAAAGACTTTTGTATCTGTCCAGCCCATCACATCTCCCTATAAGCACTTTCTCTGGCAGCAAATATCCCACAGTGAAGAGTATGAAATTTGTGCAGCATAATAAAGCATGTGATAAAAAGATCCCATTTTCCGTGGAACTTCAACTTCCATATGAATTATTTTAAATTACTTGCTGCATAATTTTGACTTAAAACCCTTCACCTGTACCTTATTCACTAGCTCCCTATGCACTGAAGTCACTTCGACTGCAGATCCCCACTGCACTGCCACGTGTTCCCTGCTTGATTGTCTCAAGAGTGAGCCATCTCTGTATATTAATCTTTTTTTTTTTTCCTGATCCTGTTTTTTACCTCTAACTTATTACTGGAAATAGAGTACATGTGAGATGAAAAACAAGCAAAATTAAATGAGAAAAACTCTTGAACTACTGTTTTTTTGTTTCAGTTGCCCAAAGATGATACACACACACACAGAGTATGTGTTAGGAAACGAAGACTCTGTCTATAAAACACAATCTTAGAGCTGATTTTTAAATATCTTTTCTTACCATCAGCTTTACTTCCCTCTTCCATCAAGAGTTTTGTGATGTTGAGAAAGCCTTTGGCAGCAGCCAGATGGAGAGGTCTGTCCCCAACTTCACCACTTGCATTCACATCAGCTCCGAACTTCAGTAAGAGGTGAGTTACCTAAATATTTGATTAAGGTTACTTAAAATATCACATAAAAATAAAACTTTGAGAAAATTAGATACAGTATTGCATTGGGTAATACTGCATGTGGGCATCTCTGTAAAGGTAAAACAAGGAGAGGAAATTCAATAGAAAATTAATTTTTAAGTTACACATCTATAAAAACATTAAAATTCTCAAAAGCTAGCGCTCATTCATTCTCTAAAATGTTCTCTGTGGTGAATGGACACCAGATACATTTGTTTGAATGACTAGTCAGCATAATAAAGGAAATGCCCTCAAAGTCACCAAAAGTCAGAGCCATGGCTCCTGCCTGATCAGTCTCTTATCCCAGAGTCCCTTGAGCTTTCAGGATCATCTCCCAGGACTGTGACTCTTCTGCAGTGGCTTGTGGAAAATGAGCAAACTAATCGCAGCACACACAGGAGGAGTTTCTTCTGCATCATGAGGTGCACAGATATGAAAGCAGCACCTTGGGGACACGCCCCTGGCTCACTCACACCCCGTCTCACCCAGCGCAGAGCAGAGCATTCCAATCAGCATGCATCTGAACCCTCTGCTTTCTAAAGCTTTTCCTAGACAACTCCTCAATGCACTCAAAGTAACACCTCACTGGAATGGAAAAGATTCTGCCTAGAGGTCATCCTTTGAAACTTTAGAACACCCCAGAACACAAGGATTTTAGCCAAAGCAATGCACAAGGAATGCCTTGCATAAGATAAACAGATCCAATACCACAGTTCACATGAAAAAGCTGTTCAGGGTTGTGGATCAGCCCTGCGTCTATTGTACTGTCCAGATACACAGAAGAAAGAGAGCTGAGGGTGGCAATGCCAGCTTTGGTCAGAACTCTAGGCTGTGTTTCAGTAAGTCTGTCATCTGTGTGAATGGAGCAAGCTCAACTGCACTGATTGTGTGCACAGCACCTCAGGGAAAATCATGCTCTCTGAATGATCATTTTTTTTTCCACTAACTGAACAGTTTGTGAGTTTCAAGGAAAACTGATAGAATTGCCATTTAATTATTTCAGGGAAGTGATATTCACTTCCTTGGAGAGGTTCAGAAAGCATACTCACATTCCTTAGGCAATCTCTGATACATGGGGTGAATGAACGGTGAATGAAAAGTGAAAGAAAAGTGAATGAAAAGTGCCTGTGGGCCCAAGACTGCCCATCAAAGCTTGCTAGAGAACTCTTTGTTTCAAGAGGTCTCAGGGGCAAAACACCAGTTTTTGCTGGGGTCCAGTACAGAGGATGGATGTGTAGAAATTTCTTGTTGATATTCAGACTTGTAGGGCAATCAGAGATGTGTAGTTATGCAGAGTGCAAGTTCAGTGTAGGAGGTCTTTGCGTGGAAGGACCCTCTGGAATGTAAAGCAGAAACATCTGACACTAAACCTATGGATGCCTCGGTGGTCCCCTGCTCAGGTGTCTGAGTCCCCCCTCAGTTACCTGCTCATGGCCATAATAAGCAGCAATGTGCAGGGGGGTGAAGAACACAGCGTCCTGCACGTTCACATAGGCCCCGTGCTGCAGGAGAATATCCACAGCCTGCAAGAAGACCCATAGAAGATTCCAATTAGAACCACTACATACTATACATATATATACACACACACATATGTGTGGTCAGCTGGTAAAACAGGACTTTGAAACCTCATGTCACCAGTTTAAAAAAAGTCAAAAAGCCCCAAACAAACACATATAAAGGTGCAGAGCTGCATACTGCATGTAAAAGTGATCAACTTACAGTACTTTAACTGAACACTGAATGTCACTGACGCTTTATAAATAAGCCTGAAAATCGGTGTGCCAGTAAAAATACTGATTTATGAAGTAAGAGACACAGAAATGACTGTCTGGATTTTCAAAGTTTAATTTTCTTTTACCCATTATGAACAAAGAGCCATAAACACATCAGAGTTTTTAGATGTGAAAATGTCCCCCAAAATGAAACATCCTTTTAAATTTAAATGTGTGAAGGTAAATCCTCAAACATAATTCCCTAAGCATGTAAAGATTTATCAGTATTTTAGAAGATAATAGCTCTTTGGCTTCAATAAATAACCCTAAGTGTTTTCTTTCAAATTTCTCCCTTTCTGGTCCTTCAGGAGGCCCATGTTTTCCTGGACATCTATGAACTTTCAAGCATTGCCTTCTTTGGATGAGTTTGGTTTTAATTTAGCCATGAGCTGTGAGGTTGTAACACATATAGGGAGGTGACCACAACTCCAGTTCTCCTTATCTCTTTGGAATTCAAAATTTAGATTCCTCTACAAGCTTAAAGGTAGATCTTCAAGATGAAAAAAACTGTGTTAAGCGATGTGAATCCACCTCTGATGATGAACATAAAACCAGATGAATTTTGACACATTTTCCAGGCTGTAGCAATGGCAGCCGTGCTTGCTGCTTTGTGATCTCCTGAGAAATGGAATTTTGTGTGCTGCATTAAGCAAACTCCACTCAAGTGTAAATGATGAGAGGGGTACAGAGACAGGCTTGATAGTCTCTCAGACAAGATATCTTTCTAGGAAAGAAAAAAGGAGTCTTAGAAAGCACTGAAAGCTGTCATAGGCATCACAGGTGGTGGGGGGGATACTGGGGGGATGTGCAAGGATAGAAATACTTCAGAAACTAAGGGGAAAATTTCTGATGCAAAAGAGCTTTAAATTCTTGCAGAAGGATCCAAAAAAAAAAAAAAAAAAAAAAGATTTTTCTTCTCAGGAGACAGATTGTGAGTGATGAGAGTAAAGGTGCAGCTCATAACCCAGGGGACATTCCCAAACTGCATAGAAGGAAGCTGGATGAAGGCAGCTGGCAGTGTCCTGGTTGGATTCACTGGGGCAGAGGCCAAAGAATCAGGGCAACAAGTGCTCCCCTTTCGCTTGCACAACTAATCTTAAATTCAAAAGATATTTTGACTTTTACTTTGCAATTTTTCTTAAAGTTCTCTTATGAAAGGTTTATTTAGAGGCTTTTTGAACATTCAAGTCAATGATGGTCACTTCAAAGACAATTAATTAAGCCACTCTAAAGGTTAGAAGGAGCTGACAAATTAAAACAAGAGACAGACATAAGGACTTTGTGTTTTGGACAAGGGCAAGGGATAAGAACTCCTCTAAGAAAACAAGGACAGTGATGACTGACTTTTTAGAACACAATTTCAGCAATTAAGGCCTTTGCACAGTGCCAGCCTCTATACAGCCATACACTGAAATATCTACAGAAACCCTGAGAAGAGATTCACTCTCTTTTCCCCAACAGGTCCTTGGCACACACACACTCACAGCCCAGGTCCTCAGACGTGCAGATACAGAGATTGAGTGGCACTGGTTCATCCTGCCTGTGACCCCCCATTCAGATCCTGCATCCACAAGTCTTGCAGTCTCAGAGTGACAACTTTAATTTACAACATGAAATAGGCATTGGCCCTGGCTTTCCAAGGTGCTAACATTGGGCAACACATAAATGTGAATGAGGCGCATGCATTATTTATTTAGCAATGATCTCACTGGGCTTGAAACATGTAATATTTTCAAAACAACAGACTTAATGAGAGATATATAGAACTTATTTGCCCATGTTTCTAATACGGTCACCCATTTCTTTTCTAATTTTTCAATTATTTTTAATTCTTCCCATTGAGAACTGCAATTTTCATTAACAGGTAAAATCAGCAGATAACTTATTTTTGATGAAGTAAAATACAGTCCTAAATCATAAAGAACATGAAATATTCAATACGCCACACTGGCTCAAATGAGATGCAGCATCCCAGTGACACTGATTGCCTCATCCCAGAGAACTGATCATTTCAGGGGTTTCAGGTCTAGTGATGGAGCAGAAGCTATAGACTGCCTCTTCATGGAAGTGGGAAAAAAAGAAGTTTTTCATTCACTTTTCTCTGTCTTTGTCCTAAATATAAGTCAGCCATCTCCTGTAGTAAAAATTTATGTTGTATGGATTAGGGGTGTATAGCTCTGCTATTTATTTATTTATTTATTTAATGGTATAAATAATGATTGATTTCCTCTTTCTTAAACTTATTCTAGTTATTAGGGGGGTTGAAAAAATTATTCAATATTTCCATGAATATTAATGAAATTGTGAACAAAACAAGCTACTTAATCTAGCAGAGGAGCTTCTAAGCTGACTGAAAATTTCAGAGCTATATAAAGAAAGAAAGCAAGAGCTTGCACTTGGACCATAAATCCTCGGTCCCCAGAGCAGCACATGAATAAAATGAGTTATACAGAGTCCCACTCCATTTATGGAGATGCTTCTGATACAGATCTGATCATTCCCAAGGAAGAAATGAGGGACCTTTGAAAACCACTCATACTATATTTCTTATGAAGTTAATGAGCTTATCCTTGTCAGGTTCTGAGTACCCTTATTTGTCCATAGCCTCAGCAGGAAATCAGGACATGGGATCAATAGCAGACTTGCTTTTGGCATTTGCAGGAAAAAGCCCAAACATTTTAAAAATTACTTAAAACCCTGGATCAGAGAGGAGCACTTTGTACTGCCCACAGAGGAGACAGTAAATACTTGAGAACAAGACCATCCCAGAGTTAACAGCTCCACCATCGCTCCGCACAGAACTCTTAGAATCAAAGAATCATTAAGGTTGAAAAGACCTCCAAGATCATCAAGTCCAGCCTTTGATGTGGTAGATGTAGAGGTTCCTCACCTGTGTTTTAGTAAGGGGACACACAAGGAAGGGTGTGCGTTAGGCTAGTAAGAGCTGTGTGCGCTGGAAGGGAATGGTGGGATATCCATGAGCTCAGGGGTGTGATCCTACGGTACAACCCCACCGTTGTACTCACTCCCCAGCCTCACTGGTTGGCAGACATGCCATTAGCCTCCTCCCTGTGCCTGGGGAGCTGACCTTCCCAACACGGGTGCTAAGCCTGCCCGGCCAGCACATTCCCTCATGCACCAGCTGGAACTGATGCTATGGACTGATCTGTCCGATCCATGTCGGAGCTGCTGACTGGAGCACTGAAAGTTATTGGCTTTTTAATGGAGTTCCTTGCCATGACCACCCATAAATTGTCCCGTCTTTCCTTCAGCTTGACCTTCCTCAGACACACAGACTTCTGGGTAACCAGGGCCATCACTGACCGTGACTGTGCTCACCCCTGTGAGCTGGGAAGCGCAAAAACACCTACTGGATTTAAATAATTTTGGAACTGCTGTGAAGGCTGCAAAGTTAAGCCAAATTCATCAGTATCCTCAGCTCCAGTACTTATTTAAATATAAATTCTCAGTATTTATTAAAAAAAGATAAATATTTTATGCTGAGGGAGCTGTTGCCAGGGTGACAGAAATGAGAGGGTGTGTGAAATGCCTGAACTGAGGTGGTAAATGATAAGAGAACAGATACATGACTGACAGCATGTCTAGAAAGGGAAGGGCCTGACTACAGGCACCTGGGGAACATCATCCTCTCTTCCTTTCTCTGCTCCCCATAGTGAGAAGTCTCCAACCCATAGAAGACTTATCAGTACAGATATCTAAGATTCATGCCATACTCACCCTGGTAACAGCTTTCTCTGCACTAATCCAAAGTATAAAATAGATCTAAAACAAGAACCTCAGTCCCTTTCTGAAGGGACAATCACAGAGCTAAGAAGCAGAGGGAAGAGGGAGTAAAACTCTTTTACTCTGATTCCTTCATAGTTGGAAAGACAGTATTTGGAAGGCTCTCTCCATATCCAGGTTCTGAATCCCTGACATGTATGAGTGAGTGTTTCATCACATATCTCTTGGTTAACACTTCTGATATTTAGGAAACAACACTATCTAGTCGCAAGACTTTAAAGACATTTATGGAAAGGTAAGAGATGTACAAACAGGTCTGTGTTCTTTGTGCATGTTTGTTCAATATAAAAATATATACACAGATGTCATTTTCCCAAAATGCAGGAAAAAGTTAAATAAAATCCATCTGTACTTAAATAGTTCTGAGTTTTGTTTTGAAAGGCATTAGTGCAAAATAGAATGACCTGCTAATATTAGCACTCACCTATATAAGTCCTGTACAGCAAAGAGAGACGTACCTTGTGGTGGCCGGCGATGGTGGCAACGTGCAGGGCCGTGAGCGCTCCGTACCCGACCTGCTGGATGTCAGCCCCGCCGTGCAACAGTGCTGTAAGCAGCTCCACATTGTCCTAAATGCCACAGATTTAACCCACATCATTTCTGGGACACAGCTCTCACAGCTGAATCGAGCAGGACCAGCCTCAGCCTCCCTGGCTGTGACACTGCTGGCCTTGATGGAGAGGGACCGGCCGTGGCCCAGGGGCTCAGGGAGCATGGAGAGGGGGAGAAGGTTTGTCCCACCACCAGACGTCTCTCCTGCTATACTAACCTATGTCTTAAAAATGCCTTAATCCTGATTTTATGGTGGCACTGGACAACTCCTCTACACTGAGTTGCATTGCATGATTGAATCAGTAATTCCAAAGCAGTATCCCACCCCATGGATGACATTGCAAAAGCCCACACTAATTCCTGTGCACAGGCTCTTTATAGGGCATTTTCCAATGCACTATAAATATAAAATTTATATTTCACCAGAAGTAACAACTATGGACCTCAGACAGTTCAGACAAATCAGCTGCTCAGTTCTGATTCCCTGTCATCAGTTTGATTCAAAATAATTTACCTTATAAGCTGCCAAGTGCAGAGCTGTAAATCCATTTCTTGTTAGCCTGGATGGGCGCAGCCCTTTCAGCATCAGGGTTCTGATATGTGATTTGTTGCCTTTAGAGAGAAAAGTGGAAAACAAAGTCAGTTACAGGAAAGAAAGTGCAGATGAGGTAAGAAGCTCCTGTGTGAGTTTGAAAACAGAGAATCATGCAGCTTGACTGTTGACCTGAGGCAAGGCATAAAATATATCCTGTGAATCCTTGAAATCGGGTTGATGGAAACATCTCCCTGTTGTCCAACACAGCTGTGGGTCTGGCCACGTAGTGGCTGCTTGTTCACACTTTAACAAGGATTTGGTAAGGGTAGTTGAACTTCTAGAGAAACAGCTCCTCCTTTAATGTCTAGACCATGCTTCAAAGAGCTCCATGGACCAGGAGGTGCTTCCAGAATCTCTAGTTCCTCAGCCACTGAGCTCCTTTGCCCTCCCAGAATTGGAGCACTGCTGTCCCTACACACCTTTCTTACAGTGACAGTCATTTTGGGTCAGCACAGCAAGTAGCTTTGCTCTGACCTTTTGGATGCACAGTGATCATTTCAATAAATGCATCTGCTTTCTGAATTCTTGAGGCAGTAACCTAAGACCGTGTTGAATCTAGTAGCTACTCGCCCTCCTCCAAGTGTTCACATAACTAATTATTAGTGTTTTCCTAAACTTCCTCTCAGGAATCCTACCAACTGATATCATACTTGGACAGGATCTTGCACTCTGAAATGATGAGTAAATATCCACTCTTTTTTTCAGTTTTCAGTGGTGCAGGATCAGGTTTATCCTCATGGTAACATCTAACTAAGATTGATCAAATTATTTATGCATGTCGCTAGGCAGTACTTTGCAGCACTGAAACCTCAGGGCTAAATTCTCTTTGCCTCTCTCAGACAATTTCTGCTAAAAATGGTTTAACAGGAGTAAAGTGTGTGCATGAACTAATGACCACTGTGGATAACAGAGCAGCTGTGTGGATCCGAGTGGAAAATCCTACCATTAGTGTGTTTTTATGGAACATCCCAGAAGAAATCTTGCCCTCTTCTCTTGTGTACTTCGATCTGCTATCTGCCAAAGCCCTATAAGCTGATATTTGTCACTAAAGCATTTGAGCTATACTTCTTTTAATCTTTGTGAAATAAAATACAGATATTTTCATTACACTAGAAAAATTGGTGGTGTAAGTATGTAAGTGTTGCTACGATGAGGTCCTTGTCCTTGAGTTTGTACCATGCACAGAACTCAGAAAGGTGGAGCCATGCTCTGTGATGGGTGTGGATTAACGAATGCATTTAGAATCAATTTTGACCAAAGTGAACACCTGCAGTAAAACACGCTGCATCATCAACCAGAACTTTCCTTGGACTGAAGAATCAGCTGAAATGGGGTTCAGTGTAACTAAGTTTAACCCCTGGCAATGCAGCTCAGAGTGATGATGAGAGATGCTCCTCTAGCTGAGAAAATCCCATAGAATACACTCTTCCTGACAGCCATCATCCATAAAAAATCAGTAATCATCCAAATAAAGTGTTTAATCATCCTGTTTCAGATACCTACCCCCACATCCACAGCACAGGTGGAGCAGCGAGAGCCCGTTCTCAGTGCGGTAATTTAAATTGACTTTGCAGAAGGCTTCATCAGAGCTGAAAAAGGGATTTTACAGATGATTACTGCTCTCATCCTTCAGCGCAGCTTCTCGCATTTGGGAAACATTTAAAAGAGGAATCTCAAAATAATTTTTTTGAGACATGAGCCTGAGCCTGAATTTATATCCAGTTTACAGTTGCTTCAGTTTGTTTTCTTAATGATATTCAATTTTAATCATTAGAATTCTTATAAACTGGCAACATTTTCATGTTTTTGTAGCAAAATATTGCAAGGAAAGTTTTATATATTAAAAGCTGCAATTAAAAGGCCTATATTGAAAACAAGAACTAGCTTGAATGACTGTTATGAAGGCCCAGCTTTACCTAACTCCTTCCTTTAAACTTCATTGCTTCACTGGGTTTTAGGGAAAAGAAATTCTGACAGTTTATTATTAAGGTGGCCTTAGTTAACTATTGCACAAACAGCTGTGAGACACAGGCACAGAGTAGGGACACCTTTTACCCAACGAGTGCCAGTGCCATGCTCCTGATATGTTGACTCTTTACTATTTGAACTGTTGTTTTATTTCTGTGGCACTGGACAATTCCCTGTGACCTGCATGTGTCCCCTGAGTATAAACGGGAAGCTGACAACTTGTTCTTCTGCCAGGGTTTGCCACTTTTATAACTCAAACCTTCAGAGCAGGGACTTTACCAGCTACTTGTTTCATTTCTATCAGGGAAATGACCTTCCTTGACTCATCTCCCAGCAACCATCCAGTTTCTGAGTCCTGAATTTTTTAAATATAAGGATTAATAAGAAGTTTTCCAAAATCAACCACTGCTGCTGCAGAAGTTTTTCCTATTACATGAGAGGCCATATTTGGATTTTAGATACTCAGAAGATCGGACTGAACTCATTCCCCATGGGTGAGGGCAGCTTTTGGAAATTAAATCACTGATTGATTCCTCAAGCCTGACTTAAAAACTCCTCCACTGCAATGTCACTAGGATCATTAATTCTCACTCCTTTGGTGAGAGGAGTAGGGCTCTGTAGCTAAGGAGAAGAGTTTGGCTGACACTGAGACTTACCTGCGCCTGACTGAGCTGAGCTACCAGAGCTCTCCTAACCTTGAAAGGGTTTCTATTTAATCTTATGCCTAATTCAGATATTTAGCACTTCCACAATATACTACCTTGTCTTGCTTATCTAAAATAAAGATTACTCTGGTTCCAATTTATTAAAATGATCACTTTTACTACTAAACAGGGTTAAAATAAGGCAACTACTTAACTGGAGCATAGCCGAAGTGGTCAGCACACTGCAGAGAAAGCCCAGTGGCTCAAACTGTGATAGCTGTGGCAGCTGAAACTCAGCACGAGGAATAATTTATGTTGCTAGGCTGGCTTTTTTGAGCTTATGATTTATTTCTGACTGGAATCCCCTGTTTTCTCAGGTGGTTTTGATGTCTGAAATGATTTGTCTGATCATTTTCTCAACTTATTCCCAGTCCGTGAGCTGAATGTTTGCTGCACCGGAGCTTTGAAGATAATGAACATACCAGTGTGTTACTTGGTTGGGTGAATCTAGTTGTGAGCACGTGCTATTCTGAGAAAATCATTCCAGTTCTGAATTTGAATTCACTGCTTTTGTATTTGTATTTGTTTTTGTATTTGTATCTGAAGAGTAAAACTTCAGCAATATTCTTGTCTAAAAAAACACATCGGCAAAACCGAGAAGTGCACAGCAAAATCAGAAATCCCACTAAAGCTAATTAATTTACAAAAGCATATAAGTGTTTGTTGTAAAACATTGGCACTAAGAATCAGTAGCCACTAATTTTGGTACTCTGCTGTGGGGCTCTGCCCAGCATTGTGATGATGTATTCCCAAAAATAGACATAAAGAGCATGCATTCCATACACGAGAAACTCCGTCCATAAGAAACACCTGAAACTGAAAATACTGTTTGATAGCAAATACTTATTTGAAAGAAATTAATAAATAGGTTCCCAGAATATTTTACCTAAAAACATGCTTCAACTCTGCCAACTCCTTTTCCTTGATTTGCAGGTCATCCTCCAACCGCTCTGTGACTGTGGCATAGGATTCACTGACTTTCTTCTTCCATTCATCTACAACAAAAGCTCCTGATTGATAAAACACTTCAAAACATACAAAACCCCAAAAATCAAATCATAATGCCCCAGTAACCAAACCACTTTATTTTTAAGCATCCAGCTGCACAGTTTCATATATATTTCTATTAAATTTAAAATATTACAGCTATTAAAGTGTTCTTGCTGAGCCAATGCAGACACATATATACAGTTTTCAGAGACAGCTCATATGTATGAATCCTTATCAGAAATATTTTAATATTAAATAATACTTAAAAGAAAATTTAAAGCTCAGGTTGCATTTGTTAGCTTTTATTTCCTAAACAGACACACAGCAGAAAACGGAATTACATTGGAAATGTAAAGGTTTTCCTAATGAAGCATGAGTTAAACCAACATAATAATCTAAATTAATATGATCTTATATAATTCCTCAAAGAAATTTAGTTTAGTAGCTTTTTGCCTTCTTTCACAGCCGGTATCTGAGTTACGTCAAGAACAATACCTGAGCCTTGAACTCAAGAGTAAAGCAGCAATGAGTTATCTCCTGAAATACCATTTGCTCCTTGCCGAGGGATGGGTGGCACATTGCCTGTAAAAAAGTGACATTAGTTACCAGTGCAAGTCTGAGTTGGTCTAGATTTATAATTTCCCATTTGTCCAATATATCTTCTTTGTTTCAGCAAAGTTCTTGCAGTAATATGATTCCTTGTTCAGGGGCAGTGACAGTCCTGCTGAAAAATACTTGCGATAGTCTCTGGCTAAAAATAAACCCTGTGCCAAGAGGAATGTCATGCAACAATGGCACAGGGTGATACAGCCCGTGCTGTCCACTGGGCTAAAATAATAAAAAAAACACATACTCAGCTTGCTTAAAAATCTCATCTATTCCCACACAAACACCTGCCTTCATTTGCTGAATGGATGAAGTTAACAGTTAAAACTGGTGGGAAGTGGTAATTTGGCAGCTTGTTACTCATTTTGTGGAGAAAAGGGAATTTAGGCAGCTGAATCCCAGGTGGGCTGTGAGGATACCCAAGGAGTGCTGGGGATCACCAGCTCAGAGAGGCCAGGGATGATCTCAGTTCAATTTGAATGCAATACATAATACAAAGTGAAATGTAAATATACACACCTATATATATATTTTACTGTATATTTATATAAATATATATACACACATTTAAAGTGTGTTGATTGACTTTGGCAGCAGTTCTGTGTGTGAGTTTTCAGCTTTCTCTGAAGGATTTCAGGCATGCAGGTATGTTAAGAGAACACACATCTATAAAACCTCCTGTAACAACCTCAACAGCTCCTGGCACTAACAGCTCATCCCTTTACTTGCACAAATTTACACATGAATCCAAGGATCTATTTCAGAGGAGTCTGAACTGCTGTGACAATGTGCTCTGTGACATTTGACCAAATATGTGCAGAAAGCCGCCAGCCTGGCAACTTATCCCCACATCCAGTTGCCAAACAACTGGGAGAGCTGGGGATATGCTCCCAGGCTCTCAGGCTGTCCCGTTTCCCACGGTATTCCCTCTGCCATGGGATAGTCTCTTCCCTGGGACTCCTCTCCTGAAGTCCTGAAGGACTTTCCTCCCATCCATACCAAGCCAGCTGTGACAGGAACAGGACAGAGCCCAGAGCCCTAGAAATGCCCTGTTCATTCTGCAAAGAAAAAGCAGTTTAACACAACAATTTTATAAAGTAAAGTGTGAAATTTCCATAAAGAGACAGATGATTTTTTTTTTACAAGAATAACTTGCATAGTACTTGTATTCTTCTACCATCTCATTTATGAAAATACACTGAAAAGCAGTCATCAGCTTCCATACCATATTTTTACTCACTCTTCGCAACCCTTTGTGTGGGGGAAGATTCATTCATGGGGACACTCAAGGAAGGACCTTGGAAGGGCAGCTCTGGAGCTGATCCTGTCAGCTGGCCCTGCCAACACAGCAGCTTTGCTCACACCGGCAGCAGGTGAATTCCTGGAGCAGTGCATTCACATCCTCGGCTGGGTGAAGCAGCTGCAGAATAATTGAAACTGGGGGAGGGGTGGGGGGAGACAAAAAAGAATAATAATTGCAGAGCCTGTTTGCAAACAGAGAAGATTGAGAAACTGTGCTGTTTGTGAGGCCAGTTTGAATAAACATCTCCACAAGTAGCACTAAAACATCATGAGTAATGTTTGTAAGCAAGTAAATTCTTCAGATGTGATATTCACAGAATACTGAGCTGTACAACTTTATTTGAATAATTTTTGTAAGTTTTGCTGCAGTTTTATGCTTGGAATGTGTAGGTGTCATGGCCAATCTAACAGTAGAAATGTGTAAATAATTCTTGTTTCTGGTTTTAAATGTCCTTCCCAGGGAGGCTTTACAGCAGCAAGTCTTTTGAAACTATTTCAAATCAATTAGAACATATCCACAATTAGAACATATCCTTATCTATCCTTTCCTTGGAGAGGCTGTATGTTGCTCCTATAAATTTCAGTGCCATACTGGGGACATTCAGATACATCACAGGAAATGAAAAGGGCACTAAAAGAAAATACATATTTATAACTCATATTTCCATTACGAAGGAACTCTGTAGCCCTTGTAAGGGAGCAGGTGTTTGCAGTGGCTCCTCCATGGCAGCAGATGAACAGAGCGTACAGCAGAACAGTGCTGCTATTTTTGCTCTCACAACACCATAGAGGCCTTTGCACAGGGACTCATGTTCCACATGTGCAGAAAGCAGAAAATGAAGCTCTTGCATTTGAGATATAGGAACGAGAAGAGGCTGGAAGCGCTGAACTCCAGCACAAACACCATGACAAGGCATGAACATTGTCTGCAGATCCAGATGATCCTTGGAGCTTACCTCCTTTCGTCAGCTCCCCAAATCCTTCTGGCAGAGATTCCTCTCAGCTGTTCATTTTTATTTCAGCTGCCTTCCCTTGTGCTCTTTTTTAAGTGCCCAGTTTCTCAGATTTCAGTTTCCTGCCCCAAAAGGTCACTGAAATAACCCTTCAGATTTCAGACAGCAGGGCCAAACCTCTGCTCACCATGCCACGTGCTCAAAGCATTCAGGGAAATTATTGCAACATTGTTCATTATGAGCCCTATTATTGCACTACACAGAAAATCTAATTAAATAAAGAAAGCTGACATGAATAAAATCATTAAACACTTATCTTTTTGTTTGAGACTGTACCAGGCCGAGTTGTATTTCGGGATAGATGGAGCCAGGCAATGATCTAGAGGATGTAACAACACTGCATCCGTCTGGGAAACTCAATGAGGCTTAACCAAAATCAAGCTCCAGGTTTCAGTAGATGAATCCTATCCTCAGAATGTCCTGCCTGCCTAGCACTGTCAGCACTACATCCTTCAATACTCAGATTGGAGGAAAATCACGGGCCAGGATGCCATGGTGGTCTTGTTTTCAGAACCCAGTACTGGAAAACAGCAACTCAGAATTACTATGATCTTGCTGTCAAGGTTTACTGGGTGGTCTTGCAAAGATCTCTCAATTTCCTTGGGATGTGTTTATCCCAGCTGGTTGCATGAGAAAATTGTTGTCATCTACATTAACAGCAGACTGTGGAATACAAAGATTACCTGGACTTGTAAATACAATATGGATAAAATACATACACGGATCGAGTATGTCAGACACAGGTTATTATTGTCAGGAAGGGTCTGGTCTGCAGGCTTTTTTGATTTTAATAAGAGTCTGATCACACTATAACACAGTCCTTGCTGTAGGTACTGCATATTGTTATAGCTAAAAACAGACACACTTCATAGAGAGCTACAAAGAATTGCAGGATCACAGAATCATTTGGGCTGGAAAAGCCCTCTTGAGACCATCGAGTTCAACTGCCAAGGCCACCACTAACCCATGTCCCCAAGTGTCACATCCAAATGGCTTTTAAATCCCTCCAGGAATGGGGACATACAGGAAAGAGTTCCATTAAGCGGGGGATTCATTCAGGCTCTCGGATTTTGGTCTGAGGCTGATACAGGAAACTCAATGGAACCAGCTGCTCTCCTTTGCATTTCCTCCAAATAGTTCCATAAACTTTCTAATCTCCAACTCCACAATGATCATTTTGTTGAGAGTAAGAAAGACCACCAAGATGATAGATGCATTAGAAATTTAATGGGCAAATGCACACTACCTGTGGCTCAGCAGAAATTAGTGGAAGCTGATATATGTAAAAGTGTTTATCGCCAAGTGTGGAGTCCAAGAATGTCTGTGAATAAGCACAGACAGAGCTCTATGTGAGACAAAAACACATGGGAAAATAATCAATATAGCTTCGTAAAAATGAAATATAATTTGTAATGTTTTTCATAATATTTTATGTTACACTTAATTGCAGTTTAAAAATGAAAAATGGTACAAATCCAGATATTTCAATACCTGTGGAGTAAATCCATGAAGACTTCTGACATTATCCAGATCTAATATTGATCAAAATGTACTTTTTAAATTTAAGAAAAAAATATTCGGTGTAAGAGGAAAGCATGAGGTAGCATAAAGACTTAGAGCAGTGCAACATTTCTTACCTGGTAAATCTTTTCCTGCTTATTTCATTGCAACAGATTTTTTTTTTCATTAAAACCTTTGCCTAGAGATCTGAATGTTTCATTTCCCAGTAGGTGATTCCCGATACCCTGCTCTGAGCTGTTCTTGGGGCTGGACATCACTTGCTTCACAGCTTTGCATAAAAAACTCAGCTCACCAGGAGAGGAGACCTGAAACACCCTGGGCAGCACCTCTCCCCTGTCCCCTGTGCCTTCAGCAGGCTGTCAGAGCCTGGGACACCCACTGGCCCCAGGACCAGCTGTGGGGTTTTTTATCTTGGAATGCACACTGCTCCCTAAACCACAGCAGCTGCTGCTGGCCCAGCCTACCCCAACCTTTTCCAAAAGCTGTTCAGTCACTGTGCTTTTCCTCATTCGCTTTTCCCAATACTTATGTGCCAGAAGCAAATCCATTTCCTATTTATATCCAGATTGTTTTCACTAATGAAATCAATGCACGGTGCTTAGGGAATTCAGAACAAATGCAGCTGTAACAGTTAAAGTGGATAATCACATTAAAAGGATGCATTTTGCTGTTACTAAAAACCCAGAGAGCTCTCCTGGCAGCACAGCAACCCTCAGGGAAGCCTGTGCAGAGCAAAGTTTGTTCTCCAGCTTAAGGTGCAATGTCTGTGTCAAACATTTGCTTCTCCTAAAATGTTTTGTGTAACAATAGACAAATAGATCATGCAAACAGATGACAGGCAAGCCATGCTCACAATTCCATGCTCTATGACTATTTTTACTTTGTGACTTTATGCATATATCTTAGACCCAAGTGTTCCCAAGCCTACTGCCATTTCCATTGTTAAACTATTGACTTTTAGAACCTCTGTTTGCTCAGAAACTCTCCTTATTTCTTTAAGTCAACCCCAGCAGTTCCCAACCTCCACATCTAGCTCCTATGTATTTCTTCTTGCCCAGAAAAAATCCTCAGGAAAAATACCGTGTCTCTTGGGAGGTTTCTTTATCAATGAGGAAGAAACCTGGTGCAGGTTAAAGCAGGGTGGGTAAGCTCAGGGGATGTTAACACTGCTGCCTTGTAGGTGGCATAAGGAAGGTGCCATTTGGGAATTCAGTCAGCAGGGAGATAAACACTGTCATCATGAAACATTAAATAAAATATGAAAACCCAGAGATAAATGCAAGAGAAAAAGACGCATCGTATTTACAGTCAAATCACACTTATACTGCACAGTATATTCTTAAAAATAGCAGATTTATCTGTTTGGAGCTAAATCTTGGGCACCTAAACTATAAACAGAAGGACTTCATAATTATCTTTATTAGCAGAGAGTGGAGAAGGTGAAGAGGGAACAGACACTGTGTGTTTCTCTGAGGACACTGCTCACAAATGTGAACATGTCCCATGTCTGCTCCACTGCCCTGCAGGAGGGTGAACCCTCACTCTAAGGCCTCCAATAGTTCAGTTTGGAGAAATACAAAATGCAGGTTTTCACATGGCACACATCAGTCAATCTGTGGGTAACAAAAAGCTGGCAGATGTCCAACCCCACTGCAAGCATCCAAACAACTACCAGTACAAAAAAATAAATCAGTATGTCTTGATGACAGGTGCTGACCCAGTAACATGAGTCACAAGGGAGAGAATAATCTCTCATGCCAATCTTTTTTCCTCGGATGAAAAACAGGCAAGAATAAAAAAAATTACAAAATAAAAGAGGAAAAAATATTAATACTTAAGATGTCTTGAATTAAAAACATTTGTAATAATTTTTACTTATTCCTAATTGAAATTGTACTGCAAAAAGGCAGCACGAAAGGAGAGAAACATAAGTTATTGTTGTATTATTCAATGTTGCTGGAGCTAATATTCTACCCTTTAAAAGCTTTTAAAGCAATTTTCAATCAAATTTCTAATTAATTTGTTCCGTGTCATATTCTTACTGACAAAAACTACAAGACATAATAACATGCACTCCCTGAAAGTCACCAATTAGTGCTTTCAGATCTGAAATATTTTACTACTTTCATCAAAAGAACAGTTTATCACATTTGCTGCATTATTAATGTTATGCTACAACAACACTGTTAATGCAATTTCTTTATTATTACTTCAGTGAGATCAGAGAAAAAATCTATGTACTTTTTCCTCAGGATTCTTATAAACTGTGAAGTAATCAATCACCCACAAATGAAAACAGATTTGTTCAAGTACAGTTCATTCTACAATCAGACTTCTCTTTTTGTCTTTGTCGACAGACTTCCTCATAAATTTGCTTCCTAAACTTCAGCATGTCTTCTACATCTTTGTAGGCGAGCATTTCTTCAACAGACAAGAGCCGAAAGCCACTCAGTTTGAAAGGTGACATGTGCTGCACAGAATTCAACATCTTCAGTGACATCCTAACGGATTCCCTTAGAGTAGAACAAACAGGAAAAATCCTGGCAGTCCACAGCCCCAGACGTTTGTTCCCACTGGAGAAGAGCTGGTCCGAAGCCTCTATACTCCAGAGGCCCAGGCATTCTGCTAAGCTGGCTCCAAAAAACTGGAGCGAGTGTACATCCGACAGCAATTTCACAGTCTTTTTCAAGTCATCTCCTGCACCAAACACCATGGTGACATACTCAACTTGATCATTAATTTTCACAGTTACTGAACTCAGAAAGCAGTGTGAGGGTATGTCTGCACTGAAATTTATGCAGGACCCACTAACAATGCTGCTCTTCCCTACCGAGACCTCAGGCCCAATTCTGGAGTATTCAATGACAGACCCAGGCCCTATCACACATCCGGGCTCAAGGATGCTCTGGATGACGCTTGACTGATCTGAGGTCTTGGCTGTGTCAGAAAAGATGCTAAAAGCCACAGGGAGCAAGTCAAGCTCAAATCTCAGTTTGCTCTCAGCTGTAAAATGAAACAAATACTCCTGAGTAGTTCCAATGTGGTAGAACTGGGAATTGTTGAGGACTATGACATTGAGGGCAGTTCCTCGCAGGAGGGAGTATAACTGCTGCCGCACTTCCACCAACCCCAAGTCCTCCTTGGTGACATCACTCATTTTTTTGGTATAATCTGGAGTGGCTCCAGGCCCCAGGGCCTGGAGGAAGTCACCATATGCATCTATTTCATAGCAAAGTGTGCCCATCTGCTTATAGAACATCAGTAGCTGCTTTGCAGTGAGGTGATCCATGTAGAATATGCTGTCTGTGTACACACACTCTGAGGCCATCCCTGAGTCGCCGTGGTTCCCAGAGGAGCAGTGCCCCCTCACACACACTGCACCACTCTGCCGCATCACCCCCACGTCAGGCTTGTGCAGGAAACGATGGCAAGATGCATATTCCAGTCCTCCTTTTCCTGAAAAACTGGACGGATCTAAGACAAACACCCCATGAGTGGTCCCGACTGCCAAATCTGAGGGGTGAGCCAATGCGGTAAATCCAGGTTTATCCAACGTGATGGTTTCTGTCACTTCAGTGCTGTACAGCTCTATGTCATCCGAACATGTGACGAGGATTCCTGGTTTCATGTGACGGGGGAAGTCGATGTACATGGCCAGCTTCAGCTCCAGCATCTGGTAAACGGGATCGCCGAATGGCAGGGCCGTGAAGATCTTCCCCAGGGCACTTGCACTTGGCAAACGCTGGCTGTAACCACCTGGAAAAGAAAGAGAAATTTAGTTACACAGAGACACTGTATGTAAGTAAGCAAAAAACTAAACCTATACAGCTATTTCACAGGTGCACATAGGCATTAAAAACCCCTCCGCTTGGTCACATACCAAGTATTCCTTAAAGAATGACAGATGTGAAGAAATCAATCATTCTTCTTCAAACATTTCCCAAAGCAGATTTGACCTTATGTCCAAAACCCACTCTGCCTTAAATAGCTCATATTAAAATTGTGGTTGATTTTGTTATCTTTAGTTTGTTTCAGAGCTGCCTGTTGCTGAAGTGTTGAAAGCAAATGACACCTACTTTTTGCTCGGAAAAGAGGAGGACCCCCACACTTCTGATGGGAATTTTAATCCAGAGATGAGCCAAATAAGCAGAGGTTTGGTCGGGAAACTTATCACCTGGTTTCTTTACAGAATTTACATTCTTCCACTTCTGGAAGTATCCTGACTAACTGGATAAGAAGGCAAGTACTCAGCCTGCCCAGAGGTATAAGGAGCCCGAGGTCCCCTGCACCGTGAGAGGGCCATATTCCCTAAAATGGGTATTTCAAGGCAGGAACTCAATCAGACACTCTAAAATACATCTTTCTCACTGTTTGATGGAACAACTTGAGTGCTGAGAAAAAATGCTGAAGTGACAGTAACATCCTCTAAGCATCAACCTAATTTCAAATGATCACACACATTGGGGTGACTTTTCTGAGGGAACTGTATTTCGGAACTCTGACTCCTCTGTCATCATATCATTTTAAGGAAGGGAAAAAAAGGGGTACAGTTTTAGAGTGAGAAATGTAAAATCGAATTTACCAGAATGGATTAGCAGCACAGTGAAGGAAGCCCACTGATCACCATACAGATCTTCCAAGTACTGAAGAACATGAAGAGTTGATCCACCATTTCCTAAAGGAGAAATATTTTAGTATCTGTGAGAGGAGCTCCAATAACACCTGCTCTGACAGGTGAGGTGTACTGGTGTCCAGCTGAAACCTCCCACACCAGTGCTGATGGGACAGTCTTTCTACCCTATTGTGGTTGATAAGATCACGCAAAGAAGCTGATGGACAGTTCCTCTGGAAGCCTGTGCTCTCCCAGGGTAGAGCATCCTGAGCAGACAGCTCTCGGGAAAACCCTGTTTTTCTCTCCCAGTCACCTCTGTACAGGCCAAACATTTGAAACATTTAATCAATTGAACAGGCCATAACCCAGCCATAAAAACCAGCTCCTGTAGGACACAGGTCAGACAAAAGCTCACTAGTGGCCTCAAGGCAGTGTTCAGAAGTACTTCTGACATTTACAGTATGGAAAAGAGGAAGGTTTGTGATACAAGGAAATGGTTTGGGATATTTTTTTTATGCACCTACAAGTTAAAGCTGCCAGATTTCTGAGAATCAATCTCTGCCTATTACTCTACACTGCAAATAATACCGATATTAGTTACTTTGTACATCAAAGGGAACAGCAATTAAGAATTACAGGATGGTATTATGGGCAGTCAGGCTAGTTTCGAGAGTTTTGCTGCCCACTGAGTAATATATTAAAATATAATCAAACTGTTTAAGCAATCAGGTTAAGTATGAATTTCTAAAACACACGAGCCAGTGCTATTCTGTATCCATGAGACATACTGTGAGGAGCTGTACAGGATAACCAGCACGCCCATTCACAAACACCACGATGGAGCCCCAGGTGGGCTCCTGCCACCGCCCATCCTGCCCGTTACGGCCGCACCGAGCCCTGCCCGGACCCCCCGAGCTCTTCCCGGACCCGACCCCTGCCCTGCCCGCCCCCGCCGAGGCGGAGCCGCGGGGAGATGAGGAGCGGCGCGGCCGGCGCTCGGAGCCCTCGCCCCCCGCAGCCCCGGCCCCGGGCCAGCTGCACGCACCGATCCTGGGCCCCGGCGGGTCGGAGCACACGTGGTACCGGACGCCCCTCGGCAGCTCCCCCCGGCGCAGCTTCTCCGCCAGCTGCTCCCGGAACGCGCCCGCCTGCGCCGCGTCCGCCGCCGTCAGCACCACCACGTCCCAGAGCTCGCCGGGCCGGGCGGCAGCGCCTGCGGGAGCGGCCCCGCTCAGACACTGCCGGGGCACGGCCGCGCCCCGGCCCCGAGCGCTCGGCAGCCCCGCGGGCCGGCCCCGCCGCCCCCCGCCCGCCCATCCCATCCCACCTCGCAGCGCCGCGAACCGCTCCAGCCGCCGGGCCGTGTCCTCCCGCCGCGCCGCGCTGCGCCCGCCCATCGCCGGCACGGCCGGGCCGGGAACCTGCGCTGCTGCCGCCGCAAAACGCGACCCGGATGCGCCGGCGGGGCGGGGGCGGTGCGGAGCCCTCGGGCCCGCCCGACCGGGCGGGGAGAGGCGGCTCTGCCGCGCTCCGGGCGGGGATTGCGGCGCTGCGGCCGCGGGAGCGCTCCGAGCGCTCTCGGGGAAGCAGGAGGAGGTGGATGCCCGGGTTGTTAATCCAGTCAGGAACAGAATTCTAATCGCCCACGAACTCGCCTGCTTAACTCAGCCCTGCCCACACCTGCCGGTTGGTGCCTCCTCGGCCGCACCTGGAGCACCAGGGGCACGCTGGTGAGCGCGGAGCAGGGCTGCGATTTGGTTAGCGGACCTCACCCGGACTCATCGCAGGCGTCAGTGTGTGTTTTATCTGTTAGCAGCTGGCAGGAGTCACAAAGCTGATGGTTTTTCCGGCTGCGGTTCCTTGCCGTGGATATTGTGGTTTTTCATCTGCGGATTCCATCCGAATTCAGAGTTTGCTGTGACTACAGATACCAAATACAAATAGATGGGAATGACAGGAGGGTTTGCCTTGATAAGATCTCATTATACACAAATTTTACAATAAAAAGTAGCTGTAGAAGCACTATAGGAGCTACTGGGGAAAAAAAACCAAAGAGTTTATGAAGTTAGAAAAAAATTTTCAACAAATCCATAGTTTTTCATGATTGTAAACTTCTGACAGAGAAGATTAAGAAAAAAAGTTGAAAGCTTCACTGCTTTCTGGGTGTGAGACTTTGCTGCGATGCAGGTGATAACAGCCCTAATCAGAGCAATGCACACCACAAAGTTCTGTTTTATCTTTACTTGCACTCTTGACTCACTCCAGTAAGGACCGTGATCTGTGCTGTTGGAACTACGCCTTTGTTCTTTTGCACTGAGTTTTCATTGCTGACAGCATCTGAGATATGTTAAATAAGCATTGAAGAGTTTAATTTGGGATTTCTTACATTTTCTAAAATTTCAGACTAGATATTTCAGTAATGTAAAATATTTGCACATAGTGGTTCACTAAGTTATAGCGGCAACAAAAGATTTAACTCCATTATTATTCCGAGCACTGTTTCTTCTGTTATCCTGTGCAATAGTCACAGGGGCAGTGGTTATTACAGTAGAATTCCTTTATCTGAATGTGAAGGTGTTATGTCAGAGATGAGTATTAAAGGAATTAACAGTCAAAGCACAGCTCCAGTCTGTGATAGGAAAAACTCCCTGTGATACACTGTTAAACCAGCACAGGACACCGAGGGGGAGCACCACTCAACTGGAACCAGGAGTGCACCAGGCAGAACATTCCTTTCTAAGAAAAATGAACTCTGTGAGCAGAGGAAAGAACCCTTCTGAGAATTCTGGGAAAGTCTGATAAAAACAGAGACTACATGTAGGAGATTGTCACAGAGGCACAGACTGGTTGAGGTTGGAGGGGACTGTTGGAGGTCACCCGGACCAGTCCCCCCTAGCCATGTCCAGGTGGGTTTTGAGTATCTCTGAGGGTGCAGACTCTACCACCTCCCTGTGGTACTTGGTCACCTGACAGTAAAAAAGTGTCTCTTGATGTTGAAGGGGACCCTCCTGCGTGCCAGTGTGTGTGCTTGTGGCCTCTAGTCCTGGCCATGGGCACCACTGGAAGAGCCTGGCTACATCTCCTTGGCTCGCTCCTGCTGGTACCTGTACACGTTGGTGAGATCCCCTGAGCCTGCTCTGCTCCAGCACAGCAGTCCTGGCTCTCCCAGACTCTCCTTGGAGGAGAGATACTCCAGTCCCTTCATCTTCAGGGCCCCTTGCTGGGTTGCGCAGTATGTCCCTCTCTCTCTTTACTGGGGAGATGGACCCAGCAACCCCAGGGCTCCCCCACCCCCACTGTCAGTGCTGCTCCTAACACAGCCCCCACAGCTCTGGCACCTCACTGTTGTGATCACACAGGACACATTCCAAGCTAGATTTATCCCTAAGCTGGTATCTCTTCACTCCCTGCTTTACTAGAGTAATGCAGTTATAAAACAAGCACAGGCATTTGTTTCTGAGCACAGTTATTCCACCAAATCCAATCAAATTGTGTGTCTCTCTCAGGAAGAGGTTTTGCACACCTGCAGTATGAGCAGCAGTGACCTGTGCTGTCAGTGGAGAGCCTGAGTCCCAGTGCCTCAGATGGAGCATGCTCAGGCTCTGAATATTTATGGAAGTGCTGAGATTTGATGTCACCTTTGTAATCTGAACTGAGCTCTCACAGAGGAGCAATGAGAAACCACTTTTTCTTAGCAGTGATGGACCTGTAACACCAGGCCTGCTGCTCAGCTTTGCCTGGCTAAAACAGCAACAAAAACCAATTACTATAGTGTAGTCTCTGGTTTAGCTCAGATTTTCCGTAATCCCACACAGACCAGTAAATATCTGGTATTTCAGGATGAATCAAATGCGTTGATAAGTACTGCAAATCTGTGCCCTTACTGGTCCTTTTTCTTAGAACTGGATTTTAAGTACTTACTAGAAGTGGGAGGAAATGCCTATATGGTTCAGGCTGCAAAATATGAACAAGTGTTGTTCTGGGCTGTGCCATGCAGGAAGAATTTCTTCATGGAAGGAATTATCAAGCATTGGATGGGGCTGCCCAGGGAGGTGGTGGAGTCCCCATTCCTGGAGGTGTTCAAAGAATGACTGGCCGTGGCACTCAGTGCTTTGGTCTAGTTGACAAGGTGGTGATGGGTCAAAGGTAGGACCCAACAGTCCTGGAGAACTTTTCCAACCTAAATGATTCTGGGATTCTGTGCCCAGGATTGGCAGTGCCCGGCCCTACTCCATTCCCACGGATGTGTTCTTCCCTCCCCTCTGTCCCCACGCCTGGCACAGCCGTTGTTCCTGGCTGCCAACCCTCATTAGCGCCGTCTCTACTTAATTAGTTTCCCGGTTCTCACACATGCTTTGGGTGTATTTTGCATAAATTATCTGTGTATCTGTGTCACTGTGGAAATGTCTCCGCTACATGCTGGTGGCAAGGACACAGGAACCCTCCTCCATGCCCCAGGTCAGCTCATTGAAAAATTATTACATGTGTTGTTATTAGTATAGTACTAGATATTGGCATATATATTGTTGTACGGGTGGTATTATAAAAAAAGGGAATACAGTTCAGAATATTTGCCTGTAAACAGCCTTCCCACCTGCCCAAAATGAGTCTTTCTGAATGGAATAAATTAATTTTTTTTAGCAATACAAAATTTGGTAAAAAGGTTTTCACAGAAATAGAGATAAAACATTTTATAAAAGAAAATAAAAAAATTAAGACAAATGTTAAGTGTTTTCCAGGCACATCAGCTGTGTCTGGAGCTCCTGCACTGGGCTTGGTTACCCGGGGAAGGTAATATCTGCAATTTATTGGAGATAAAGCAATTGAAATGTTCAGCACAAGATAAATGATCTTTTTAGCTGGAGTATAGAGTCCATAATTACAGTGGAAACAGATTAGGAAAAATAGCATTCCATCATTTCTCCAGTTCGACATTTACAGAAGTTCTGAGTATTTATTTAATATTTAAACAGCCCATCTCAGGAATGTTTTCATTGTTTGATGTGGTCAAGCACTTCCCTGACACCTTTCATCATTCACCCGGATTATTTTTGTAGGCATACATACAACATTTTAAAATTCTGTCTTTTTATCTGCCGTGTGTTGATACCCAGGCAGTTTGTTAAACTGCTAATGAGTCCCAGGGGGCAGTATGTTTGAATTAAACAGACATTGATACCTGCTAGAAATAAATAAAATGAGCCCAGAAAAAAAGTGTATATATATACTTATTTATTTATATAAAACAGTATGAAGATAAGCTGAGATATTTTATCATAGGTTGGGTGTCGGGCTGCCTTCCCCCTCCTTTGGGGCAGGTGAGATGGTCAGGGGGTCAGTCTGGTGGGGTTTGGGGAGTGAAGCTGGCTGAGGGGCCAGTTCTAGGAGGCTTGGGGAGTGGAGCTGGCTAGGGGCTGTGCTGGGTCTGTCTGGTGGGCTTCAGAGAGGGGAGCACCAGCTCTTCGGGGATTTTGTGGCTTTTGGAGGGTCAGGTCTACAGTCGGGAGGGCACCTCCACTATCTCCGTACCCCTAAGTCCACAGCCTTACCTACTGCCTGTGGGAACTGGAATGGAATGGAATGGAATCCCCCTGAGCAGCTGTATCTGTGAGTACAAAGTCACTGAAGTGACACACACGCGGCTTCCTGAAGGACAGGCTTAGCTAATTTTCAGTGAGAAATAGTCATAACTGTAAGTCGGCTTTTTAACTCCTACAGTTGGATCGTGTTAGCCACTGAAGCCTTTCCCTGTGCATTCTGCATCTCGCCCCTTGGCGTCTTGTGGCCAGTCCTTCCTGGGGGTGACAAACACAGGGTGGTGACAAACATGGGGTGCTGCCGGCACAGCAGGCAAGAGATGGCAATTCTGGTGAGTGCCATGGTTCCGTCAGAACAGCTGGAGACTGTGCTCCCCTGGGAGGGGAGGTTTGGGCAGCGAGGGATGGTCCTCCAGGGCAGCACTCTCATGGATTCATGAGAGGATTTGTGTTGTCCTTCCCATTGCCAGTGCAGGGCTGGGACAGCACAGCTTGCTGAGGGCTGAGCTCTCCAGAACCGTTCATGCTCAGAGGTAATCAATCTCAGTACTTTGCCTGTTAATAGGTACTTGCTCATGATGGTTTTCTTGGTCGTGTTTTTCCTTGAATTGTCCAAACAAGAGTTTGTCTTCACCTTCCATGTAAATCAAGTTACTTGGTAATGATACCTTAAGGCTAAATTATGTCTAGTGTGTCCCAGTTGTCCAGTGCTCCAGAGATACTTCCCTTTTTAGAGAGTGTTAGGCCAAATATTTGCCCAGACCTTGCTCTCATCAGTCCACATTCTCTCTGTGCATGTTGCTCTTCTGCAGCATAAGAGGATTTGTTCCTAAAGCTTGCTTTGGAATTCCCTTGCTTCTGGTCCCACTCTGCCTGTGGAATTGAACAGGGTGGTGCTCTCCCATTGTGCACCTCATAGTGAGACCCCCTTGGCATTCTTCCTGCTGGGCATCGCCATTACTTTGCCATATATTGGTCTCTTGGTGCCCCTTCTGCTGTCATGCTGGGCTGGACACTGAACATTCCCAGATTCTGCCAAAGCAAATCTTTCACAGATACTTTGACCTGCATTCTCTCTGTAACCACCTACCTGGTTGTGGTCGCCAGCAATGAATACTCCAGTGAAGGACTCCTTTTACTTCCCTTTGTACTTTTCCATCTTTGTTCCTCATCCTCTATTGCTTCCTTCCTAAATTTCTGTGACAGAGAGGATTATTCTTTCCCAGGGCTGTCCTTTCAGGCATGTTGAGCTTGCAGAGGCAGCTGTAGGCAGCTCTGCTTTCTGTTAGCACTTTTTACTACATCAAACCTTGTGATTTTGTTAGTGCTGGTCAGTTCTAGACCCTGTTGCCACGTCTCTCATGTGCTCCATGTGGTCTCTAGTTGTAGTAAACAGAGGGTTTTTTTCCAGTGTAAAAAAGCTGCATTTTTTTAATTGAAAAGGCTGGGTGGGTGCCCTAGACTTGGGCACCCTTCTGGCCCTGCAGGGCTGCTGGAGCACCGCGCCCGAGTCTGGGATCCCCAGCACAGGAAGGACGTGGAGCTGCTGCAGCAAGTCCAGAGGAGGCCACGGAGATGCTCCAAGGGTTCGAACACCTCTGCTCTGGAGGCAGGCTGGGAGAGCTGGAGGTCTTAAGCCTGGAGAAGAGAAAGCTCTGGGGAGACCTTAGAGCCCCTTCAGTGCCTGAAGAGAATTATAAAAGAGAAGGAGAGTGACTTTCTAGATTTGCAGATAAGTGATAGGACAAGGGGAAATAGTTTTATACTGAAAGGAAAGTAATTTAGATGGAATATTAGGAAAAAATTCTTCCCTGTGAAAGTGGTGAGGTCCTGGCGCAGGTTGCCCAGGGAAGGTGTAGATGCCCCATCCCTGGAAGTGTCCAAGGCTGGGTTGGATTGGGCTTGGAGCAACCTGGGATAGTGGAAGGTGTCCTTGCCCATGGCAGGGGTGGAACGAGATGGGCTTTAAGGTCTCTTCCAACCCAGCCTAGTCTGGGATTCTATGAACTGCAAGGAAGTAAAGTCAATCCCCTCTCCAGGTTTTTTGGGAAAAACACCTAACTGTTGGTGGATTAATTTATACTGTCCAGGAGATGGCACCATACATTCAGTCTTTCTTAAAAAGCCCAACCAAACTCCAACCAAAGTAAAATCTTCAGAAAGTGTTAAGGAAATGCTTGCAGAAGACCAATGTATGATCCTTAAAAGGTTGTGTAGCTTGTTTCTATTTTTTTATAAGCACCAAATATTTGATAACTGTTAGTCCTAATGTTAGTCAGCCCTTCAAGAAATGGCTGGTGAGAACCAGAAAGGAGGAGTTCAGTAGAAAGACTCCACTGGATTGTGTGCAGTGAGTGGGAGAAAATCTCTGTTTCTTACTGTAGCGTGGTTTTTGGTCCTGAAACACAAAAGAGCGAGATAGGGGTGTGGTGCTGGTTTGTTCCCACAGGAACATGAAGGCCTGTGACCCAGGATTTACTCTAAAAGTGATGATACAGATAGGATTGGATCCAAGTTCCTTGGAAGCAAATGCATCTGAGAAATGTTTGGGGATTTTTTTTTTTTTTGGGGGGGGGGGGGTTGCTGTTGTTGTTTTTTTAAATGTTTGGGATTTTTTGAGCGGCTATGTAAAGCCACCTGAGGATTCCCCCCTTGGGTCACTGTGCCGAGTGTGGGATTCAGGCTGTGGCTCAGCCCCAGGGCTTATCTTGGCCCTGACCTGGAGGGACCTCGACACTGACTCCTGGCACCCACTAAGGCCTGACCTTGTAGCTTTGTGCTTGTATGGAAACAAGAGATTTGTAACAAAACCTGGTGTGCTTTACATTCTCCAGATGTGCTCCCTGAACAGTGATGATGATGCAGGAAGACAGGAATGATTATTTTGTACTGCTCTTGGCAGCAGTTTCAATATTCTTATTTTCTGTTCATTGCCAGCACTTTCCCTTTTCAATACTGCACTTCTTTTCTTTAATACTCCACTTTTGTTTCTGTTGCACTAATTTGTTATAAATATATTATTGTCTACTGGTTGCACAAGTGTCTTTGGGGAATTTTTTCCTTCAAAGACAGGGAAGAAAATAGGGAAAGAAGAGAGTTTTTCTTCTGCTTTTGGGGCTCTTTGGTGCTCCCAGTCACCCAGGGAGCCAACTGCTGCCCCTTCTTGCTGTTTACACAGGGAGTGGCTTGAAGCAACCTCGAGGCAGCCTGAGTGCCAGGTGATGCTTGTGCTCTTCCTCAGCTCTGTTTTCCCAAGAATCCCTCATGGATAAGGTGAGATGTATTTCACATCTGCTTAGAGGGGATGTCAGTCTGGTGCTGCCAGAGCTCCTGCTGTTGGTCCATAGCTGTGGGGCTCCTTCAGCCGGCAGGGACCATGTGCAACATCCTGAATGGGACAGATAAGCCCGGGGCTCGCTGAGCCCTTCTCGAGCAATTTCCCTAATGCATTAGGCATAAACAATCTTTCTTTCAGAGTCAGGCATGCATGTCTCATCTTAATTATGTTTTTTCCCCTCTAACCCGTTTTTGTTCAAGTTGTTGCCACAAGCAGTGGTGATAATGTTCTCCTTCCATTGTTACTGTAGAGAGGGGACCTGCTATAATTATTGCTTAAACTGAGTTTTTCTTAATTGAAAATGTTAAAATACCTATGGATGCATGATAATGGGTTCATACATCGACCAAATGCGGCATTTTCAGGACAGGCTGAGGGGCTTCTTCTATCTCCTGGTCATCCTGCTGTTGAGGGTGTGCAGGCCAGGCTCCAGGGGTGCAGGCAGGAGGGAGGCACGAGGCACAGAGCCACCCATTTCAAACTTTTTGTTGAATCTCCTATTTATATGGGAAAAAAAAAGAATCTTACTTTTGTATGACCAACAGAGGAGATGGGTCAGGTCCATGCTGGTGGGCAGACAGGTGGAAATACTTTCATGGCATCTACTTTTCCCTTTAAAATTAGGAAATACTAAAAAGAATTATGAATAATTCTCCCTTTTCGCAGTCCTGTCCTTAATAAAAGTCTAATGAAGCTGTGTTGAAATGGGTGAATAAGTGTTAGATGCTGGAGATTAGATTAAACCTCCTTGTGTAATCCAGGGCACTGCAAGTTTGAATGAATGATGAGGTTTCATTAGTGAATATATGACCTTACCAAAAGCTGTCAATATTTTCTATCAAAAAAGACTAAAGGATGTGTGTTTTTCAAAGAATGAGAAGTTGTAGGCTAAAAAGCTGCCTAATATTGGCTCAGGAAGAAAAAAAGCGAAGCCTACAAAAAGTTAATGTTGGTTTATGGACACCTGGGAGCCGACAAGGCCCGGAGCTGACGGGGTATGAAACAGCTTCAGTGTTGTGTTGCTGTTCTGAGCCCCTTGTTTACAAGTTCATCGCCAAGATTTAGTCCCGTAATGGTTGGCTGGTTAATAAAAAGATGAAGAATGTGATCAATTACATTTTAGATGCAAATAATGGATGCTTGATTTTTCCTCTTTATCACATCCTTAAGGGAAGAAGAAAGAGGCATGAGGAGCCCTTGGCAGCCAGGGAAGGAAATGAGGCTTCAGGAAGGATTTTAATGTGGCTCTAAAGAGATTCCAGACAGTGTAAAAGACCAAAGCACCTTTTAAAGAGCAGGGAAAAATAAATATTTTTAAAGGATTTCATCATATTTAACATAAACCATGCTGATTTATAAGAGTCTAATTATTACAATCATTAAAAGACCATGATTATCATTAAAAGGCTATTATCAGAAATGAAATGCTAAAAACAAATGGTATATATTAAATAAGATCATACATATTTCATAGAATATATTATACTGCAAAATAAGTTGTCATGTAGCCATGGCAATGACTTTTAAGTTACCCTTTTTGATGCCTTAATGCACTGCTCTGCACGTTTTAGTGTCAAGCCTCTGAACATGCCCAGCACTCAAAAGCTCCAGCTGAGAGTGAATATAAAGTGGCAATTATGTACCTAACCGGTCACTTGTGTGGATAAATGGGGTTTGCAGGCACAGGCCGCGTCCCTGGGAGCTGGAGGTGTTGGACAGGAGCTGGCAGGTGACGCTCTGGCCCTGTGCCTGAGCGGGGGAGTGTGTGTGTGCTGGGGAGGGCAGTGCCGAACTCACACTCAGAGTTAACTCCTGACACAGCTGCAGAAAGAAAAAAGTTAATTTTCTTGACCTCTGCTGGTCAGAATTCAACAATTTGATGCTTTACAAGCTTTGTTTCCAGTGTTGGGTTGTCTGTAGCATTCCCAGCATAACGCATTGAAACATCAGGTGAACATGCCCAGATCTCACAAACCACAGGAAAATGTTTCTTTTAGGACAGAGGCTGTTAACACTTCTAAACGCCCCTGACACTTCTAAGTGCCCATATCTCTACTAAATGTCCCTACCTAAGAAACTTTTCAAAGTATAATTAAAATACCAAGACCAATATTGACTCCCCAATTAAATTCAAGGCCAGGAGAGGTAGGAATGGGTTTGTGGTAGGCCATGGGGCTTCTCCTGATCATCTTTGTTCTGAACTGGACTTCTCTCTGCAACAACCTTTTATTTTAAAAAAGAAAGGGGATTCTGGAATATATCTGTGCTTTTAAAGTTCATAATATTTTATAGATAACCTCTTCCTCTCTCATAGTATGTCTGTCTACTTTTATTTTGAGTATTTTCTTTGATTCTGTGTCAAAGAGCTGATAGGTACAGCATGGCTGATAAGATCCAGCTGAGATTAAAATGACTTTGGGTTTGTGGTAGAGAAGAGACCAGTTTTTACATATCAGATCTCATAAAAGCAAAAGGGATGGATGCGTGATGGGTGCTGAACTCTCATTTACCCTCTCATTATATCGCCTGAAATGAGAGCTGGTCTTGGTCCAGATGCTGCAGAGGCCATTGAAGGCTTTTATTGCAGCCTTGCAATGCTGGGCTGTTTCTCTGAGGAGTGAGAGATGGAATTACCCACATGAAGTGAAGAGCCTCTTCTTTTCATACCAGGGGTTTGCTGTTGTCTGGGCTTTCCTCCTTTCCCCCTGGCTGGGACTGGCGTTGGGGTTCTGTGGCTGTAGCAGTGGGGAGACCTGCGGGTGTGAGGAGAGAGGGTTCCCCAGAGGAGAGTTCCAGGGCAAGGAGCTATCACCTAATCCATCTTGGAACATGGTTGGGTATTTGGCCTGGAAGAGAGCTCAGAAGGCCTGGAACGACAGGACAAGGGGGAAGGATTCCCATTGCCAGAGGGCAGGGTTAGGTGGTGTATTGGGAAGAAATTCTTCCTTGTGAGGGTGGTGGGGCCCTGGCACAGGTTGCCCAGACAAGCTGTGGCTGCCCCATCCCTGGAAGTGTTCAAGGCCAGGTTGAATGGGGCTTGGAGCAACCTGGGATAGTGGAAGGTCTCTGTGCCCATGATAGGGGGTAGAACAAGATGAGCTTTAAGGCGCCTTTCAACCCAAACCAGTCTGGAATTCTGGGGTTCTGTGTTTGTTTGGCTTCTAAATAGGGTCTGTAGTAGAATATCCCAGGTTGTGCCCTCATTCTTCAGGGGAACTTTAATTAACAAATTTTAGGCCAGAATTCATATCTTCACCCTTGGCTGTTGGCTTTGCGACATGGTAGGGGATGCAGTGATCATATGGTCTGCCTGCACACAAACAGCCCACCCTGCACAGGCAACCCTGCAATCATGTCATTAGAGTGTCTTAAACAACCTCCAAAGTGACACCTCAGTCACTCATAAATTACACAGATGTGGCAGAGGGTGACATTCTTGTCATCCTGACACAATGGTGACATTACCATCTAATTATCTTGTAGTCAATTTAACATCAGTCACATCCTGTAGATCACATATTGTACCACCTTGATTAATTGAATCTCCTAGGGACATTAAATAAGTTTGGATCCCAAAGAATTCAGATGATCAAGGAAGTGTTCCATGGATTCAACAGGCATGGCTGTGCTAAGCCATGTTTGGAATGGTGGTTTTCTGCCGTGAGGCCAGGCTAAACAGGGATGTGATGTTGCATAAGAATGGAAAGGAAAATGAGGTTTGGACTGGAAAACCAGGCAGGAACAGCATTACACCAGGGCCTGGTTCCTGTAGGATGTGGCAGCAGCCCTGCCTGTGCAAGGCACAGAGCCAGGCACAGGGAGCACAACAGAACCCCAGCTTTGCTGGGAGGAGCCTGGTGATTAACTCAGTGCAATTACAGACGACCTGACTTAAATCTGATCAGCTTCTTCCCGTTGCCTGGGCCATCCTAATTTCTCATTAGCCCTAGTTGCAGCCAGGGCTGTCAGGGATTGTTGTGTGGACTGGTGGAACACTGCCTGGCAGACCAGGGTGATCATTGCTGTCATTACTGGAGACTGAAGATTTCTTCCAGACATCTGAGACAACACTGAGGACCGTTAAGTAACTGATAAAAATAGTGAGTTATATATTTCACAGACATTCCAAACATTCCAACCTGAGTGAGAGAAATAATCCCTGTTAAACCATTCGATTCCTCCAGTTATGCAGCCCAAAGTCTCCAAATTCTGTTCCCTTTGGAGATGCTCTTTATCTCCCAAGGGGTGAATGTTACTGAGTCCCACTGAGCTCCTCTGGAACGGCACACACGCTGCTCTAACACAGCACGGCTCCTCTTGCTAATGAGCACTTCTAAACAACAACTGCGATGGGTTCTGGGAGTCCAGCCACTGGGATGATTTCCTCTGTTTAATTAGGTAACAGTCAACATATTTTAGAAATAATGTCTCTCCCTTAAGAATCATTTGTTGTAGGCGTCAAGTTTTCTGTTTCTCAGTTATCCCTTTTTCAGAAAGCATTCCTGATTTTGATTGATCCTCAGTTGTTATTAGTGCCTTCCTGGATGTTTTATCGAGAAATGAGAACTATAAATTCATATCTCTGGATGTAATCACATCTTTATTACAGCACATCACAGAATACACAAGAAAAAATGAATGCAGCTTTACATTTCAGTATTATTCAAATGAGTTCTGTTTTTTTTTTTTGGGGGGGGGGTGACGTGGTTTGGGGATAGTTTTATGCATGTTTATTTAATCACACCTAAACATAACTTGCTTAGCACTTGAGGTCACTTAAGGTAATTGCAAAGTTTAGTTTCAATAACATGGCTAGTAATGAATTGCATTGGCCACCCAGAGTGATTGTCCTCATGTTATCAGGCACTGCTTAGGTATTCACAAGGGAAATCTTGTCATTATTCACAGAGACAGAGAAACAAACATTAAATTTAATTGTGCGACTGAGCACCAGAGTCATAATCTTTACATGACAGTTAATGCTTTCACTACTTATCAATTCGCTTATTATGTTACTCTTTGAAAAGTGAAGTGTCAAACAAATAAGTAGACCTTTCTCTTCTATATACAGAAAGACAGAGTGTGATTAAGTAAGCGTACTGAAAAACTTGATTTTATATAATAGTTTTACTAATTCCTGATGGCATCTCTATCTCATTAAATTTCCCTTTCAAATTTAGGAAGAAGTTTTCATACATTTTGTGTGGTCTGTGTCTCAGCTGAACCCATAGTACCTTGTTAGGCTGAGGCAGCTCCTGCAGCACATCCTTGGTCAGAGCAGCCTTAGGAACAGGACTGATCTGAACAGCTGGGACTTACTGTGTTGCTCTGATCCAGCAGGGTTCCTGCACGTGGGGTTGATATGACATACGTGAGCAATCCCAGGTGTGTCAGCTATGTTTTGCACATCCAAAATTAGTCCTGCCTCTCAGTCCCCTCCTGACTAATTCCCTTGAATGCCCTTTATTAAATGTCGGCTTAAATCTTTGGAAGAAAAAAGTCTATAAGAGAATCAAGGAGCAGCATGTAAGTCAGAAAGTCAGATGGAAATTTTGGTGCTACTTTGATGAGTTTCCTGAAGTTTTTCCAAGCATTTCTTTTATGTAGGACCAAGCCATAGTAACCATTCCTAACTAGTACTATCAAAGAGCTGCTGATGTCTGATATGTTTAATTGCCAACCTACTCCAGATAACAAAACCAGCCTGGGGCTGGACCATCTGTGTGGGCCCCCTGTAGTGGCTGTTGTGGGGCATGTGGTGAGCAGCCCAGTACCTGGGGGTATGGTGTTCATATGCTGCAGGTGGGGGAAGGAGGTGCCTTCAGTGCAGTCTTGCTTCTTGCTGAGTGCCTGGGAATTTCTTTTGGATTCCTGGAAAGAAATTATATGTGGCCATATTTTTATCAGCCATTTGGCTATGTGTGACTGGTAGAGGCAAATACAAACAAAAATAGACCCTCTGACTGAGGTGCCTGTGCAGTGCTGGGGGATACAGGGCTTGCTGAGCCTCTCTGTGTTGTGCTGGAATGAGAAAAGCTATATCAAAATTTTCACCTTTAAATAAATCTGGGGTTTAATTTGTCCCCTGCAATGGCATTGGAGATATATCCACCAGCAGCACAGTGCATGCTGGCTTCCTTCCCATTCAGTAACTCTTGCTGTGCTCTTCCACTTCAGCTCTGAAACCAAAACTCTTCAGCAGTCTCAGGCTTTAGCTTTTATTTATATGATTGTAGTGCTGGCAATAAAGCTTTCATGTGGAGCAAGAAGGAGATGAACAGTAAAATAGGTTAAGTGGCCCAGTAATTGAACCTGATAACAAATGGGGGGAAGCCCTCTTTGTAATAATTTCTTTGCTTTGCATAATGTGTGAGTCTTATAGCAAACAGGGTTTTCCGTGGGCTGTTGATGTGTGTGTACTCGATGTGCCATGTTAATAACGCACACAGAAATTGAGGAATCGGCAGGTTGTCCTCTCAGCACACAGATTGCTATTACCTGGAGGGCAGCAAATGAGGAGTTCAATAATTCATCCAGGGCTGTGTGCTCAGCAGAATGAAGGGAGGGAGGGTAATCCTGCCTTAGAGCGTGGGATCACCCCAAGTAAAGCCCTTTGGGAAGCGCAAACCTTCATAAACAAGCAGTGTCTGAGCTGCTGCTCTGTGTATTTCAGACAGGCAGCTCCTCAGTTATTGCTTTCTGGGCTCATCGGATCGTTACGGCTGTATTGCTCTGCAGTCCCAACATCCTTCCAGCCTACCAGGATTTTGTCCTTATGTTCCCTTTTGCTACGCTCCTGGTGCCCTTGTCAAGCACTGGGTGCTCTACTCCCTGGCCCCAAGATGCTGCGCAAGTGATGATTCTGACCACCTCTGTTTATGAGCTCCTTGTGCCCCTTGGTCCAGGGTGACACAGTGCATTCAATGAGGTGATGCACCAGTTTGAAGATGGCTCAGAGTTGCTCCTCCAAGAGCAGCAGTGGAGCTAAGGATGGATCCCCATGAGAATGTGGCTTGCTCAGGAGGCCCATTGCCTGCTACCCTCTTCTGTCTGTCTGCTGCCTGCTGCCCACTGCCCAGGGACCCAGTGCCACCTCACCTTGTCTTCCTGCCCTGCTGCCATTGTCAGGACTCTGCTCCAACACACACTGCAGCCACATAACCATTTCCCTCTGATTTCTGTTCCTGTGTATTACTGAGCAGCACTGTGGCTTCTCAGTGTCTCTGTGTTGCTGTTTCCTTCCACCTTGTTACTCTGTGCAGGTGCTGAGATGCACAAACACCTCAGTGAAATCCCTCTCTCAGTGCAGGACCCAAAGTGTTTCTGTCATTTTTAATACAGCACCCAATTCACAACCCTCAGCGTTCTGCTGGAGCAGCAAAAAGATAACAAATTACCAACCTCATTTATTTTGTTGCATAGTTTGTTTTGTAATTACGGGAGGAGGGCGGTGGTGGAATGGCAGGGCTGCTCTTGGGCTCGGGTGAGTGGGTGTCTGTCTCAGGAGCAGAGAATGATTCAAACATGGTGCTGAGTGCTTGGTCACCCTTGGAGGATGGCTGGCACAGCTTCTTGGATATCTCTGTTTTACAGAATCATAGAATCAGAGACTGGTTTGGATTGAAGGGATGTTAAATGTCATTTTGTTCCACCCCCCTGCCATGGGCAGGGACACCTTCTACTAGAGCAGGTTGCTCCAAGTCCTGTTCAACCTGGCCTAGACCACTGTTTGGAAGGAGGACTGGACATGCTGCTTCATTTTGTGCTGCTTCAGGTGAATTCCCCACCTGGCAAGTGCAGAACTCACTCAGCCTTAAGGATTTAAACTGGTTTTTAAATTGTCAGTGCAGCCAGGACCTTTCCATCAGCGTGGATGGGGCAAAATTTCCTCCTGACGTGGTTCCCAGTGCTGCTGAGGCAGTGTGATGTGACACATCAGCACTAGGAATTGTGAATCCACTTCTCATCTACAGATAAATGTAGATGTCTTAATTGTGTTTGAGATCTATGAGTGCAGTGGGAGGGAAGGGGAGTGCATGGCTGGGAAGGGTTCCAAAATAGTAAAATGTAAATTCCTGAGCTTTTCTGAAGTGTGCAAAATACTGGTCTGTAGGTCTACTGGTTTCCTAAAAAAAGCCAACTAGCCTTGGGGTACTGATCCCCCACTGGGATGGGACACTGAGGGAAAATGTCCGAAGTAGCAGTTAACGTAGATTTCTTAATGCAAAAACTTCCCTAGGCAGCACTAATGTGGCTTTTCTCTGTCCCAGACAATCGTTTTCCAGGCTCTGTTTCAGGAGTCCTTGGTTTTGCTCAGAAAGCAAATCCAAGAGAAGCCGGTTGCCCACAGCACTGTGTAGTTCTGTGGTGTTTGGCTCCACAACCCCAAGAGATCTTGGCTGCCCCCAAATACTAAGAAGGCTGTAAGCTGCCACTTCACTGTAATACAATTTGTAAGAGAATTAAGTTTAAAGCAAATGGGAATTTTACCTCTGAATAGGAGTGTCCCCACATAGACATAGCAATGTCTCAGTAATCTCCTGTAGGTTCACAACTCATATTCATTTAGATCAGATTTTGCTGAGCACCACATTGAGGATGAGCACGTTGGTGCAGGGAGGGGTGGGGTTGCTCATGTTTTGTCCCCCCTGTTGAGTTTGCTTGTGTTTTGACCACAGGGCATTTGCTGCCAGGAAGTTTCCAGCACTGAATGTGGCTGTTGGAAATATCTCTGCATGTCTGATCATGGTGCTGGTGCTTTCCACCCTTCCTGGCATCACCCTTTCAGACCAGGTGGTGAATGGAGGAGGGATTCTCTGATGTGGTACTGCCAACCTTGCCAGCAGGTGCCTGTTAAATAAACTCTTGCAAGGGGAACTGGTTGGACCCCCCAACACCCTTTTCTACTCACTGGGTTCATAACACCACACAGAGAGACACATCCCCCACCCCTGCCAGGATGCAGCGCCAACCCTGGGGCTGCAGGCTCTGTATCCATAGTGGGGGACAAGAAACTGAGCAGATGAAACTTAAGCTCAGGGTCACACAGAGCTGCCCAGAGCAGTCCTACCTCTCTGACCAAGGGAGACCACGAGAGAGCCGGAGGGATTCAATGCCACTCGCTAGGGGCATGGCAGGAATGAGGGAGAAGGGAATCCAGCCTGCTAGTCAAATGGGAAATGCAGGAGGAAAAAAGTCACATGCCTTCCTAGTAACTGTCACATTTTTTAAATGAGTGTTAATATTGGATTCTTCAGCAAAATGCCTCCTTTGAGGTTCAACAGTTGCCACATTCTGTGTTTGGCCAGTAATAAGTGGAGGTAAAGAAAATACCACCAATTCCTGCATTAATCAGCAAATTAATTTGCTCTCCTGTGCTAATATTGATTTTTTCCTTCAGTTTTGCAAATCCTGGCTAATGAATTTCCTGGCAGGAGTGCTTGCTGAAAAAAAGAAAAATTTGGTCAAATGTAGAATTTTGATGGCATATGAAATGGGGGTGTAGATCCCACAATATATTTGTAAGAACCCAGTCCTGAAGTTCATCTTGCCAAGAAAAATATGAAATATTATCAAACTTGCTTGCAAGCAGGCAGCAGATGAAATTATTTCCAGGATGTATTCAGGGAATGGCTTAGAGCTCCATAAAAGAATGGTGGTTTCCGAGGTGAAGGATGCTGAGGACTTAGAACAGCTACTTGCTATATTTTATTTTCCCAGCTTGCAGTGCATGCTGCGACTGCTGAAATGTCCCAGCTGAACACTGCTCAGGAGCTCTGGCTGCAATACTTGGTGCTTAAAGGCAAGCTAAAGAAAATCGTGTTTAACTCAGCAGTGTCAGGGCCTCTGTGGCTGAGCCACGGGAAGGCAGCATGGTCAGCACATGTCCAGCGGGGATGTGTTGGCTGGTCATGTACCCTCTACTCCCCTCCCTCCCTAGGAGGTCCTAGAAATGGTTATCACAGCTCCTGTCTCCATAGCTGGGAGCAGCAGGAACAGAGGATTTTGTCCCTGTCTCCAGCACTTTCCAGCAGCACCTCTGCAGTGGTGCAGGGCAGTCCAGAGATGTTATCCCTGTCTGTTCCAGGATGAAGGAACAGAGACGCAGCCAGGGGCTGAAAGAACCTCTGTTGCATTTGGTGTCATTTGAGTTATTTTAATTTTAAGCTAATTTTTTGTATTGTCAGACTCAATATCATCAGCGCCACCCCCATGCCTCTGCAGCACGGCCACTGCTGCTGCCACCACTGTGGCCACAGTGTCACTGCCAATAACATCAGTCTGACATTAGAGAGATTAATTTACTGTGAAAATGACCCTTGGGAGAGTAGTGCAGATGTAGGATGAATCATATTTGAAAAATTGGATGTCTCATTGTTTCAGAAGTTATAATTAACTTTTTCTAGCCATCAAAAGTACTGGATATGGACACAGAATGTCTACCCCATCGTTCCAATGGTATGGCTCAGGGAGCCAAAATCACTTTTACCATTCTGTGGGAGGTGGAATGGCTGCTGTGTTGTGCTGGAGCTGAATCAGGTTGTTGCAAAAAAATATGTCTTGGGTAAGTGTAGAGCTAAGTTTTTTTTATCTTTTTTTCTCCAGAACTTGGTAATCAGGTATTTCAAATAATCAAACAGAGACCCTGATTGTGATCTGTGAGTCTGGAGAACAGGAGAAATTAAATCAAACTTAAATTTTAAATCTAGTTGGCTCAGTTTTCTAATCATTAATCTGCTTTTCTGTTTTTTCTGAGGTTATTGTCATTTTCCTCACTATTTCTCCTGTTTTCCCCTTTATCCAGTATTCTATACAATATGATAATACAAAACTCTCCAGACCCTGAGGCTGTAATAAGATCCATCAGAGACTCCAACTAGAGAATTTCTACCATTTAAGTGATTTTGTCTTACTATTTTGCCCAGTTTGACATGCCCAAGCAGCTTCTGATCAGAGAAAATTGTGTGTCTCAGCTGTGCAGTCAATCTGGGATGTCACTGAGACATGTTTGGGGTGAGAGAATACACCTGCTTGCACCTGGGAGGAGGAGGAAGAGGAGAATAGGACACAACAGCAGCATGAATTCAGCCTGGTACTTTCCTGGTGGTAGATCAAAAGAAAAGGAAGAAGTGTTTCCCCCTTTCTTGTCTAAACCCTTGTCTGTGAGTGGGGCCACACAGTGCCCCTGGAACACCTTTCCTGGCCTATTTTCAGGCTGAGATTTGGGTGCTCAGAGCACTTTGCAGCAGAGCTCCAGAGTTTGCTCTGCCTGTCTTGGCAAGAAGACATGTCTCTGAACCCTCACTCACTACCTCTCCACCATCACCTGGACATCAGGGATGGATTCTGAGCAAACCTCCAGAGCAGCAATAGAACTGGGATAAACCCCTATTTCCCAGCACTTTCCCTCTCTGTTCTCCCAGAAAAGGGTGGGGTGAGCTCAGCTCGTGGTTTGATCACAAGCCTGAAGGTGTGTTTGCGTGAGACTGCTGGGAACTTTCTTGACTTGGGTTGCTGGGATGGGTTGGCAAGAGCTGAGGCTGGTTTTGGGAATCATTCTCCTCTGAAATGCTGTGTTTGTTGAGCAAATACAGTAACTGAAGACAGCACTTTCTGGGCTCAGAATTGAAGGTGCTAGAAGCAGTTCCTTCCATTGGGAGGTCTCTGATGAGAAATACCTAGTCTGAGAAGCAGCACTGGGGTGGGCCTTTGCCATCCACTGTGACCAGTGTCTCTGCTCCTGGTTAACTCCAGGATGTGCAATGAGAGGGAGCTCTGATCATGGTCCCCTCAGGACAGCTCCCCCCACCTTGCTGCTGTCCTGCTGCACAGCTGCAGCTCGGGCTTCGGGCACCTGCTCTTCCCCACAGCTTTCCTTAAGAGGTGGTGCTGTGCCAGCACTGCCAGCCATGCCGGCAGCCTCCCCTCTCCTGCTGGGCTGGGGCAGCGCTGGGATTTCTGTTTCATTTCATATGTAAAAGCTCTGTTTTGAGCATATAGGGTTGAAAGCTTCCTGATGGCTCTTGCTTGGGAACTTGGCACCCATGAAGTTGGAGGACAGACAACTCATGCATTAGATTTCATAGAGCAGTTTTCTTGCTTGAAAAGGAAAAACAAAAACAAAAACAAAACCCACCAAAAACCTACATCTACAAAAAAGTGTTTAGTAGCATGTGTCAGATCCATCTGCACACGTAAAACATGGAAGGGAGAGGAAAACTGTTATTACAATGTAAATGCCAGAGTTCTGTAATGGATGGGAGATTCAAATGACCTCATTTCAGCAATAACCAAACATATGATTCCCGGTTTACCAGTCTGTGAGTATGATAAGTTCATCCCATTTGGCAGAGGAGAGCTCTGTCTGGATTTCTGGGTCACTCTGCACTCAGAGCCTGAGCTGCTCACTCCCACTGCTCTGGACTGGACTACAGGCCAGGTGGTCTCAGTGATTTTCCAGGTCCATTGGCTGATATTCACTAAAGCCACTCAGCTTTGAGTGAGGATTTTCTCTGGCCATCTTCTGTGGAATTTTGTCTGGGCTTTTGTAGCAGTGTTTCAAGAAGAGGCAGACGGTTCTTGTCACTGAGAGACATGACGTAAAAGGTGACAGCCTCCTGAAGGGCAGCCAGTTGCCCACTGGGATTTTCTCAAGGCTTACTTTTTCTGGAAGTATGCGTAATTCTTATCAATATCAGCATTTTCATCCACTTTCTTTTAAGCTGGGCATCTATCTAGTTCAAAAATCTGAGGGATTGTGGGCAAGGGTTACACCCCAACCCACTCAGAAGCCAGGCTTCTACATGCAGCTGTGACGGATGGCAGTGGTGAGTTCCCAGGTGGATTGTCATCCCCCAGTGGAGGCTTGGCCCTGGCCGGCTGCCTGAGCTGGCTCTGCACACCATGTTTGGAGCTGGGAGAGAGGCAGCGCTGCTGCTTGGGAAAGGAGAGCTGCTGGGAATCTGGAGCTTGGTGGGGGCTGCAGAAGTTCCTCCTGGGCTGGGAAACATTATTCATATTGCTGTCTGCTGAACAGAGAATCTCTTGCAGAAGGTCTCTGATCTTGGTGCATGTTTGAGTTTCTTACTGTCAGAATAGCTGTTGCCTTGAGGCGTGTTGGACCCGGTGCTGCATAGCCACAGCAGTACAGGTACGGGGAGCAAAGGTATTAGTGTGCAAAGTAATCAGTGAGCAAACAAACGAACACCCCAGGCTATTCGTCATGAGCCACCACTGTGGGCAGAGCTCTCCTGCAGCTCCTTTAGAAAGAGGAACAGTTCTGTGACAACTTGTCTATCAGTGTCAAGGAGACTCTAATTCACTGACATCTGGAGATAGCTGCCTCCAAGGGAAGGAGGTCTGTGGTGATGTGCAGGGGCACCAGCCAGCACACAGAGCAGGATGGTACTGCTGAGGCTGGGGAAGAACCTTGCCCGGTACATGTGGTGCTGAATATACCTTGCTTGAGATGCCTCCGAGGTCTGCCCAGATGGTGAGCTGCAGCCAGCTCTCTGAGGTACCAATTAGCACTTGAGCAGTGCTGATGGTGCCTTTTGCTTTCTTACTGGGTTTGGTATTGGGATTTTGCTTCTTTCTTTCAAAAAAATCATTGGCTGCTGCTGGCCAGCTGGCAAGTGCCAACTGCAGCACCTGCCTGGCTGCTGCTGCCTGAGTGAGGAGCAGCCCGGGGCTGCCAGGCCATCTGAAGCGCAGCAGCACTGGGGTGGAGAGAGAAGGCTTCCCTGGAGAAAAGGAGCACGGCACTGGTGGCACTGGGACACAGCTCCCCACCCTCTGTGGTTTAGGGCTCCATGCCCTGACATCTCTCTCTGGTTCTGACATGGGAGGGCCATGTGCTGGTGCTGCACCACAGACCTGCCCAGAGATGACAGGCAGTGCCAGGCAAAGAAGGTGTTTGGTGTCTGCAAGTGATTAAGTGAATGTGTTCAGGTGGGGAGAAGAGCTATGGCCACCTTTGATCAAAGGACTTTCGGGAAGGTGGACTCAAAGGTTGAACATGATCCAATGATTGTGTTCTGAGGGACTGGAATACGTCCAGAAGAGGGCAATGGGGCCAGGGAAGGGTCTGGTTTCATAAGTCTGATGAGGAGCAGCTGATCCCTCAGCTGGGGGTGCTCAGCCTGGATAAAAGTAGGCTCTGGGGGGACCTTCTCTCTCTCGACAACTCCTTGACAGAAGGGTGGAGCCAGGGGCAGATTGGGCTCTGCTCCCCAGGAACAAGGGATGGGATGAGAGGAAACGGCCTAAGGCTGTGCCAGTGGAGGTTTAAGTTGGATAGTCAGGAAAATTTCTTCCCTGAAAGGTTTGTCCAGCCCTGGCACAGCCTACCCAGGGAGGTGGTGGAGTCTGCATACCTGTGGGGATTTAAAAACTGTGGTGACATTGGCAGAGTTAGGCTGGCAATTGGACTCGATAGGCTCAGAGAGCTTTTCCAACCTAAATCATTTTATGATTTCAAGATGGTGTGAGGGGACGTGAATGTGCTGCAATGTTGTTTTGGATTGACACTCATGACAGCATGTTTATAGGTACAGTTGGGAGAAAAATCAACCACAAAGGGAACTCAGTTGTATTTGTCATTAGTTCTGAGTTGCTTCAACAGATGTTTGCTGGGAGCTTCTTTAACCTGCTTAATTTGTCTCTGAGTAAAGGGAAACAGATAGCCTCAATTAAGAGACTGATTAGCAAGTTCTTTAATGACTTTCAATAGTTTTAGTCATTACTGCTGATACAGGATGCTGAATCCTGGGAGCTGGGATTTAGACATTACGTAAAAGCTGGAACACACTGCAGCTGTGTGAGTATCGGGAATTTGCTCCTTATCTGTCTCCCTCCTGGCTGTGTTGGAACTTGCCAGGTCTTTGTTGCAACCCCTCAGTCCCTGACTACAGCCCCTTCCCAGCACATGCTGCCCACCCAGGGCTGCCCAGTGTGCCAGTGGCACTTCCAGCAGAGTGGGACTCCACGCTGTAGGT